>NC_069123.1:30566677-31166677 GCF_026914265.1 Mya arenaria | reverse complement strand
TATTTATATTAAGTCTTTTACCAGTCATTTAGTGTGTAATTCCAACTTTGTCTCTTAAAGAGTTAAACACCTTTCAAGCTTCAGACAAACAATTTATTGTGATAAGTGACTCTGCACTGACCGATCTGAACGTATACTGTTAGGTGCCAGCCAGACGATATTGTTTGCCAGGACATTACGATGTGTTAGAAACATGTGTCACACAAATAGAAAAGATAGTTAAACATATGATTAGTTTATAGGTTTGGTAAATAGCTCTTATACTATGTTAATTTGAGAATTTTTATATTATGCGAAACCAAGGCACTCGCTTTTATTAAACATATTCTAGTTATACTGCACGCGCTAAAATTGTCTCACCGAATCTTCGACCCAAAAGTGATAGTTTGTATATAATTACGGTTTCGCTATCAATTATTCACAACATTTGGACGTGACGTTTGAGCTTGAATGGAACTAAGGAGGAAGTTTACATCAGGTTTATTAGATATTAAAGTCAGGGTCAGTTGTATGACACCTCATGTGTTCTATAACATTGTAGATATAGTAATACCACTTAGAAAATTATATTGATGCAAAATCTGTCTGGCTTGCAGGCGGACTTTCTGTGGCCAAAAAGTAAAAATGTAACTGAAAGCAAATTTATTTATCAAGGAGAAGACAGATTTGCCAGAACAAAAGACATATTTTTATATCCATGTTCTGTCGAGGGATAGGAACATATGGCGTATGGTTATATTCATGTTCTGTATTGGATTTAAAGACTAAGTAGATATTTAAGGTATCCCATACGCAACAATATGAGATTTTATGACCCCAAAATATTTGTGTGAAGAGAAAGAAAATGTTAAAGGAATGACAGAAAATGAATTATCAAACAAGTTTGCAAAATAGGAAATTTGATGTCCAATTCTAGTCAAGGGCAAAAATCAACAATTGTTCTACTATTATATACATGTATAATGAATTGTTTAACATTCATTGCATATTTTAGTATGGGCCATCGAATAAGATTTAAATTATATCTAAGTGGAATGGGGTCAACAAGCATCAACAATTAACAGTACGATTTATGAAACTATAAACAGTTAATCTTCACATGTCTACAAGTTCTACAAAATATCCAACTAAAGATAGTGAGCGTATACGGGAAGCATATATTGATGCTTTTCGCTAGTTAATAATGTGCAAGTAAAAGCTTTTCCATATTTCCAAGACATTGATATTCTGACCAGTTGGTATAATTATAATTTATAACAAATGATAAAGGAATTTTAGGAAACCTTAAACCTACAGACGTAAACATTTCTTATATGGAAAAATATAGAAAAAAAAACATGTGAACTTCGCTTGAACTTTCAATAGAGTAAACATCCAATGAAAAGAAGTTAATGCCACTTCCAATTGCAAGAAACGCGGCATTAACTCAAGCTGTGGTAACAAATTAACACCTTTTTCTGAGATGCTCTTTCATTGTAAATGTTCAGGCTCACACGCATGTTTTCTACGTGCAATTGGCACCTAATAGGTATATGTGAATTTCTCAGACAATGCAATGAATTATTGTTTATTACCAACAGCTTTCCATATTGAATGGACATCATCATCTTTTGGTGGCCATTACCCTACAACTTTTAATAAATGATATACTATTGTTTAACAATGTATGACGAAAAAAATTTTGAACTGAAGTTGCATCTACTGTCAACTATATACCAAAGTACAAAACAATTAACAATGCCATTTTAAATCCCTTCAATGATTTAGATGATGACAGTTTTGCATTTACTATTGCTGTCAATGCGAAATCTCACTCCAAACGAGTCTGCTTTCAAATACTTTAGTATATTCATTGAAGACAACCAAACTTGGTTTAACAAAGGCTTTGCAGCCTTTTTTAGTTAATGCTAAATCATTTTATAGTAATTGATATTATGACTTGTTTCATCATAAAACTATATACTGATTCTCAACAGATACCTTTTGCATTTCGAAGCTTATTAAATGTCAATACAGCTAGCTTGGGATATCGAAAATACTATTTGTGTGCACTATTCAAATTGTAACAGTAGAAAGCTTGACATGCATAGACATGCGTCCTAAAACAGTTACTTGAATAAGCAGCGGGTGACAAATAGGCAAAAACATACCAGCATACACGAACTTGATATTGAAGAAAGGTAAATGCACAATGCTCAAAACGATTGTTAATGTTACATGCTTACAATGTATCTCCAAGGGCGGTACATATATGGGATAAGAGTTATTTCACAATTATTCATTGCTTCTGCGCAGTTATTATTGAAAATGTGTTTCGGCTGATGTGAATAGCCAGTTCATTAGTGTGGACACTGATCATCATTGTATGGCAGCGTGAAGAAAAGCCTCTAGAATGTCAGCATTCACGACGTTTGGTAATCTAAGTCCTAAGTAAAGCTGTTATGCAATGATACTCTTTCCTCTCGATGGCGATAGTGTATTATGTTAGTGCTTCATGTTAGGTTGAAATAAAACACACCGTACACATTTGCTATCTCTCATGCTGTGACTTATCTTTGCATGACCGTACAATCACCGCGCATAGTTTGTTGCTTATTTCCTTAACAGTGATTACATAACTGTATTAATAACTTGCAAATCACACTTCCTTCTGTGTTCATGTTGTATAGATGCAGGAGATAATAGCAACGTAATGCTTACCCTCATAGATTCATACAACATGAACACGCGAAACATGTTACCTTTCCTTGTATGAACATACATTTCAATACTGAATGATCGTGAATAAGCAGGAGTACAATTGTCTTCTCACAAATTATTATTTATAACAAAAAACAACAACAATACATTTTGACCTGAATATTGGAAGAAAGGACATAATTTGAGCGGTTTCTCTTTCAGTAATTATAATGTTTAAACATAATTGTCACCTATTTTTCTCCTTATGTATAATTTAGATAGACACTGGGCTATATGATGTCCTGCAATGATTCCGATGTTTAGCCATACATTTATTTTATATTCAATTTCCACCCTTTATAACAATAAAAATACAAACTCCAGTGACATTTATGAATTTCAGGGACATGTTAAGCCTCTTTTCAATTGTACTTTAATTTAAATGTGCGGGGTGTTATTTTGTAGTATTCAATTCATGAAGGGTTACACATGATACAACACATGAAAATGATTTTATAACTTAGCTTAAGCCCACTTGATTGCAAAGTACTTTTGAAAACTGTGAGTAATTCGTCACTATTACTGGTACAGAAAGTTTAACATTCTCACACAAACGTTATCAATAAATGAAACCTGGATATGAGTTCCAGACCTATTCATTATGTCTGATATAAATATAAAAATATAATCCTGTGTGCATAGAAGCTTACATTTGAACATAAATTCGTTAACTCTGTCTCCGAATGTTTCCCATTAACTGACTAGTGGTCAACATAATCTGAATTTGTGCCATAGTTAGATTGGATCCGAGTCCAATTACACAATGGGACTGTCGAAATACATTATTCAACTATAACAAAGATCAGTAAATCTGATAAAACCATAGGATGTAATTTGTGTTTCCAAAATAAAGAAAAACATACAATCCGAATATAGCACTGTCATTGTAAATGAATGTCTTTAAATGAGCAGGTTACTGGTCACGCATATACCTTGGATTTATTTGCATCATTAGGTTTTTGATATAAAGTACAATATTAATTGATGGCTGAAAAATAGAATGAATAGCACTGACAACATACTTTCGTTAAGTTTTTGTTTCTTTAACAGTAACTATCATTGATCCAGTCAATTATTTGTTGTTGATTATGTTAAGCGAGAATGATTTGAGTGGCTAAATACGTTTGTATGCCTATTGTCATGCAAGAAATTTCCATCATGTTTCATAATAATATCTTTCATCTTTTCTAAGTTATGACCATCATTAACATTTTAGATCGACCCAACGATCACAGCAACGACAACGACCTAAGCAATGTGTTGGTATTTGTCTTAGAAAAACAGTCGAGCTATCAAGATCTGTAAAGCCTTGCACACATAATTTGAAATTATATGACCTCATGCCAAAGTTATACATGTTGTTGCCTTGTTGCGGCTGACTTATAATGCGTCAAACTTTCAGTTACTGTGCCTACAAAACCGTCGTCTCCGTCGCTATCGCTTTAACAAACAAGAAGCCAAAATCAACGGAACATACCAAAATCGAACAATTCGAGCTCAAACGACTAACACGTACTTTCCAAATTGCTGTAGAATTCGGTTCGCATATCAGCTACCAATGGCAAAGCTGATAGAGTAAAAACCGGTTGTGGACCAATGGTTATAATGTCTTAAAGGTTAGCCATGTCAGATTAAAACCTGAAAATTAAATCTGCATCGGTGATAATTATTATAATATTGATGAAGAAACGTGATTGAATGTTTTAAAATAATTAAAGCGAAATTAGTATTCAACTAAAATGATAAAGTTGAGGCCTTTTGTTTGTCTCTGCTTTCAAACGCCCTCAAAAAAGCATGCTTTAAAATTGATGTTATGTTTAAGGGTCAATACGTTGTACTTAATCTCAAAGTCAATAGTTCTAAGTGTGATTCGTTCTAATGTGACTCGTTAACATTTTGGTAGTCAAATTGTAGTCTTTTAACGTGAGCAAGCGATTCTCAATAGCGTATTTTGTTTCTCTATTAATGTTATTTTACTTTTACCCCGAGCTACTATCCTGGATGCGGACACTCGCATATAGTGCGGCGGGCATCCAAAATAAAATCTAATTTAATATTATTTATTATTTTAAATAACTGAACTACACAACATAGAAACATATATTTCACTGCAAGTAATAAACTAAAGATCGTAGGTTGTTTCCGCAAGAGTTCATCTCTCTTACAAAGATACAATAAAAATAACCAATAGTCAATATATAACAATCAATAACCTCTGCAGTCGAACCCCGTAAGCTCGAACTCCAAGGGAACGGCGAAAATACCTCGAGCCTGCATATATTCAGTAGAAAAAAATCGGTAATTTTACCATCGGTTCGAACCAACGAGGAAATCGAGCCAAGCGAGTTCGAACCAACTGGGCTCGACTACATATTTACCTTATGTAAACCTGTTATCCATTTGTATCTTTACATGGTACATATTACATATTTCCTTTCATGCTGCCTTAAAGGCTTTAAACTTTTATATGAAACATTAATAACAGAGTCAAGCCTCTCGTAACCCATTTAATAACAGCATGTAAATGATGGGTACCAATACGTATGTGTTTTGAAACAATCTATAACTATTGGTACTAAAAATAACATCTCTTAATTAATGTTATATACATTATATACAGAAATAAATCTAAATCTATCTATATATCTATTAAATTGCACACCCCTCCCCTTTAAATTGTTCAAGATAACATTTCATGTTAATATGGTAAAGGACATTTGCATAAATGGCAACAAAATATACCGTTCATTTAAGGAATGAATTGCGGGGTTGATGTCATTATCGGGGTATGAACGCAATTGGGCTGGTCTAAGTGTATGGAGTCCGAAGGACTCCACGCGTACTTTGACCAGCCCAATTGCGTTCATATACCCGATAATGACATCAACACCGCAATTCATCCCTTATATTTACACTAATAGTTCATTATTTTATTCAAGGAACGTTAAAAAAATACTTCATTTCATTTCGGATTACCTTTCAGTAATCCTTTCTTACCCATTCTATAAATAGGACGACCCGACTGTTACCGGAAACATTTTTATTCAAATGACATCACAAAAACGCGGAAAAAGATCAACCCCTTGAAATCACTTTTAAACGTAAAATTGAAACACTTTTGGCAACAAAACGTTTAAAATATAATAACTTAGCACTTTCTTAAATGTTGATTTATATTTTACGGGACCTGCTGACACAATACAAATAATAACAAGATCAATAGTTTTCATGTATATTATTATGCGATGATTTGCGATCCGAACATATCCGAAGATGTTGCGTTCATCGATTGATGAACGCAATTGCCGAAACGCAGTCCATTTAAGGAATGGAAGTTAAGGTGTAAATATGACTAAAAAGAGCCAACATTTCTAGAGGACCAACAAAACTTCCATACGACGTTCGGAGCCTGTTTTGTCGTTCCTGAAATATCACTTACTGAACTAACATAGCAACAACTTACCTTTGCATGTATCGGTGGATGCATTTCATTTCTAAAGTATAAGTTAAGGTGAAATCTGATTAACTTGGTAAACCATTGGTATAAGTTAGGTTGATGTTGATGGTGGCGAAGAAATCACGCCAACTCTATCAATTTTCTTATAATACTTATATCTTTCAGATATTTACCTCACCGTCAAAGTTTTATTTTTTGACATACTTATATTCATTATTCTATTCCATTTTCTATGAAATAATCGAAACATACCCTACCCGAGTTCGTTTTCGAAATAAATACGTCACATTCACCGATGGATCCCTGTTTTTGGCAATTCCTGATAGGAGCCTTTTCGTCAAAAAACTTAAAATTACTCTTTTTTCTTAAATACTAGTACTCAAATTATAAGATTATTTATTTAGCATCCATAAATTATATTCCGATTTGTTTTATATAAAAAAGCCGTAAAATGTTATCAACGTTTGCGCCAAAAAAGCACGTGTCCGCTAGGTGGCGCTTTAAATATACAAACACCGGGATTTAAACAAAAATACACCTCGTTAAAGTACAGTCATTGACGATTGTCTGTTCCAAGTTTCATTAAAATCGGCCGACATTCATATTTTTCGGAGGAACGTGGTCATGTACCTTAATGCATGCAATACGAGTATTCATCACTCCAAAGATGTGTCACATTAAATCATAAGGATACAAATGGTGTCGCCGTAAAAATGGTGTGTGGAAACGTAATGCACGGTAGAACTGCTTTATCTAGAATATCTCAAATTGAGTGTCTGTATATCTTGTATCATTTTTATTCTTTAATTTACAAAAGGCTTGGTAGAAACGCAAAATGTTACGAACCGGCAAAAACGATTGACAAGTGTCAAACAAAGGGCTGTTGTTATATATAAAGCATAGTATTTTCTTCACATCTATCACTGTATCAAAATCTTCCACTTTTATCATAGTTTACCGCCTGCTTAAGATTATGCAATATGGATTTATATCAAAATTGGCAAAATACATTGTTACATACGGTTATAAAAAATGATATTTTTACGCACATTCCTGAAACATAACAACTACTACAGTTGCGCCCTAACAATGCAAATATAACCACGGTATTTCTTTTTATCTATTATGGACAACATTTGGAAGGGAAGTTTAAGCTTCGATTGAATTTAGATCCTATATAATATAGTTTACATTAGGTAACACAGATCTTTATGTTAGGGTCAGTTGTATGCTACCTCACATTTACTATTTAAAGGCATTGTCGATCAAGTAATACCTCTTTTAAAGTTAAAGTTCACTATTGATGCAAAAACTATCTGACTTTTATGCGGAATTTTGTGGCCATCAGTGAAAATGTAATTGAAACCATGCTTATCGGAAGGCAAATCTGCCAAAACAAAAGACACATGGTTATATCCATGATCTGCCGAGGGATAGGTAGCTTTGTAAAATAAATCAGGCAACCGATTATATCGATCTTCTGTCGAGGTAAGGTAGCTTTGTCAAAACATAAGACCACGGTTATATCTAGTCTGTTTTCTCTTACAAACAATTAATCAAACTGGCTTTAGCAAAGCCTGGCCAGCCTTTTATTGTTAATTTTATGCTCAAATATTTTATAGAAAATTATGTTATGACATATTTTTTCACAAATATATAATACAGATTTTCAACAGATACCGTTTGTTTTCTGTAGCTCATAAAATCAGTCAATTCAGCTGCTTTGGGATATCGAAAATACTATTTAAGCTGTAAACGTCGAACGATTGATACGGCCGACACATAGACAAATCAAGCATACACTTACTTGGTACTGAAGGAAAGTAAATGACCAATGCTCGAAAAGTAATATCACAACTATTTTTTGCACGTACACATAACTGTACAGGTAGCATTTTCCGACCTCTCGAATAACTTGTTTATCACTGTACACGATTTCACAAATTCGAGATAATATATATTTTCTTAACTAATCTTATTTTCTATTATGCGAACGAGTCCCTTTAAAAATAAATAAAAACCGCACTTAACGAGATATACACAATATTCACAATATAATCGATTCTTTCATGTATAGCATTTCTAACGGGTTTATATTTCAAGTAACCATCCGAATCACAAAACGCAGATAGAAGACATTGTTACATATTTCCTTAACAGAGATTTAAAACTGTATCAATGAATTCAGTTAAAATATGCAATCAAAGATGTCAATATTGTAGTTTCCGCTCGTAAAACCAAACAAATATAAAATGATTCCCATTGGTTATCGAGATTTATCATTTAATTGTAGTTTGATGTATGACTTTAATCAGTGAAATTAGCAAAATATTAATATATGTATCACTGTTTCTAGAGTGTAGTCCGTTGTCCCATTTCTTATTAAAACCAGGCTTTGGTAAAATAATAACAACAACATTTTAGAGTGGACTCTCGCATATAGTGTGGCAGACATCCAAAATAACATCAAATTTTAGGTCTTTTTAAATACTTGAACTACAAAACATCCAAACAAAAATATTTGACTGGAATCAATAAACTCAAGGTAACAAGTTACTGCAAAATTCATTACTCTTACAAAGATACAATAAATATAACCAATAGTCAATATCTTAATATAATCAATAACATCTATATAATTACCTATCTGAACCTATTATTCATTTTAATCTTTACATGGTTTATATTCATTTTATTTTCTTACTGACATAAATGGTCTCAACTTTAAAATGTTACATAAATTACAGACACCAGCCTCTCGTAACGCATTGATAAACGACTGAACAACATGTAGATGTTGGTTAACAATACCTATGGGTTTTGAAACAAACTTTAACCTTTTATAATAGTAATAACATATCTTACTCAATTTGAGATATATGGTAATAAAACTAGTGAAATGAATTACAGGGTCCAGTCAGGTTCCTCACACGAATTATGATATTATAAGTTGTACAACGATCAAACTTCACACCCCATTCGCTCTAAATTAGTCAAGACAAACATATTTGTTAATATAGTAAAGAAAAAATGCATAAATGGCAACAGAAATACCGTTCAAGACAAAGAAGCCAATTTTAGGGGCTCGAACGAAACTTCCATAGCACGTTGGGAGCCTGTTTTGTATTTCCTGGATTAACACTTTTGGACTAACTACTCAAAAAAAATGTCTTTGCATGCATTTTTGGATGCATTCAATTTCTTAATGTGTGTATACAAATAAATTCAGACCATTGCTGCCATTAAGGTTAAACTGTTTGATGTAAATGAGAGCGTAAATATGTTTAATGATGTTTTGTAATTATCAATTTGTCTGGTCAAACATTTTTTATCAAATGACTATTATATAACAAAAAACAAAAGCCCATTAATATATTTTATTAATACTTCTAAAAATTCTGGAACACATAAAAGCATTTATCATATTAGACTGTCACTTCAATATACTCGTTTTTATTTATGTTCTATTCGATATCGTAGTAGGGCAATACATGATAGTTTTTTATATAAGAGAACCACACTATGATTCGAAAAATTATTAAATATTAAATATTTTCATCCATCTGAGTACGACGTACTTTAAAGAAAAAATAAGCAGTCTGATATGTGTATCTTATCGCCAATCTTTTACATGATGCCATCAAAACTACGAGCGAAAACTCGATACGCGAGCAATTAGGTAAAACTATGTGATATGAGGATGTCGAGCAGCGGGGTATTTGACAAGATCGTTTGATAAACCTAATACAGTTCGAATATGTGTTCTAGTTCATATATGTCTATTGGCCGGCCCAGTTTTAAGATATATACCTAATTCGCGCCAAAGCAAGATAAGTTTTTGTCCGATTACGTAATTGGATGTTTTGAAGACACTTCCCGTGGGCCGTAAAGCCAATAATGGTGTTCCTGTCTTATACAATTAGTAAATGAATTTCATTTTGGCAATAACATTGTTCGATGAAAATATAAATAAAAGAGATTAATCTCCTGTCTGAAAGATCAAATTAAATACAACGTTATGAAGTTATAACTTTGGCTTTCATGAGAAAACCCCCAGACAAAACAGGAAAGATGACTCACTTTGCACTATTCGTGTTTTAGCTCTTATAAAGCGGTTCATGTTTAAAGCAAATAAAGTACGCACGGCATGATCAATTAGATAACGGTCAACAAGCGGGAGTTGCGGGAAAGAGTGCATCTATTAAAAGCGATTATAGCCGATCAAGTCCCAGTCAGTTAAATAATTCATTAAGGGTTACCATGCATTCGAGATTAGGCCACGATAATACACACACATAAAGTCGCAATACGCCTCTGTTTAAAGAATGTGAACAACGCATGACTACTGTGGATCACTTACAAGTGACCTTGATTGTTACACGAGAAAAGTGACGTTCAAAGGGACTAGACTCTAGATGGTCCCAAAATTGGCAAATACAGTATTTCCTCAAAACAAGCCTAGAATTATCAATACGAGTTAGTATGACGCCGATAGTACATCATTTTACATGATTGAAAGGATATTTTGTTGCTGTATCAGCTGCGTTTACCCGATTAAAAAGTGTATAATGGTTTCCCAGTATGTTTTATCATATTTAGTATGTGAAAGTCATGTGATAAGTGCATATAGAGATACCGACGCCTTTTTAACATCGCTAGGATTTACGTCGTAGACAGACCCCGAAGATAACGATATGGAAAAATACGCAAAAGACACATGTGTCGTAAGCAATGTAATATATCAGGAGGTAAGTTTCAATGCGTTGGACCCAATGATATCAATTTTATGTAAGTTTTTGACATTTTTCTTTAATCCTAGCAATGGTATGATCTGGAGCCTAGTGCCTTTAACTGTAATTAGAGGACACGTTATTAGTTTCAATGCCATATCCTTGAATAATTCTGACATAGGGACTTGGCTCAGATTAAAAATTAAACGATCGACCCAAATTTGTGTTAACTAATTTTGAAACAAAACAAAAATATAAGTTTGAGCATAGTTGGATTCCATGTTTTACCGCTTTCATAATCAAGAGAAATAATCAAAATTACTAACTGTTTGCCTTGCCGTGTCGTATTTAAAAACAATAAAATCACATTTTCACCGCCTTTTGTGATGAAGGCAATTTGAATAAAAAATAAAACACATCAAATAATGCACGTGTTCAAGTTGTTTTAACTAAATAAATGTTAGACGGAAAAGGGACTAGGAAATATAATAACGGTATTGTTATAAATGATGGACCACGTTCGGAACTGACGTCGATTGATCTTGAATTGAACTTATAGAAAGTTTACCTCCGGTCACTAGGATATTATTAAAGTCAGAGCCAGTTGTATGATACCTCAAATTTACTGAATCATTGTCGATATATCAATACTCAGTTGTGAGATATAGTGCCCGATTGATGCAAAACTGTCGGACTTATATGCGGAATTTCTGTGGCCATCAATAAAAATGATATTGACGTATATCAAATAAGGGGAAGGTAGCGATGCCAGAACACAAGGCACATGGTTAAATTCATGTTCTGTTTTCAACCAAACATGAAGCAGACGTTCAAAGTATCTGATACACATTTATGCAAATTTTCAGGTGACCACATATTATTTGTGTGAAAGGAAAGAAAATGAAAAATGCATTACCGCAAATAAAATGTCATACACGTTTGCAAAATAGGTCATTTCATGTCCGATTTCAGTTGATAAAAGCAAAACATGCCGTACATTGTACATCTTAGTAATAAGCCATCAAACACGATTCAAAAGATACCAAAATTGAATGAGGTCAACAGGCAACAAAAAGTAAAAATACGGTGGAACTATAAAACTATTTTCCTATGTAGAAGTTCTGTACCATATATATGAAGTATATACGTTGATTCTTTTTGGTAAATTAATAATTAATTTCTTTCAGAAGATCAAAATAAGATAGTGTTTGATGCTGTTCATCTGTTTATTCAATTGTCCAAACGATTTGACTAGTTATCCAACATTTGTATCGAATTCAGACTAAATTTGTAATGTCATTCATAGTACTAAGCTAAGTAGATTGCTTGACACTTGAAGTGTATTACCTAAACCAACCACCTAACCTTTCCTTCTTCAACTCTATATTTCTCCGTTTGAATTCAATTAACGATATGGTGTGATACTAGTAATTAAGTAACCGTGTTATCATATGTCCCAGATATAGTTCAACATTCTATTACTTTATATTCATCGTTATGATTTTCATTTTGTCATCTATATAGAGTTTATATAATGTCCGTCACTTAAAAAAGCACTCTACAAATTGTTTGGAGAAGAACATTATAAGATTTATTTATCTTTCGTTCTCATCCGTTTCATAACATTTGTACTTGTATTTGATTTACATTGTATTTGACATGTATTGATGAATAAAATATGTTTAAACTAAATTAATAATTAAATGCCGGTAAGGGTTTTCGATACAATTAATAACTTTTATAAAAAAAATCACATTCAATGTATCGGATCAAAAGGTTAGACCAGGATAAAACAACATCGTCGATGTGTTTGTTATTCACGTACGCCTAGAAATTTAATAAAATCAAAAGGATTGGTTGATTAAGCAAACTGTCGATTATTGTTATTTGGTCAACAATGCAAAAGTGTTTCTATGCATCATAAGTATGAGTTTTCCGAAAGACTGATCTTTCGAATGTTATCCTCTGGGGATAGTAGTGATTAATGTATTAAATAAACCACAATTACCGTCGACTGCCGCGCAATGCAAAGTCATACAGTAAAGAAGAGGTGGTATGAGTTTCGTAAGGAGAACATTATATCACTTAATTGAGAAAAAAACACATGCAAGCTCTGTCTTTGTCGTACAAAGTGCTAGGTGCTTCAATGTGATATATATACCGATATACCGAGGTATAATCGAATTTGACATACATTTACTGTAGATTCCGAAACTGGACTTCAACCGCAGGAAACTTGAAACAAAAAAGTACAATAATGAGTACACGCTCAATTAGGCCAAAAAAATTGTTTGTTTCGGGTAACCTTCCCATAATTTCTAGGTAGGGTAGGTAGGGATTGTTTTTGATTTTTTTATTATTTTTTTTCAAAATCTGTCGTAAGTTCAGAGTGTTTTCTTGCATGTGGCAGTCTTTCCTACATTACTGTCATTGCCTGACTTTGTTTTATCATATAAACAATAATTCTGATTGAAATCTGCATTTATCCGCTCTTCGTAACTCTCTATTCGCTAACAAATATTTTTGTTTGCTCTGAAACGGAAAACAATAGTTAGGGTCGGCGCATTTTTATAGGTAGGGTCGGGTTACCCGAAACAGACATATTTTTTTAGGCCTTACAATCATTTAACAGATAATATACTTTTAATTTGCACTGATGATATTCTGTTAATTGGCAGAACCTCCAAACAGTTGTCCTTTAATGAAATTGAACACTTAATTACTGTCATGATAATAAAGCACATACACAATCTTTCCAAGTCTAAAACATATTTGAATATTCACCGAATTGCCAATGAGAGTGTAGAACCTCTCAATGACAGACACATTGTACGTGGAGTGTTCTATTTCGGTCACCTCTTCAATTGGTTGATTGACTTAATATTTCCTTTTTCATCGGTATATATTTTTAGTATAAAGCAGGAGTAGTGAAGAACATTTTGTTAATCGAAGTTATACGCAATAATGACACGCTAAAATATGACGTTATTGAAAAATTGTTTTACATGTGCCAATAGGTTTATCTCTGTATTGAGCCATTGGTGATAATGTAAACCATGTTTGACCCATATGGTATCTTTTGAAACGGTATTGCTTACACTGAATTTCACTATTAAAATAAAATACATAATATATAACACAAGCTATGGCAGTGTTTTATTATTTATTGTAGCTGAACATGGATGTGGAGTAAAGAATTTTGCAATCGGTCAATGCTAAAAATGATCTCTATTGCGTGTTTATAATATTTTATAAATCATTATCAAATCATGACCAAGGATGTCAAATTGAATTACTTTTTTAGGTGATACTCGAAGCAATATTAGATTTTTTACGATCATCTTATATTAACATTCGGAACTCCTCGGCTATTTTCTATCGATAATAACCACGGATGCAAGCCAGCTCATCAATAAAAGAAGTTTGTAAAATTTTAGATTATTGTATTTATTAGTTTTAATTGTTGAACGTGTACTTAGTATAACTAAGTTTAAATTGACTGCCAGTGAAGTGAAGCATTGCATAAATAATTAAGATACCCAAGAGTTAAGTCATTAAGCTTAACTGCTAAATTGAAATGACTACGTGGTCTACTTGCAGTGAAATTAAATGTGAAGATTTCTGACAGTGTAAACCGTCCATATACAGTACAAAATGATAGTACTAGATGATAAATTATTACGTTTTTTTTAAAGAAGTAAAGTTATGGGAACGTCATTGTGTTATAATACATAAATATCATATGGCAGCATGTGTGACATTGATATTGTAAACCCGAGAGCAGAATGTCACCCGAGGCGTTATATTGATAAGTATGTTTTAAAAACGCAGTTAGCTGCTTTGAAAGCACTGCAAAACGTTCCTTAAAGGCGCACAATATAGGTCGATGCAAACGTTGTGTTTGCAAGTTCAATGCATAATACGTTCAATCCATTTTATCTTAATGATCCACACAAACAACAAAACACATGACTTGTGAACAGATAACAATTACTAGCTTTATAAACGTTGTTTGTTAATTAGCTACGTAACCACGATTCAACAGAAGAAAGAACGACAAAAAAATGCTGTATCTGTACAAATCAAATGCTTTTCCTTGTTATGATCATTTAAGCTGCCCTTTTACAGATTTGACAACCTTATTCGTCGCAGAGTCAGTTGATTCTGGCATCAATACTTTCAATTCAGTCTAATAACTCACAATGGAGCAGATCTCATTTGTGACGATATTTTTTCTATAAACACCAGTAACACTTTTATGCATAGAACATCAATTTTCGAACGTAAATATTGAACACTGTGACCTGATCCTGTATCAGCAGTCTTATATCATTGAGTATCAGACTTTTATGCAAAATTTGGGTCATTCAAAGGCAACAAAATTGAAAGTTGTTTAAAGGGTCAGTCTGTGAGAGTGCAGCTTTAAACTCAAATAAGGTTAAACATAATAACGTATTAAAATACAGTTGTTGTTTTTTTGCATCAACCTATAATGTTAACCTTTAACAGCAATTTAAGATAATGAATGCTTTGAATATAAAGTATAAATGACCTTAAAACACCAATGCCAGTTTCCTTAAGTATTAAGACATGTAAAAGATAGACAATGTGATTTATACTGTCATGCAATGATTCAATTAAATTATCATAAACTTATTATATATTTAAAGCAATTTTTAATTAAACAATAAACCACAAATCTTCCATTGACATTGATGCATAAAATGCATACAAAAGCATAATATTTCGATTTGATATTTAGCTTTCATTGTAATCTATCCAATTTCATTTCCGCCTTATTTCATTTGATTTACGGCTATAACTGCAAAGACCGTATATCAACGTGTTATGCATTATAGATTGCAAGGTTTGGTCGCGGCTCTGACGTTAGAGTGGGCGTAACGTAGGTTTGTTACCCTTTGACTTGCGCCCTACCATCAGAATCAGAATCGAAGTTTATTTGGTTAAATATGTCTGCACGAAAGTGTTATGGTACTCCCCAACGAAACCTTATACACTTTCTTGTTCAAATTGGAGCCTGTTGTGCGTATTTGATTACTTTCTTCACCTATTTTGAAATCAAAAGTTAATTAAGATGAATTTGGGGGAGGGGGCGGATGCAGCCCCGCCCTGGATGATCCGTTTATGAATTACATTATAATACATCTTTAAGTCATCAAATAGTCCATATAAAGCTCCAAGTGGCCAAAGGCCAGGCGCAACCTCTACCTCAAATACAAACCGTGCACTGCCCAAAAATGTTCATATACCGATGGACCGCAATACTATAACATTTAATTCGTAAATATCGCAGCATGTTTTCGATGAATTAGTCTGGAAAAAATCTCTTTCGCCTGGCTAATTATGGCCAACATGTAGTCATAATTCCCGTCAAAACAAGATTAGAAAGGTGTTAACTTACGTTACGCAATAGGATCCGCTGGGGATAATGATTATGGATAATCAGGACAATTGCAATATGGATTCAATCTGGCTACATCACTTGATGTAATTAGTGCTGCCTGAAAATTGTTATCACTAGCCGGTGAAAAGGGACTCCGACATTGAACTAGGTATATTAACTGTACATCCAAACAAAACCGAAACTATTTTTTTCTTGCATACCGGACGTGTGTTTCCGGTCAAGTGACCAGTGCTGAAGAACCCGTCTTACAATACATGTAAGATGTGTCGTCACGCGCAACAACGCGCCACTGCTTATTTCTTTTATTGTATGGTTGATGAAAAGTATATGACGCCGTTTTAATAGATCTAATATATATAAGTATGCAAGATTTTCAATTAAAATTGAAAATAAATAATCGTAAAACCGCAATTTTTAAAGGAACTCTTTGGCATCAAATGTGATTTAAAATAACTGCGCTTGATGACGTCAGTAAACAAAGTCGCACGCGCTTTTTGGTGAAATGTACAAACGTGCGTTTTCTATGTCAATTTTCCCACAGACCGATAATGCAAAAAAAATATCAATCATGTTTTTTCCGGTCCAGACCAAACATATCCGACCCTCGGGCACGCTGGAAGGCCGGTAACTCGGCAGTCCTCGTTACTGGCTTACGTGCGTGCCCTCGGGTCGGACGTTTCTATCCGGACCGGAAGCACATGACAGATATTATAAATCCGTACCGGAAACACATGATTGATACTTATATTCTTACATAAAATGTATCTTGTGACCAATGACAACGAATGAAAAACGAGACTACTTCAATCATACATAAAAGATATTTTATGAACAATCACAATAAAATAAAACTACCTCAAGTATACATAAGAAGTATCTTGCGAATCAAACAGAACCCAGACTACTTAAATCATACATAGTAAGTATCTTGCGAACAATACCAATCAAACCGACACTTCTTAAATTATACTGAGAAAGTATCTTGCAAATAGTCCCAATAAAACCGAGACTTCTTTAACAAACCGAAGACGTATTTTCGACCAATCCCCAAAATACCGAGAATACTTAAATCAGCACACATAGTAGTGTGTACTTTTGAGTGATCACTCCTCCTAGCAAATTAAATACGATTTACCTTTAAACTTAACCTAAAATAATTAAGTGTGTACTAAACAGACATTTAATGTAAATTGAGTACGGATATGTTTATGTTTGCTTCTGATATCCTCTTTTTGAAATGTTATGTATACTCATAACAAAACAGTCACAAGTAAAGTACGTCTGAAATACATAGGACAATGGATAAGCAACGCTTAAAATAAAGGTATTTTTATTTTTAATTTCATTATACACGTCTGCCTTTTGAGTGTTCGATTTACCTATAAAAGAATTACGTGTAAAGAAAATCTTAAATGTACACCCAAACTCAGAAAGATTTATTTCAATGCCTAGTATTGTCATTATAGAATGTATGTATTTATAATTACCGGCGTTCCACCTGCTCCATACAATAAATGATACAATCTGAGCCAAAAGCCATTACATTTCTGCAATTATATAGTCAATACAAGAGGGATAAAATCGTCTGGTACAGACATTGAACATTGCTTTTTTATTACATGTTTTACAAGAGAGAGAGAGAGAGAGAGAGAGAGAGAGAGAGAGAGAGAGAGAGAAAGAGGGAGGGAGAGACAGAGAGAGACCAACCAAAAGCTGGAACCCTTCATCAAATGTGTCTACCATGATGAATTTAACGTTCCAAGGCCATATTAATATTTTTGAACTCAAGTATATTACCATAAGATAGTTATGAGAATGTAGACTTTATTGAAAAGTCGTTGTACCATCCCCGTATGGACATTATTCGGTCAATTGCTTTAAATCCAAATACAAAACATACGGATATTACAGAAAATCATTAATGTTGAGAACGTTTGGCAGTTATTTTCTTTTTAAATACGCGAGTACAACTGAACCGTTTCAATGGCATTGTTTTTAAGGCATTGGCACTGTTGATTGAATTGTATTTGTAAGAATATCAATGAGTATAGTTTACTGTAGTTTATTATCAACTTTTGAACGTGTTACAAACTGTTCTACAAAGGTTTCTTGTTTATTATTGATGGGGAGTCCTTTTTGTTTACATTTTATTGAGAGTCTGTCATGCCAAGAAAACAAATCCCGAAGCGTTTGCAGGTCAAAATAACAAAACATATGGGTTTTTAATGATGACAGAGTATTTCAAACGCGGGAGCCCATATGACATTCCGACAACACTACTTTAAGTGGCTGATTTATTGTGTTACTTTTAAAGGGGTACACTATCGGTTGATGCCAACTATTTTCTGATATATATTTGAATATTCTGTTTTCCTCATGTGGCTAAAACGAAACAATACACATTTGATATGTATAGAGATAAATTAAATATTAGCCTTAAAAATGTTTTTGTTCAATTAATAGCTACGTTGACACGGATTTTCCAGTTAAAAACATCAAAAAAATATATCTATTTTCTTTTATCTGTACAAAAATAATATGTTGTTTTTTTCTTGTTCCGATCATCTAATTCAAATAAGTTAAACATAATAAAGCACTAAAAAAAAGATTTGGTTCAACCCATATTGTGCCCCGATATTTTTTAAAATATTTTTGAATAACAATGTAGAAATTGAATTAACATTTTTTGTTCTAATTCTTATGAACTTCATATTCGATGCATTAATCACTTTAATATTCGGCGACCCCCAAGTCTGTCGTAAAATATTTATTTTAAGCGTGTGCTGTTAACGAAACAATGCAATATTCCAGAACTAGGCCGTTTCTAACATTATTTGAAGCCAAGGGCACTAAATATTTCAATAATGCAATAAGTGCATTTTATCATATTTTGTTTCAACAATTAAGAATAGTCTATTCAGAAGAGGAACTCATTAATTTAAGCTTTTGTTGAAGAATAATACTTAGCTGAACCATCTCTAATTGAAATATAATTGGAGCTCCTCATTCATTCAATTGTTCGCTATTTTTAATCACCCTGTTTAAAGGAAAGATGGGTTTATTTTGTGGCATATTTATGACATTGGATTTTTTCTAACAGTGCTGTCTTTAAGCTTAGTTTCTATTTTATTCATGCGTTCCGGGGCATATAAATGCATACCTCTGGTATGCCCGGGCGTACTATTTTACTTGGGTTCCCGCAAAATGGCAAGTGCAATTCCACCTGTATTATTCTCTCTCGGCTAAAAATAATTTAGTGTGAATAGCAAAATGTTAAGAAACGGCAAACAAATTGCTGCTGCTATATATAAAGCATAGCATGTTTTTCACATCTCTATTTGTATCTATATCTGCTACTCGTATCTTATATAAGGCATTCTAAATGCCTGATTTAGATCCTCAAAAGGGACTTATACAACATCTGGGAGAAATAAACTATTGTTATCATTGTATAACATTTGCAGAGTTTTGTGAGATACATAGTGTTGGCTTAATGTTCCTGAACATGTATCTCACATATTACTTGATCTTAATATGTATTATTTGTCGAAAGAGATATTCCATAAGAAGACAAAGCCAAATATTCAAAGAGCGGAACCTCACAAGCGGATACAAGAATCGGTCGGGAGCAATGTTGTGGGTATAAATATAGTTTTGCGTATTGCGTTGATAACGCTTTGAAAATGCTTCATGTGAAAGCAGCTAATCGTTGAACTTCACAACCGTCAGACGATATTGAGGACTTTAGAGCTATGACATCCCTCGAATATTACCTTCGACCAACAAACGATCCAAATGTTATAAATATTAGAGCAATATTAGAACAATACTAAAGCTATACTACAGAAATACAAGAGCAATACTAAAGCAATACAAGAGTAATACTAGGGCAATACATTTTCATAATGTCCCTAGAAGGTTATGATATACGTGATCTTCTGAAATGTTCTTTGTTGAAATAATAACTGCGCTGTCAGATACATAATGTTATATTGTAGAACGATTCGTCTTTGTAAGGCTTTTTAGTGGATTAATCCAGGAATATATTTGTACCTTATGTTTAATATTACGATCTGATTCATTGAATATAAACAAGAGAGCCGCGGAGCGAACACCATCTCTCGTCATTTTATCAATCGAACAACGGGCACGACTGGACAATAAATTAAGGCAGAGCTTTTGGCCCTGTGGCAACATTTTAAAGAAGTATCAGCTGAAAATCTTAAACGGTTTTCGAGTGATGGCCAATGTTTAAGTTTGTGCACAACGACGTCGACGCTGATGACAGCGACACTAAAGCTATCTCTATACCCCAACATTTTTCTTCGAAAAACTTTAACAAACAAACGCAGGAGATACAAAAACACAGGCCGCTGATCTGATAAGTATCGGAGACAAGGAATTCATCGTTCTTTGAAATACTTCGATACGTTCTGCGACAGTAATCCTTTGTAAGGACTTAGAACAAAGAATCCATAGTAGTTATGTAACGCTTACAGAGTTTAAAAATTAGAATAAATATTGTGTATCCATACAGGTGACATTTACGATATTTAGGGAAGGAAAACAAAAAATAAGTTTGATACATTTTGGTAACTTTCTCTCCAAATATCATGGTTTTTACTCTAAAATAAATAAGTCATGGAATAACTGTATACCAAATGACACTTTAAAGTATGTCTTTTCCCAAAATTAAGTTTGTAATTCCCACTTTGTCTCTGAAAATGTTGAACAGCTGTCAAGTTTCAGACAAACATATTACTGTGATAAGTAACTCTGCATTGAACATGTCAAGATAATTTTGGAACATCTTTATTAATAGTCACTTAGGAAAATTAAGATAAAGTGTTAAGTGTCAGCCCAAACTATATTGTTTTGTCATGACATAACGATGTGCTAGAGAATTGCGTATCACAAATAGACACGATATTTAAACATATGATTAGTTTGAGAAGGCACTCGCTTTTATGAAACATAATTTTATTTATACTGCACGTGATAAAGTAGTAAAAATATGGGACATACGTTTGAGCTTGAATTGAACATAGAGGGATGTTTCCATCCGGTTTTTAAATATTAGTGTTAGGGTCGGTTGTATGATACATCACATTTACTAAATCGTTGTCGATATCGTAATACGCCTTCAAGAGATATTGCATTATTGATGCAAAAACTATCAGACTTACATGCGGACAAAACATAAGGCAAATGGTTAAATTCATGTGCTGAATTAAAATGACAAAAATAATTAAGGTATCCGATACACAAATATTTGAATACCCCATGATATCTGTGTGCTGAGATAGAAAATAAAAGGGAGTGGCCGAAAATAAAATATCAAACACGTTTGCAAAATATGTAAGTTCATGTCTGATTTTATTATAGAAATTTGATTACAAATCTTATGCTGTAATGTATAATGAGCTGTTTGTCATTTATTGTACATTTTTGTATTGGTCCGTCGGTTACGATTTAAATGATACCAAAGTCGAATAGGGAAAACAGGCTTAAAAATAACAGTAAGGTTAATGAGACTATGAAGTTAATCTTACCATGTATACGTTCAACAAAATACTAATCTTAGATAATGTGCGTAAACGGCCGCGGGAAGCATATACATATGATGCTTTTTGTTAGGTAATAACGTCCCAGTAAAAGGTTTCCAATATTACCATGTCATTGATATTCTGATCAATTTGGAATACTTAGATCAGTTTTGAAATCTAGTGGAATCGAAAGGCTTATCTCTACGCTTCAGCTGACAGAAAGAGATGAAAAACATTTCTAAAGTAGAGAATCATATTATGTAATTGAAAAACAAACACAAGTTGTGTCCGTTTATTACATTCACCGAGTTTGGTGCTTGAACGTCACTCATTGTAATCAAACCTCAAACTTACTGACGTCAACATTTCTTATATGGGAAATAATATGAAAATAACGTGCGATCTTTGCTTGAACTTAACACGGAGTAAACATACAATAACAAAGTTATTAATGTCACGTTAAAGAAACGTGGAATTAACTCAAGCTTTTTGAGATCAGATGCACTGTCAGTGTAAATTACCAGGTTCACACGCATGTTTTCTACGTGCAATTGACACGTAGTGGATATATCAAGTATAAATCAATTATTGTTTATCACTAGTGGCTTTCCGAATTGAATGAACATCATCTTCTCTTTGCGGCCATTATCTTAATATACTAAACTTCAATAAACGATAGAATATTGTTATGTATAAGGAAACAAATGTAAGCAAGCACAATCAAAACGGGTCTGCTTTCTCAAACCTTGATATCTTTATAACAGACAATTAAACTGATGTTTCTTTACAAAACTAGATACAAATTTTCAGTAGATATTGTTTGTATATTGTAGCTCATAAAAACTCAATATAACTTGTTTGGAATATGGCAAATACCATATATGTATACTTTTTAAGTTGTCACAGTCAAACGCTTGATGCGAATATACAGGTACATGCATACTAAACATTTACTGAATTCAAGCAGCGGGTGACAAATAGGCAAAAGCATACAAGGATACACGAATTTGGTATTGAAGGAAACTAAATGCACCATGCTCAAAAGATTAATTATGTATCATCAACACTACTTTAAATGTATCTCCAAGGGCTGTACATATATGAGATACAAACTATATCACAACTAGTTATTGCTTCTGCGCAGTTCTTGGAAATATGTTTCGGCTGATGTTCAAAGCCAGTTCATTAGTATGGACATTAATCATCATTGTCTGCCAGCGTGAAGAAAAGCCTTTACAATGTCAATCTTGAAGATGTTTCTTAATCTTAGTCTATTATGCTACGGAGATCTTTCCTATCAAAGGCGATAGTCATTTTTTCGTACTCCGTGTGAGGTAGAAATAAAATACTCCGTACGCCTTGGCAATCTCTCATGATGTGACATATCATTTCATGACGTACTCAATCACCGTAAAAGTTTGTAGCTTATTTCCTGAACAGTGATTACGTAACTGTATTGATGACTTTGATATATCACATTTATTTAATGTTGTATGAATGCATGAGACAACAATAGCAACTTCATGAAGCGTTCCTTTGTAAATTGCATACAACATGAACACATGAATCAAATGCTATCATTCATTGTGTGTACATACATTTCCATAATGAATGCTCGTGAATAAGAACCAGTACAGTATTGTCCTTACAAATAATTATTTTAATTATGTAAGAACATATATGTCCTCTGTTTTACTCCTTATGTATAATTTAGATAGACAATGCAATGATTCCGTTGTTCAGTCATACATTTATTTAATATTCAATTACCACATATAATAACAATAAAAACACAAACTTCAGTGACATTTATGAATTGCAGGCATATGTTTGGGCTCTTTTGAATTGTACTTTTATTTAAATCTGCGAAATGTTATTTTCATTATATTCAATTCATGTAGGGTAACACATGATATAACAAATGATATAATATAAGAAGAATTCAATGATATTATATAACATAGCTATAGCCCACTTGATTGCAAAGTACTTTTAAACACTGTGACCGATTATTCACTAGTTCTGGTATAGAACGTTTAACAGTCTCACACTGAATCTATCAATGAATGACATTACGATGTGAGTTCCAGACCTTTTCATTGCGTCTGCGATAAATTGCTGTCTTGCTAGAAGCGTTTATGGGAACATGAATTTGTTTACTCTGTCTGCTAAAGTTTGCCCATTCACTGACCGATGGTCAAAATCATCTGAATTCGTGCCAAAGTTAGATTGGATCCGAGTCGAATTACACAATAGGCCGTCGAAAGACATTAACTATGTACATTAATCAAAAATAACGAAGATCAGTAAATCTGATAAAATCCTAGGATGTAATTTGTGTTTTCAGAACAAAGAAACAAAGTAATTGTACATGAATGTCTTTAAAATGGGCAGGTTACTGGTCACGCATTTGCTTTTGCCTTGCATTTATTGGCTTCATTATGTTTTCGTTATAAAGCACAATGTTAATTGATGGCTGAAAATGAGAATAAAAAGAAATGACAACATACTTTCATGAAGTTATTGTTTGCTCAACAGTAGCTATCACTGCTCCAGTCAGTTATTTATTTTTGATTATGTTTAGCGAGAGTGATTTCAGTGACTACATACACGTGTATGACTATGGTAGACGTCTCCATCGTGTTTCATGGTAATATCTTTAACGTTTACTAAGTAATGATCATCATCAACGTTTTCGGACAAACCAATGACCACAGCAACAACGACGCCTAAAGCAATGCGTTGGTATTTATCTTAGAAACACTGTCGAGCTTACATTTAGTCTTGATAAGTCTTGCGCACGTTTTCTGAAATTATCTGCATTTCAGGCTGACCTCATGATATATTTAAGTGGTTCCCATGTTGCGGCTGACTAATAATGCTTCAACATTAGAGTGAGTCCGCCGACAAAACCGTTGTTTCCGTCGCCAATGAATGAGTTCTTGAAAACGACTAATGCGTACTTTCCAAATCGCAGTAGATCTCGGTCGGCAAAGCGGCTACCAATGGCAAAGCTGATATAGTAAAAACCGGTTGTGGACAAAGGATTATAATGTCTTAAGAGAATGACCATGTCAGATAAAAGCCTGTGAAATAAATCTCCATCTGTGATATTCTTAATATAGTGTTGGAGAAACGTGATTGTTACATTGTACTTAATCTAAAAGTCAAAAGTTCTATATTTGATTCGTTTAATTACGACCCGTTCACATTTTGGTACGCAAATTGTATTTTCCAACGCGAATAAATAACGTAAATTTTTTACCTATAAATATTGTTGACTTTTACGGAAACCTCGATGTACTGTACTGAATGCACGTGGGTATGTAATGTCACAGAAATGTTTAGGGAATATTTTGGGAAATGTTGGAAAGTTTAGAATAATTTAATTGAAAACTCCAAATTAAGGTCATATGGTAAGGATTTGCAGATTTCCCACACTTCCCTAAAACTCTTTATTCCTGGAACACCACATAACGCAATGTATATATAACATTCCCTCTTTATCCAAATCGGGTAACAAACGTTTTTCAAAATCGCGGACAAGAATGAAATATATGTTTAAAACTGGCTCCAATTTCTCGAAACTTCTTAAGCTTAACAGGCTTAAGTCGATTATTTCAATAAGCCAAAGTGCATACTGAAAATGGATTTTGATAAATGAAAAATGGTTTATTTTGAAAATCATACAGATTATTCCTACATAAATATTTAAAATTCTTAAAGAAGAAAATATAACACATTTTATAGAACAACAAAAATAGTGGGGTGGGCTTAATCCTGTTATAAGGGACTTAAGAAGTCTCGAGAAATTGGGGCCAGTTTATTACAATTTTGAAGGTTGCAAGCTGCCAATAGACATGCTTGAAAACACCACTTGCAAGAGTACTTGTATGTGTAGCTAGATAATATATATATTTTGTTTAAACTTCGTTTGTTACTGAAACTCGAATAAATAACTTTACAACGTGTACCATGTATATATGCGTCGATGACGTAGATCATAAAATGTAGAACGCACGTACATATTACCTTAGAAGCAGCATTTCGCAACCTCTTGAATAACTTGGTTTATCACTTCCAACGAATTAGCATATTCGAAAGGATATATTTGTCTTAAAACATCTAAGTTTATAATGTGAACGAGTCCCTGTAAAAGTAAATAGATACCGCACTATACGAAAAAACTAGCATTCACAATATGGACGATTATTTCATGTATGGCGTTTGTAACGGGTTTATACTTCAGATAAGCATCCAAATCACAGAACGCAGATAGAAGATCTTGTAACATACTTCCTTAACAAAGATTTAGAACTCTATCAATGAATTCAGTCAAATTATGCACAAATATGTCAACTTTGTAGTTTCAGCTCGCAAAACTCATCAATTCACAATATGGACGATTATTTCATGTATGGCGTTTGTAACGGGTTTATATTTCAGATAAGCATCCAAATCACAGAACGCAGATAGAAGATCTTGTAACATACTTCCTTAACAAAGATTTAGAACTCTATCAATGAATTCAGTTAAATTATGCACAAATATGTCAACTTTGTAGTTTCAGCTCACAAAACTCATCAATTCTGGAAATAACAACACAAAGAGTACTATATGTTTCCCTGTGGTTATAGAGATTTTTCATTCAAATATAGTTTGATGTATGACTTTAATTAGTGGACTATCAATTTGATGTTTATCACTGTATTTCAGGTGTAGTCCGTTGTCCGTTCTCTTATGTACTGTTCAAGTTTTTCTGAAAAATACCAAGAAATGCTATTTTTCAGAAAAACTTGAACAGTACAAAAACTAGTCTAAATCTCTCTGGAGCACACTTAAACAATTAGGTCTTCCTTCTAAGAAATGTAACTCTTCATCAAGTAGCATAGGTCTTAAAATTGATGGACTGATTTCTTTTAATAAGCTTACAGTTGCTGAAAAGTTAAACGTTTTATACTACAGTTGCTTCTAAACTTGTTGAAAAACTTCCAATAACTTAAAGCTTGAATAAGTATGGTAAAAGTTTTGTTAGCAAATATTATATTGATAAAGGTGTTAATCATAATAGCTTCTCATTTGCTATTGTGTCTGAAAATAAAGTTTTAAAACATTTAGATAAACTGAGTGCAAATAAGGCTACATGTTTAGATGGCATTCCTGCTAGGTTTGTTAGGGATAGTGCTTCTATCATATCTTGTCCCCTCACTCATGTTGTGAACTTGTCCATTAACCAGGGGTCTGTACCTGATGACCTCAAGTCTGCCAGGGTTATTCCCCTATGTCTTACCCATTTATCTGATTAAATTCGTTTTAAGATGGATGAAGGTAAAATGGTTGGAATGGTTCTACTTGACCTTCAGAAGGCCTTCGATACGGTCAATCATGGTATTTTACTGATGAAACTTGAGGCTATAGGTCTCCATGCTGACGCTGTTAGATGGTTTCAATCTTTTCTCTCAGATCGCCATCAGATTGGCGACGTATCTGGCACATTGTCCTCCGAGGCCACTGTCACATGTGGTGTCCCTCAGGGTTCCATCCTTGGCCCTCTTCTATTTCTAATTTATGTTAATGATATGGCGGCTGTGGTTAACAATAAAATATTACTCTATGCTGATGATACGGGCATCTTAGTAGCTGGTAAGAGCACATCAGAAATTCAATCCAATCTTTCAAGTGACCTGGAACTCATTAGTGAGTGGCTAGTGGACAACAAACTGTCCCTACACCTTGGCAAAACAGAATCAGTATTGTTTGGTTTAAAGCCCAAACATAAGTCTAATCCCCAGCTTAATGTGTCTTGTAATGGGTTGCCAATTACTCCATCAACTTTTGTCAAGTACCTTGGTGCTAAAATAGATCAGAGTCTGGCTGGTGAGTCCATAGCCAAGTCAGTTATTAGTAAAGCAAACTCCAGGTTGAAGTTCTTATACAGAAAAAGTAAATTCTTAAATATGCACACTAGAAAACTCTTGGTTATGTCCCTTATACAGTGCCACTATGACTATGCCTGTTCCTTTTGGTATCCAGGTCTTACCCAGTCACTTAAAAATAAACTCCAGACTACCCAAAATAAGATGATCAGGTTTGTTTTAAAGATGGATAACATGTCTCATGTTGGTCAAGAGCAATTTCTAAGTTTAGGTTGGCTACCCGTGTCAAAAAGGGTAGAGCAAATTATGCTTTGTCATATCCATAAGATAAAGAAAGGCCTTGCCCCTGAGTATCTTGGTGAACATTTTAAACCGCTAAGTGATGTGCACGGTTGCTGTACAAGGTCTAATAAGGTAGCTGAGCCAGTGTCTGATCATTTTGCGGATAGTTTTACCTTCGTTAACATTGGTCGTTTCTCCAAGCCTAAGGTTGGCGGTTTTGGGGCAGAGACATTTACAAATAATGGCATAAATTTGTGGAATAGTCTTCCTCAAAATATAAGGAATATTTCAAAACCTAACCATTTCAAGTCTGCCATCAAACAGTACCTATTACAGTCTTAAAGATCATTTTAAATTTTTATATTTAGCTATCATAATAATTTCATTTTTATTAGCATGTAGGGTTCTTATTCATACGTATTTCTTTATATCTTATCATATCTCATTGTGATATTAATATAATAAATTTTTATTTTTAGCTATCATAATAATTTCATTTTTATTAGCATGTAGGGTTCTTATTAACACGTATTTCCTTATATCTTATCATATCTCATTGTGATATTAATATTGCTTTACAGAATTGCCATTTGAAAGGCATTTTTTTATTCCATACATTATGATCTCAAGTCTTCTGTTACAATACATAGGCCATGAATGCAGTGTAATAGGCTATGAATGCAGAGTAATAATGTTAATGAGTTCTGTGATATAATTTATGCAATTAATTATCTGTGATATAAGATTATAACTTGTCTAGATTTATTATCCTTGTACTTAACAATTTTGCTAAACTACATGACTATTCCGTGGTTACTGCCACCAATTTTTCAAGGACCACAAAAGAAATAAGTGAAAATCATTTTTCTCTTTTTTGTGTCATCCTTGGTATTGTGTGTGCATTTCATGGTTTCTATTGTCTATGCATTGATAATGATATGTTATAATTTGTCTGCATTATGACGTGCCATGTTATGTTCATGTCTTTTTACCGAATAAACCTACTACTAATATCGAAATCAAACGATAGCGGCTTTGGCAAAATATTAACGATGTCATTTCAGAGCGGACGCTTGCTTATAATGTGGCGGGCATCAAAAAATATATAATTTAATGTCATTTTTATTAAATACTTAAACTACACAGCATAGAAACAAAACTATTTAATTGCAAGGAATAAACTAAAGGAAACGTAGGTTATGTCCGCAATAAATCATCTCTCTTACTAAGATACAACTACTGTACCCAATAGTCAGTATATAACAATCAATAACCCATTTTCTCGAAACCCGTAGGCTCAAACTCCTCGGGACCAGCGAATATACCTCGAGTTTCGGGAAATTCGAGTCAAGCGGAAATGCTTATATTCAGTATAAAAAGAAATCGGTCATTTTATATCCAGATCGAGTCTAAGAGGCAATCGAGCCGAGCGAGTTCGAGCCAAAGGGTTCCAACTGTATAAATTTACCTTATCTGAACCTGTTGTCCATTTTGATCTTTACATGGAACATAGTACATATTTCTTTTCTTACTGCCTTAAGGACTTTATAAACTTTATATCTTAACATAAATGACAGGGACCAGCCTCTCGTAACTCATTGAATAACGACTGACACAACATAAAGATGATGGTAAACAATCCTTATGTCTTTTGATACAAACTATTTTGATAATTTTTGAAAGTAGGAATACATTCTCTTACTTAGTTTGAGACATATGGTATTAAAGCTAATGAAATAAGTTACGGAGTCCAGCCAGGTGGCTCAAACGTACTATGATATGAAAAGTTGCACAATGATCAGATTATATCATAGTAGAGAGAATGTGCGTAAATGGCAACAGAATAAACCGTTCAAGACAAAACTAGCCACATTTCTAGGGAGGCCAACGAAACTACCATACCACGTTCGGAGCATGTTTGGTTGTTCCTGGACTACACTAACTGGACTAACTTACCAACCAATTCGTCTTTGCGTACGAATGCATTTATTTTCTAAATGTAAACGTAAGTGTCAGTAAGGTTAAAATTTTAGATGTAAATTAGAGAGTAAATGTGTTCAATGATATCTTGTACTGATCCATTTCTCTGGCCATACACTGTTTGTATCAAATGACTATTTTATTAGAATAACAATAGACTCTAAGTGTTTTTTTTTTATTAAATTGATCAAATCAAGCATATTTAAGTATCATAGCATTATCATATTAAAATTTAATTTTTAAATTCATGTACCCGTTTTTTATTTACATTCATTTCGATATCATAGTAGTGATATCAACAATGATATAAGAGAACCACATCATAATTCCAACTATTATTATAAAATGTAATGTTTACAGCACGACGCGCTTTAAAATCAAATTAAGTAGCCTGATATCTGAATCTTATCGCCAATCTACTACATGAAGCCATCAGTGTTCAAAACTACGTTCGACAACTCTATACGCGAGCAATTAGGTATGTGATATGAGGATGTCGGATGAGCATTGGTTTATTTGACAAGATCCTTTGCTGATCCTAATACAGTTAGAAGTTGTTGTTTTTTTGTGCTTATGTGTCGTCTGTCTGGCCGATGTTAAAGATATAGTAAGACTTATTTCGCGCCATCACAGGATTAGGTTATGTCCAATTACGTTTACTTTTAGAATTGTTCATCACACCAAGGCATCAAATTTAAGGAACAAAAGCGTGTTGGGACATGGTTGGATTCCGCTTTTTACCTTTTCATTATCAAGAAAAACAAAACAAAATTACTTCATAACCGTATTTAAAAAAGCACATGATGACAGCCTCCGTGTGATGAGGCCGATTTTATTTTAAAGATATACATCGAATTCGGTTTTATGCAACTTCTGCTTTAAATAAACTGCACATGGTTAGGTTGTTTTATTATATGTTCGACTCAAAAGTCCGAAAATATAATAACGGTATTGTTATCAATAATGGAAATATTGGACCCGACGTTTGAACTTGAATTGATCTTAGGGAATGTTTATAACCGGTCACTTAGATATTAAAGTCAGAGCCAGTTGTATGATACATCAAATATACTGAAGCATTGTCGATATATCAATACCCAGTTGTGAGATATAGTGCACTATTGATGCAAAACTATCGGACTTACATGCGGAATTTCTGTGGCCATCAATAAAAATGTAATTGAAACGGCGTTTATCGAACAAGGGGAAGGCAGCTTTGCATGAACATAAGGCACATGGTTATATTTATGTTCTGTATTTAATCCAACAATGAAGCAGACATTAGGAGTATCCGATACACAAAAATGTGAAATTTGGATTTCTGGATTGTGTCCGATGTTTTTGAAATATAGAGCAAATACAAGCTGTTATGCTGTAATATATAAACAACTGTTTGCCATGCATTGTACATCTTAGTAATAAGAAATCATATATGATTTAAATGATACCAAACATGAATGGGGTCAACAGGCATCAACAATATTTATGCAAAAAGCTACAGAAACAAGCTCAGAAGCAAAAAGTTTAAACATAAACCCGGTTTAGTAGCACTGGGCTAGTTTAAATACGGTTAGTGGAACTATAAAGCTATTTTTCCCATGTTTAGGTGATTTACCATATTTGATCTCAGATAATATACGTATACATGAAGTATATACGTTGATGTTTTTGTAAGTTAATTAAGTGCCAGTAAAGATTTTCCATACTACTTTTGTATTCATTTTCCACATTCAATGTTTTGAATCAATTGGACCAGGAAAATAACACCAGCGACGTATAATTTACGTACGCCTAGAAATTTAACGAAATCGAAAGGCTTGGTCGATTTATGTCGAATGATGTAATTTGGTCAACAATGCAAAAGTGTTTCGTTGATTCATAAGTACCAGTTTTCCCAGAGACGGTACTTGTGAATGTTATCCTCTCGGGATAGTAGAAAATAACGTATTAGATTAACCACAATTACTGTCGACTGCCGCGCACTGCAAAGTTGATTACAGACAAGAAGAGGTGATATCTGTTTCTAAAGTAGAACATTATATCACTTAATGGAAAAACTGTGTCCTTGTCGTAAAAAAGATTTAGATTCTTGAACATGACACATTGTAAAGGTATATACCGATATACCGATATATAATCAAAATTTGATATACCCTAACTGTAGTTCCCGAAACTGGAGTTCAACCGAAGGAGACTTAAAACAAAACAGTACAATTATGAGTGCACGTCGTTTTACTCTAAATTGCAAACATTTACTAACAGATAGTTTTGGATTAAGAGTGCACCTTTAACAGAAAGGATACTTTCACTATTAACATTCTGTTTTTTGGCAATACGGGCAAACAGTTTTCTTGTTATGAAATTGAACACTTAATTACTGTCGTGATAATAAGCACATTCACAATCTTATCAAGGCTAAACTAAATTTGAATACACACTGAATTGCCTAGAAGAGCATAGCACCTGTCAATGACAGGCATCTTGCTCGTGTAGAGTTCTATTTCGGTCTCCATTTTAATTGGTTAATTGCGTTTATATTTTCCTTTGCATAAGTAGGATTACAGAGTAGTATAGAAAACTTTGTCAATCTAATTTTATACGCAATAATAACGCGCTTAAGTATGATGTCATTAAAGAAATATCTTAAATGCGCAAATAGGTTTATTTCTGTATTGAGCCATTGGTGATAATGTGAACAATGTATGACCCATAATGTTGTTATCATTCGAAAAGGTATTGCTTACTGATTTTCAATATCAAAATAAAATAACAGAAAACGCATAATAAATTACAAAAGATATAGCAGTTTTTGTTCTTTATTATTACTGAACATGGACGTGGATTAAACTATTTTGTAATCTGTCAATGCCAAAAATTAACTGTATTGCGTGTTTTTAGAATACAGTCAAATCTCGTTGACCTGAACTCTCAGGGACCGGCGAAACTACCTCAAGCCTCGGAGAATTCGAGCAAAGCGGGAATACTAACCTTTAGTATAATGAAGTCGATCCCTTACATCCTATTCGAGACAACGAGGAATTCGAGCTAAGCGAATTCTAGCCAACCGGGTTCGACTATATTCTATAAATCATTATCAATTCATGACCAAAGATGTTAAATTGTATCCTATATACAAACACAAGTGGCATTTAGCATAGTAAACAACACGTTATAATCTACAATAACAAAAACAAAAACTTGATTTAGTGTAACCGGTGATTCTCCGTAGAAAGATAGACACAATGTGATTTATCATGTCGGTGCAATGATTCAATTACATTGTCATAAATTATTATGTATTCAATGTTATCTTTATTTTAACAATAAAACACAACGAATCCGTTGACATTTATGAATAGAATGCTTACTTAAGCATAATATTTCGATTTGATATTTAACTTTTATTTAAATCTATCCACTTTTATTTTCGCCTGATTTCATTTGATTGACGGCAATAACTGCAAAACCGAAGACAAAATATGAACATGTTATGCTATGTACATTGCACGGGTGGATCCAGGTTTTGACGTTAGAGGGGGCATAACTAAGGTGTGTTACCTTTTGACTTGCGCCCCACAATCGAGATCGAATTGTTTGGTTTAAAGTGTCGACATGTGGGTTTTGGGGTACTCTCCGAATTTTTTTTAACAATTTCTAGTTCAAAATGGTGCATTTTTGCGTATTTTATTACTTTGTTCTTGTATAGTGAAATACTGATTAAACATGGCCAATTTAAGGGGGGGGGGAGGGTAGTGTTGAAACGATTATCGAGTATAATCGATAAATTGTCGCTGCCATTGCTATGTCGGCAACAATCGGTGGTGGTTGTTCAAAATCGATGTCGCTAATGTTACTTCCGTTCCTACGTAATTTTTTGTATCGTGTTATAAAGTCGAGTAAATGTCAATTTTTCTTTGCGGTAACTTCTCGTTTGAGTTCATTTAAACAAGGGAGGTCACTCTTTTACACAAATGCGGTGAATGTAAACTATATTGCTTTCCTAAAATTACAAATTATTTAAATTGTTTATATATTTCATAAAACCTTCTTCAATAACCTGTCTTTATGATGTAGTGGGTCCGGTCTTACTGGCAAATACAGGGAATCCCGGCTAGATGCATTCTGTTTTTTAAACCTTTTTCGGTATCGTTTGTAATTACCTTATTTACTTTTTTGTGAAAGTTTTATGAAATTAAGATATGCTAATGAAATGTTCAATATAATAGGTTATTGAATGTTAAGTTGGTTCACAAATATTAAATATGCTCTTACAGGGATAAAATGCTTAGATAACTTACTTGATGCGGTGTGCATCATTTTGCAATTGATGTGCAATTATTAAGTATGTGTTGTGTTGTTATGTTTTTTCGTTAAGTTATTAAAGACAGAAAAAGGTTATGGAAATTTACTTGCTGTTGCAAAACGCATGGCTATAGTATCACACGTACTAATCCAGGTTCAACCATTTAAATGATCGTGATGGTACTATGTATAAAGAATGTATTCCTTACTGATATTATGATTTTTCGATTATTGTCCGATATTAAATCGAACTGCTTGGTCCGATTCGATTCGATTATCAATAGCAAATGGAGTTCGATTTTCAAACACTTGGGGGGGGGGTGAAATTTGGTAAGGAAGTATAGAAGTCAATTTTCGACATGAAGCTCACAGTGTCGAAACGCCAAGCGCGACATCTAGGTACATCTTGTTATATTATCAAATCTGTTGTAAATTCTTAAAAACGATGATTGTGATTCGTCAAATGACATTTACTCAGGGTGAACTGAATCTGACGAAGATGAAATAAATAAAGTCATTGACACCATCACAGTTCAAACAGCTAGTGGAATACCATGCGTGAATTTCGTTAAAACTTTACTATTAATCTTATAGCTGAAAACTGCAAATAATGAGTATTTTTATAAACATTGACTAATTAAGAATTGCGGTTGGTCTGTGTATGAATACATTTGGACAGTGCGCCTATAAAACACAATCGTGCACTGCCCATACATTTTCATACAACGATCATCCGCAAGACTATAACATTAAATCCGTAAATATGGCAGCATGTATTCGGTGAATTAGTCTGGAAAAAATCTCTTATGTCTTGCTTATGGCCAACATCTAGTCATAATTCCCGTCAAAACAAAATTAGAAAGGTGTTAACTTACGCAATAGGATACCCTGGGGATAATGACTGTGGAAAATCAGGACAACTGCAATCACTATTCAATCTGGTTACACAGCCTGATCTTATTAAGTGATTCTTGAATTAAATTTTCATGCAATCATACATAGAAAGTATCGTGTAACCAATCCCAACGAAAACAACGAGATTTCTTCAGTCATTCATGGGAAGTGTCTTACGAAAATTTTAATGAAACCCGAGACCACTTAAATCATACATGTTAGAAAAATATCTTGTAAACAATGAAAATAAACCGAAACTCTTTCGAACAATCCAAACAAAACCGAGACTACTTAAATCATACATAGTAATTATCTTGCGAACAATCCCAATCCAACCGAGACTTCTTTAATTATACATGAAAAGTATCTTGCAAATAGTCCCAATAAAACAAAGACTTCTTCAATCAAACATAGGACGTATTTTAAGAACAATCCTAAAAATACTATGACTTCTTCAATCAGCACACATAGTACTTCCTAACAAATTAAATACGATTCATACCTTGAAGTTAAAAATTAACCTAACATATTAAGGTGTTTAATAAACAGACATTAAATGTAAATTAAGAACGGATATGTTCATTTTTGCTTCCGATATCCTCTTTGGAAGTGTTATGTATACTCATAACGAAATAGTCACAAGCAAAGGACGTCTGAAATACTTAGGACAATGGGTAATTAACGCTTAGAAATAAATATATTTTTATCTTTAATTGCAATTAAGAACGGATATGTTCGCTTTTGCTTCCAATATCCTCTTTGGAAGTGTCATGTATACTCCTAACGAAATAGTCACAAGCAAAGGACGTCTGAAATACTTAGGACAATGGATAATTAACACTTAGAAATAAAAGTATTTTTTATCTTTAATTCCATTATACACTTTTGCCCTTTGAGTGTTTGGCTTACCTATAAAATACAATTTACGAGTAATTAATTAAATGTACACCTTAACTGAGAAAGATTTAGTTCAATGCCTAGCATTGTTGTTATAGAATGTATGTATTTATAAAAACCGTTGTTCCACTCATTTCAAACAATAAATGATACAATCTGAGCCAAAAGCCACTACATTTCTGCAATTATATTGCCAATACAAGAGGGATTATAAAAGAGAGAAAGAGAGAGAGAGAGAGAGAGAGAGAGAGAGAGAGAGAGAGAGAGAGAGAGAGAGAGAGAGAGAGAGAGAGAGAGAGAGAGTGAGGGAGGGAGGGAGGGAGGGAGGGAGGGAGGGAGGGAGGGAGGGAGAGAGAGAGAGAGAGAGAGAGAGAGACCAGGCCCTTGTCACAAGTATGATCCCAAAGTAAATTAGTGTTGCGTTACATTCATGATTAAATTAATACAGTCTGTTTGAGTCGTGTCACAAAACGCACTTAATGCTGTTCAAAGCAACATGAAAACAAGAGATGTTTGTCAAACATTATGCACCCCCCCGAGCGCCATGTTGGATTATATGGACAATTTAATGAAATATGCTTGGACCGAAATGACAGCTGATACGTCACTGACATTGGATGCCGTTGAGGCAGTTTTAAGATTATGACCATTCAAAGTGTGAGGATAGAGTGTGTTATGACCATGACCTTTGACTCTATGACCTCAAAATCCATAGGAGTCATCAGATGGTCACCAAAAACCTGAATGTCAAGTTTGCGGAACATGGCTGCAGGCATTGTCAAGTTATCACACAGACAAGCTTTTTTGTTCAAGGTCACTGTGACCTTGACCTTTGATATGATGACTCCTACAATCAATAGGGGTCATCTACTCCACAGGCTCAGCCTCCATGTCAAGTTTGATGATCATAGGTCTAGGCATTGTTGAGATATCACTGGAAGAAGCTTTGCTAACGTTTTCGCATTCAATGTCACTGTGACCTTGACCTTTGGCCCTATGACCCCTTAAATCAAATGGGGTCATCTACTGGTCAGGCCCAACCTTCAAGTCAAGTATGAGGGCCATGGGTGCAGACATTGTGCAGTAATCACTCGGACAACCTTTTATCATTAAAGGTCACTGTGACCTTGACCTTTGATTTGATAATCCCTTAAATCCATAGGGATCATCTATTGGTCAGGCCCAACCTCCAAGTCAAGGTTAAGGCCATGGGTGCAGGCATTGTCAAGTTATCACTCGGACAAACCTATCATTTCAGGTCACTGTGACCTTGACCTTTGGCCCGATGACCCCCAAAATCAATAGGGGTCATTTACTGGTCAGACCCAACCTCCAAGTCCGGTTTGAGGGCAATTGGTGCAGGCATTGCAGAGTTATCACTTGGACAACTTTTATAATTTAAGGTCACTGTGACCTTGACCTTTGACCCGATGAGTCCTAAAATCAATATGGGTCATATACGGGTCAGGCATAACCTTCAAGTCAAGTTTGAGGGCCATGGGTGCAGGCATTGTCGAGTTATAACTCTGACACCCTTTAACCAATCATGGTCACTGTGAATTTGACCTTTGGCCCGATGACCCACAAAAACAATAGGGGTCATCTACTGGTCAGGCCCAATTTCCATATCAAGTTTGATGACCATAGGTCTAGACATTGTTGAGGTATCACTCGGATAAGCTTTAAAATTATTTTATCATTAAAGGTCACTGTGACCTTGATCTTTGACCTTATGAGCCCTTATACCAACAGTGGTCAACTACTGGTCAGTCCCAACCTTCATGTAAAATTTGATGACCATATGTCCATGAATTGTTGAGTTATCACTCGGACAAGCTTTGGTCTACCGACGGACCGACCGACCGACATGTTCAAAGCAATATACCCCTCTTCTTCGAAGGGGGGCATAATTAACAACACTATGGGAAATGAATACGAAATGTGGTTGAAGTCAGAGTTAAATTGGTCTCGCTTATGTTACAAACAGCTGGAACCCTTCAAGCAAATGTTCCTAGCATGATGAATTTAACGTTAACGTCCAAGGCCATATTAATAATTCCCGTACGGTATCTATTAAATGGAAGGTCGTAATTAATGGACCATCCCGTATGGATATATTTCGATCGATCTCGTTCAAATCAAGTAAAAATGTACAGAAATTACAGAAAATAATAAATGTTGGCAATTTATCAGTTTTTAAATACGCGAGTACATCTGATATAATTTAATGGCATTGTCTTTATTGTCATTTGCAAAGTTGACTGAATTCAATTTTTAAGAATATAAATCAGTACAGTTTACTGAAATTAATTGTCAACGTTCGAAAGAGGTACAAACTGTATAATATTGACAACCGAAAAGTGCCGGTGCCACAGCAAAAAATCAGGAAAAGCGGCAGGGCTATTTCTATATATCTACAAAGTCTTCTTGTTTATTATTGATGAGCAATCCTTATTGTATACATTTCATTGGGAGTCTGTCATATAAAAAAAAATCCCAAAGCGTATGAAGGTCAAATAACAAAGGATGTGTTTCCATGATGACAGAGAAATTCAAACGCGGGAACCCATATGACATTCTGACATAACTCCTATACGTGGTAAGTTGATTTCGTTACTGTTAAAGGGGCACACTCCGCATTCGCTAGCAAACCCAGATACTAAGTAATCTTTTTGTTCGAGTTTAGTAAGAAGCTTATCTTTTAGAACTGACAAGTTAGGTTTGACCAATCAAAAGGGAAATTTTGTGTTTAAATAGTAAATTTTGTTTGAATATCTCGATTGCATTTATGTGCCTTCACATCAGTACGATCAGTTATGAACCGTAAAAAGCTAAACCTAAAACTGGCCTTACAAGAAAAAGAATTGTGAATGGAAAATTATGTTCGATTCAAATACACGAGCTTAGCATACGCACGAATCACTTCTGGTTAAAGTTAACATGCTTTCAACAGCAAAAACCAAATGACATATTCCAATCATACTAGACAATGAAAAACGATTTCTGTAAACTATTAATTATATTGAAACCTAAATTTTGCTGTTCATCTCTTGGAATTCAAGCAGCTATACCATGGGGAGAGTTGCTTTACATATTTGTAATTTTGGGGTTAATACAGAGTTGTTATTGACTGAATACATATTCTTGAGAATCGAACACAGATGTACCAGCAACGGTATCAATTAATATACGCAATAATGGAATATTTCCATTGTTGACAACACAGTTTGGCTAATGGTTCTTTGCAACAGCACACCATTCTCACGACAAAGTAGCAAAAAGGCCTCAAATGTATTAATTATTTTTTTAATTAGCAAATGAGACTAACATGATAAAATGAATGTTTAATGTATTTTATCGTGTTCTTATACTTAAAAATAATGTCATCTTTTAAAACAAATGTGCTACCAACAACAGCATCATCAACAGAAAATGTAACTGCCGTTTAGTGGAATTTTCTCCAAATAACTGGTCCAATGCCTATAACTAATTAATAAATGAACGAATACTAAAGTAACATTTTTAATCATTGTTTGGTGTTATATATGCCCCATAATCGTTGTCACTATGTTATATAGTACAATTAACACACTTTATTCCTTTTAAATCCACCCTTGTCTTTCGACTACAAAGACTTTCGTTAACTAAAATGTCACACTTATTTTGCAGGAGATTTCACTTCTGACAACTATTATTTGAATGCCAGGCATGGGGTAGTATTTAATATACAACTTAAGTAAATTTTATGGTCGTACATCATATACTTCATTCACTCTATTAGTCAGTTATTTATATCAAGTAATCCGATTAGCTACACCGTCCTTAGATCCAATTAAGACCAATATTGAATACCAGCCCAGGTCGATAAAGTGTCAAAGGTAATGGACACCCAGGTAGTTCTTTAGAAATTAAATATATTTGAACTGGGTGATAATATATTATGTCTGAATGAGCAGAAGATCTTTTCTATTTGTAAGATAGTGTTAATAAACGTTTAGTGATATGAATAAGTATATTTCATGATGCAACCCACCCGTCATACAAATGTTTTTATAATGGAAACTAATAAAGTATTCTTTGGAGAACACTTGGAACTTGCAATGGCCTTATTCTGTTGAAGTCAGCAGTTAAGAAATAAGGAAAGCACAAGGAAAAACGTTTCATTTTGATACGATTGATTCATTGTAGAAATAAATGCATTTCCTGATTTTTTTAGGTCAATACAAAATGTTAACAATTTTCGTTATATATAGTTATATATGTGGAGGAAGGTGAAAAGTTATCATTTTAACGCTCAAATGACATTGACATAGAAATGTAAAGAGACAAAACTAACCTTTTTAACTATTGTGGGGTCTTATCTTCAGTCTTAAATGTCACCTTAACATTTATTTTGTTCGACATGCTAGGTGGAGATTCAAATTGTTGTGATTTAACATCATTTATGTATTTTGTGTAAAGAGTAAGTCTCCCGACATGTAATACTTTCAACATGTACTTTAGACTTTAAAAGTCTGCTAAAATGTACCACATCTTTAATAAGACGTAGAAGGGTTCCTATTTTTTCTGTTTTTATTTGCACTAAATTATACATAAAAAAGATTTTTGTAGAGACTCGCAAATTAACGTCACCTAAAAATTCGCGAATACAACTAGATCGAGTCAATAAATTTTTATTACAATTTTGTCACGAACGCGTAGCAACAAAGTACATTATAAACTTCACAGAGAGTAACAAACCGTAGGAGACTGACGCCTCGAAACTGACGGCGTCACAATAATACTTTAGAAATGGGGAACCTGCCCTTTATCTACGTACATAGAGTAATCTTGTTAATAATTGATGAAGTATTCTTTTTGTTTACAGTGCATCGGGGTTATTGCAGATATAAAAACGATATGTAGGTCAAAATAACAAAAAGAGTGTTTCCATATCTGAAAGAGAAATATAAACGCGGGAGCGCAAAAAACATTTTGACATAACTCGTAAAAGTGTTGTTTTTTTGCTATATGACTCCTGTCAATGCAACGAGGACTTTCCGCTAGGATAGGAATTTCATGCAGCAACACGTTAAACAATTTTGCATCTGGTCTCGTTCCAATATGTTTTATCTTCTCTTAAAATCTATAATAATAAAATAATGATCATCAGCACAAGTAAATTATATTTCTTTCCCTCTTCATAGTCAATGCACATAGCCCTAAGCAGGTCCTTATCATAGATCGAGTGTAATGAACATATTTTACATAAGTGAGTGTTGCTAAAGCAACATAAATATCACAGAAATATTATCATTTTTATCGGCAAGTGAATTCTCAATTATTAAAATTGGTAATAAAAAGTAAGTACATTGCTTTTTATATTCCATTGTATTAATGTTATTAAGAATAATGGAACCAGTGAGGGAATTCATTATTTTTTAAGTTCTTGTTGAAGAAGTATACTTAGGTTTGTTATCTCATTAAGCTGTTGAAAAGAATATCGTTTCCTGCATTTTTCATACACGTTAAAATTTCTGTTCCTAGTATCACTGCACTGACAAATGTTATCGCCGTTTGTCTGGGCTCAATCAATAGCGAATACTTAAAAACACGGACAATTTGTGTGTTGATAGAACAGAGTGTTTGAGTATCTCGTTTATATTTTACTTTAATTTCATTTAGTTAAACGTTGCTATAACTAGTAAACTATGAACTTAATAGTGGTAAACCTTTCAAAAATCCTTGTAAGAATTATTTGAGGCAAATGTTCGATCCAAATACAGAAGCGGAGTATAATTGAAAATTATATCTGGCAACAATTAACATCATTTTAACAATAAAAGCTAAACGATAAAACTAGACCTGAAAATACAGATTTCAAATAAACACTAATTTCATTAAATGCAGCAATCAACATGATATTGCTCAATCTAATTTGATATTCTGCTTTTAGTGTTCAGACTTTTGGCTACTGAGCTTGTTTCTGTAGTTTTTCACTAGTTTTTTAACTGATTTCCAAACCCATTCTTTAGAATTAAACCATGATGAACCCGAAATGAATTCGCGCAAAAATAGATTATTGAAATGTTTGACAATTAAATGTGAATGAGAATTTGTTTATAAAAGCATACACAAAAAGGAATGCATATAGTTACGTACAATTCAGTAAGGAATCATAGTTTAGAAATTGTGATAATATATTACCCAGTGCCATTAAACCGGGTTTATGTTTAAACGTTTTGCTACTTAGTTTGTTTCTGTAGTGTTTCACATAAGTACTGATGAAAATATCAAGTTTGCTATTCGTTTTTGTCATATCTCGCTACACTTTGAGTGTTTACAGATTATTATGTTATAAAACTTTTAAGCTTTAACTCTGAACTCTAGGACAAAATTCGTGTGCACTAACATCTCGAGTCTAAATAGTTTCAGAGCAAACTTAACGATAACATGCAGAAACAATACAAATGTCATATGAATCAATGCCGTTTGATTGTCGTTTAGTAAATGAGAGGCTTTTATTTGTCATTGACGATATTCAGTTGGTTTGCTTACGCCATTTGAATGCAGTGTAAGGAAATTGTTTTTCTTAATAACTTCCTCGACAAAACGCCTATACATTATTTTTAAGCAAAACAAATAAACTGAATAAAGGAAGTCTTCAAGAGTATGCGAATGACAGACATGTCGTTAAATGAGAGTGCAGTTTGGTCCTTGCCAAAACCGGTTAATTGTATTAATATTCCTCTGGATTTCTATTTCTATGACAACAACTGAGATAGGAAATGTATTTATGTGAACCTGATTGGTTACAAGTTGCGCTTTATTTAAGCACAAAACAACACCTTTTGAATATGAAATTGTATGTTTGCTGTTAGTTAACATGTTGGTTAAAATTGCATCAATGTAGACATATTTAATGAAAAGAGAGTTTATTTCTTTTTAATCTATAGTGTAGAATTCAAATTACACATCAAGGAGATCTATGAGTGCATAATACACCGCGAAATTCATCTATAGAACTACCAAAAAAAGCATCCAGTATTAACACACAACTCTCAGTTTGATCAAAATATATGTACAGAATGGGAAGAGGAAAGCTGTCAATACGCCTTTGTTTTAAGAATCTGAATACCGAATAACTACTGAGGATCACATACAAGTGACCTTTATGGTATCCACTGAAGAAAACTAAACATTAATTTTGAAACATTTTGGTGACCAAATATATATCAAAATATCAAGAAACTTACTCTCGAATAAAAAAGTCATGGCATTGTGGTTTAGCAAATGACAGTAAAAAGCATGTCTTTCCCCATTATCAAGCATGCAATTCCCATTTTGTCTGCTATCAAGCTTCAGACAAACAACAGAAATATAAAAGTGACTGTGATAAGTAACTCTGACCTGACTGGTTTTAAGATTTTGCTTTGAATTTAGCAAAAAACTTAATTTCGAAAATGGACATGTCAAGATATTTTAAGAATTCCTGATTTAGAAGTGAAATTGTGAAACTATACATTTATTAATATGTGTCAATTGTTTTGTCATGACTTTATAATGTATTGTGACATGCATCACGCAAAAGACACGATAGTTAAGTATGGGATTAGTTATAGGTTTGGTAAATGGGCAGGGTCATTTTGGTAACATTATATTATGCGAAACAACGGCTATGAGTGCGTTAAACGGGTTTAGAGATAGTGCCATCATTTAAGGTATTTACATTGTCATTCAATTTTGCACCATTTTGTCTGTTATATCGAAGACACGACATAATATTACTTCGAATAAAACAGTAATGCGGTAATTCATGAAGATGCATGTTTAACTGACAACAGGACACGTGAAGGTCGTACGAGCAAACGTCAACATATGTTTGTATTACTGCAATGAAATAGAAGCTAAACGGGCGGTGAATATGGGTACTGCGAGGTTCAGGATATATTTAGGATAACTCCGATTAAAATACATTTCAAAGAATTGTAAGACGAGACAAGTGACGTTTAATTTCAAATCAAGGACACGTTTATAAGTGTGAATGACATATCCTTGAATAGTTCTGAGAGAGATATGGTTTAGATTATGAACGAAAACAATCACCGCCTGATATTTGTGATGAGGACGATTTGAATTTAAAAAAAATACCTCAAATTCGCTTTTATGAAACGTATTTCCACTGAACGTGGTAAAATTGTTTCACCATATGTTCGACTCAATAGTGACAATGCAAATACTAGACAACATTTGAAACATATCAAATAATATAATAATATAAGATCTCTTATAATGAGACAAAGAAATCTATTTAGAACATATCATCTAATTAACTTATAAAATCCCACATACTTTTGTCCCTAATATGTTTCCATATTTATAATAAAGATGCTCGATATTGTAGTTGCTGTTTTATACGTCTTTATTGCTGATTGTCTGATAGTATTTATGTTGATCAAGTTCTTGATGGCTTGTGCCTTATTTTTAACTATGGTTCAATACAAAGTCGACAGTATCGGTCAGTATTGTATTTAGAATAAAACGTAAAAAGTAAATGCTCTTACCGATTCTTTTTAGTCAATCCCATTTTTGATTAATGAAAGGTCTTCATGATGTTCGTTTATGTTACATTCTGAATTTTCAACAAAGGGAAACAATTCTTAATAATACTGCAATTAAAGGCAAATCATTCAAAAACTTTTCAAAGGTTATAGATAACAAATTGTTTTATTATTTCTGAATCGAACTGCTCTCCAGACGTTCAACAAAATATGGCGATTAAAAATATTTTGTGTACACATGTTGCGGAAATTGTGTGTAAAGCAATATATTTCAGTGATTGGGCACCAAAAGCAATTTTTTCAAGAGTATTCTTGATATATATAGTATTTATGCACTGTGCTGTTTGTAGAGTTTTGTGCTGTTCTATGTTTCTTGTGTGTGAATTTGTGTTCTATGTCTTTGGCGTTTGCCCATTGCCACTAAACCGGGTTTATGCTTAAACTTTTTGCTACTGAGCATGTTTCTGTAGCTTTTTGCATATATATTGAGTAAAATATTACTTTTGGTTAAGAAATTTGGAACATATCAAAAGGACTCACTCATGACTTTTTTTTAAATGCACTCTTTTGTATGACAAAATAAAGTGTATAAGGAGTGTTTAAACTAAGAGACTGACGGCTGACACCCTTTAACACCCTTTTACAAATGTTGATAAATGTTAAAATATAATAAGTTTTAAATACGCAGTTGGCTGCTCTTAAAGCACTGCATGGCGCACAATATCGGTTGATTCAAACATTATTTTTTTTTGAAATTTAACGTATTTAACGTTTAACACTGTTTGACCAAAATGATCCAGACAAACTAAAACGCATGATTTGTGTAAAGATTGAAATTACAAGCCCTAATAAATCTTGTTTATTTTATTATAAGCTACGCAGCCACGATTCCCCAGTTAAAAATATCGCTAATATGTTTTTATTTGTTCACAAATCAAATGCTTTTCTTTGTTTTGATCATTAAAGTCACTTGCATTTCAAAAATAATAATGCATTAAAATAAAACCTTATTTTTTGCCTAACCCTATTATTTGCGCCTTAAATAATTTAAGATCATAAAGCTTTTTTATAATACAAAATATAGATGACATGTAAACACCAATACAAGCTTCTTTTCGTCCTTAGATCTGTATAAGATGTGATTGATCATGTCGTGCAATGATTCAATGACATTGTCATAAACTTATTATGAATTCCAAGTAATCTTTATTTTCAGAATAAAACACAACGAATCCGTTAACATTGATGCATAGAAAGAATACTTAAGCAATATATTTCGATTTGATATTTAACTTTAACATTTAAATATATCACATTTGGTTTTCGCCTTATTTCATTTGATTTACGTCAATTACTGCAAAACCAATAACCAAATATGAACATATTATCAATTTTAAATTGCAGGGTAGGATCCAGGTTTTGACGGGAGGGATGGTGCGTTTTGGGAGAATTTTTATGGCTTTGTTCTTCTATATTAAAATTAAAAAGAAAACTTTGACGGGTTTTTTATATTTTGTTGTTTTGTGTTGTTGTTGTTTAGGGTTTATTTTGTTTGTTGTTTTGTTGTTTGTTTTGTTTTTTTGGGGGGAGGGTTCGCTTGTGAATTGAATAATCATCTTTTAGGCACACCTTACACATCGTGTACCTTTTAGGTCACTTAAAGTAAGACTAAGGGGTTTGGTAAGGTAGTTTGAAGGTCAATTTTCCACAAGAAGATCTAAGTGTCCAAAAGCCGGGCGCAACATCGTTTTATATTATCAAACCTATTGGTAGTCCTTCGATGAACGTAACATATTCCTTAATTGCAATCGTATTCCGATGAATTTCTTCGGAATACCTTTCATATTACAAAAAAGACATTTCAAACAGCCGGTTAATGCGATGCGTAAATGCTGTTGAAACTTTTTGACGTTGTAAATGAAAACTGCAATTAATGAGTAGTAATATCAAAAATACTATCTATATGCAGACCTTTGGTCAGTGCACTTATAAAACACAAACCGTGCACTGCCCATCAATTTTCTTACACCGATTAACCGCAAAACTATAACATTAAATCCGTAAATATGGCAGCTTGTATTAGGTGAATTAGTCAAGAAAAAATATATTTTGTCTTGCTTATGGCCAACATGTAGTCATAATTCCCGTCAAAACAAGATTAAAAAGGTGTTAACTCACGCAATTGGATCTTCTGGGGATAATGACTGTGAAAATCAGGACAACTGCAAATCACTATTTAATCTGGTTACAGCACTTGATCTAATTAAGTGATTCTCGAAAAAAGCTGGCCGGCAGGGGACTCTGACATTGAAATAGATACATAAACTGTACATCCAAACAAAACCGAGACTATTTCTTCAATCATACAAAGAAAGTATCTTGTGACCAATACCAACGAAAACATCAAAACTTCAATGAAAACAGGATCATTTAAATCATACTAAGGAAGTATCTTGTAAACAATCACAAATAACAGAAACTACTTCAATCATACATAGTAAGTATCTTGCAAACAATCCCAATTAAACCGAGACTTCTTCAATTATGCATAAAAAGTGTCTCGCAAAAAGTCCAATTAAAACAGAGACTTCTTCAATGAAACCGTATTTTGTGAGCAATCCTGAAAATACCGCGACTACTTCAATCAGCAAAATAGTATTGTGTACTTTCGAGTGATCACTCCTCCTAAATTTAAATACGATTCTTACTTAAACCTAATAGTTAAACACTAAACCTAAACTAGTAAGGTGTTTACTAATAAGACATTATACGTGAATTCAGCACGGATGTTTATGCACGGATGTTTATGTTTCCTTCTGATATCCTCTTTTCGATGTGTTATGTATACTAATAAAAAACAGTCACAAGCAAATGGCGTCTGAAATACTTAGGACAATGGATAACTAACGCTTAAAATATTTTCATTTTAAATTCCATTATTCACTTATGCCTTTTTAGTGTTCGGTTTACCTATAAAATACAATTTACGAGTAAAGAATATATAAAATGTACACCCTAACTGAGAAAGATTTAGACAAATGCCTATCATTTACGTCATAGAATGTATGCATTTATAATAACCGGCGTTCAACTCGTTCCATTCAATAAATTATACAATCTCAGCCAAATGCCATTACATTTCTGCAATTCTATTGTCAGAACAAGAGGGGTTAATAAAATTGTCTGGTACAGAAATTGAACATTGCTTTCTTATTACAAAATTTACGCGAGAGAGAGAGAGAGAGAGAGAGAGAGAGAGAGAGAGAGATAGAGAGGGGGAGGGGGTGGAGAGAGAGAGAGAGAGAGAGCGAGAGAGAGAGAGAGAGAGAGAGAGAGAGAGAGGAGGGGGTTGGAGAAAGAGAGGGAGACTAGGCTCTTGTCACAAGTATGACTCCAAAACAAACTAAACTAGTGTTGTGTTACATTCATGATTAAATTTATACCGTCTATTTGAGTCATGTCACAAAACACACTTTTTGTTGCTCAAAGCAACAATAGATTAACAAAACTATGAATATCGAATACGAAATTTGGTTCAAGTCAAAGTTAAATTGAACTCGCTCATGTTACAACAAGCTGAAACCCTTCAATCAAATGTGCCTACCATGGTGAATTTGACGTTTACTTCCAAGGCCATATTAATAATTCTAGCTTCAAGTACATTACCATACGTTATCTATTAAAGGCAAGGTCCTAATTATTGGACCATCGCGTATGGACATATTTCGGTCGATCTCTTTCAATCCAAGCAAAATATGTAGAGAAATTAAAGAAAATATTACAATGTTGGGCAATTTATCAGGGGGGTTTTAATACGCGAGTACAACTGAAATGATTTAATGGCATTGTCTTAATTGTCATTTGCAAAGTCGACTTAATTCAATTTTTAAGATTATAAATCAGTATTGTTTACTGAAATATATTGTCAAATTTCGAAAGAGGTACAAACTGTATAATATTGACGCCTGAAAAGTGCCGGTGGCACAGCAAAAAAATCAGGAAAAGCGGCAGGGCTATTTCCATATACCTACAAAGGCTTCTTGTTTATCATTGATGAGCAATCCTTTTTTGTTTACATTTCATTGGGAGTCTGTCATTGACAAATAAAAACATCCCAAAGCGTGTGAAGGTCAAAATAACAAAGGATATGTTTCCATAATGACAGAGGCATTCAAACGCAGGCATCCACATGACATTGTGACATAACTTCTATAAGTGGTCGGTTTATTTTGTTACCTTTGAAAGGCACACGACAGGTTAATGCCAAATAAAAAAGAAATATTTAGATAATATTTTTACCTCATTTGACTTAAATTTTATGAAACAAAACTCAACATCAAATGATTAGTGAAGAGATAAAAAATTACTAGTATATACATTTGAATAGATAGCCTTCATAAATATTTTTGTTCAATTAAAAGCTAAGTGACCACATATTTCCAAGTTATAAAAACGATTAAAATTATTACGACCATATGTATGAATAACTGTGTTTCTCCAAGAGCTATGAAGTTATGACAATCATTTCTATAGACATAAAGAACCCATTGTAAACGAAGTTTTCGAAACCTTTCGTTATTTTGACGCAAAGTATTAAAACAAAGTACTCTAGGGACTGCTTGTTTTGCCAAATGACAGGATAACGAATGATGGTCACTTTTTGTCTGAAAATGTTTGAGACTGCTATCCAATTTCAAACATAAATAAACGAAATAAACACACTACTGATAAGTATCTCTTCACTGTCCCTTGTTATCGTTTATCGTCTTGGTTTTATTAAGATGTTTAGCTCCAAGCATGGACAGGATGGATGCATATATCGAAAAAAGCGAAAACTCATAAATAGTTCGTTTAAATTTGATTATCAATTCCTTTACTTTCAACTTGTTAAAATAAAAAAATAAGTAAGTCAGGTTAAAATATTTTGCTTAGGAATTTGTTTTTTTAAACAGATGCACTAACTTACCAATTTCTTTTTAAAAGAATATGACTCTCAATTATCCTTCATTCTATATCAAATCATATCAACAGGCAAATCCTATACATGAACTGAATCGTGCAGTGCTAAAATAGAGTACAATTGCTAAAGAATTTCTCAAGATCACGTCTGGCAACAATGAAGATATTTTTAACAACAGAAGACAGGCTTCCTGTTCCAATGCAAATTTAATCATTCATTTTATTAAATGCATCAACAAACACAAATCATTATTCAAGCTCATTTGTTGTCTGTTGATATGAGAGGTTAAAACAGGTTTTCTAAGCTTTTGAAAACAAACTTATTGCCGAATACATCTCAAAAGACATTGCCTGTCTCTTACATTATAATTTTAAAACTATAAATCAGTAAAGGTGATTATGCCATGTCAGTTCTTTGAAATGAAGTAGATAAGATTGTTTTACGAGAAAGATTGCGAATGTGTTTTTTTTACAAAAGAACGGTTACAAATAGAACAAACATTTTTGTGCAATGATATGTTCTATTTTACATATACGATGTAATATGTACCGTCTTTCTTTTGTTTTGTGTCTAGTCGATGCAGATTACACTACATAAAACTGAAATTTATAAAGACATTTTTTATACGTAAGTTCTATAACCGTTTCAGAGGTTGTACCATATCACCTCTTTACATTACCGAAATCGTATTTTTTAAAGTAGATCATCCGCATGATACAGTGTTAAATGGCATTCCACATCATTTCCCCAAACACCAAAAGCATGACTGCACTTTAGATCAACCACTTTATAGCGTCTGAACATTGTGCAGCGTCGGCACCAACTATGCAAAACAAGCAATAATTTGATAATTACTGGCTAAAGAATCGACCTTTGATCTATAACTCACCAAGTGCGTTGAATCCCCATGGAATGAGTTGAATCAACGCATGTAGGAGTAGAAAACAGGCGTTCATTTTTTATCAATCAGCTTTTAACTGGGAAGAGGTCACTACAATAATTGCACCAATGTCTCCTTTGTTTAATATTGTACGCAATTTTAATAGTACTACCATTGGTTTTCATAATATATAGACAAGTTTGAATCAGAATCGCAAATTTTTCTCACGAATGGGTATTAATTTATCAACAATGTTTCAATAAATTCAAAGTGCTTCTATTAGTACCTAAAACAAATTCACTGAAACATTGTTGATATCTTAATACCCATTCGTGAGATAAGTGTGCGATACTGATGCAAACCTGTCGCTCTAACATGTGGAATCTATGTGACTATCTTGGAACTGATATCCAAGAATATCAGTCTGTTTTGGCCAAAACATAAGACATATGGTCATTATATGTTGATGAAGCACGCATGTCGGTTAGTGTAGGCATATAACAAATATTTGTTATAACAGATATTTTACTACATTTCTTAAAAGAAAGTATTAAATGAAGGCTAAAAGGACTTCGAATAACATACAGATCGATACAATATACTTCTGTTTGCATCCAATTGAAAGAAGAAAGTTTGCTTTCCAATTTTGCCTGCCGTAATTTCATTCAAAAATTAAATGAAGCGATTTAATCATGAGCATTTATGTACCCGGTACTGTTGATTTTTTTGAAATGTAATCCTCGTTCAATCTTGGATTGAAGTGGAGTTAACATCGCTATTATTAAATGCTTCAAAACCAGATATTTGACAATCTTGTTCGTTCTCTGTGTTTCGGATCACATCACAGTCTAGTACACTCTGTTGCACTTTGAGAATTACTATTTGATTTTTAATTTAAGGCAATGATCAACACAAAACAAAATTCAAGGAGGCCTAGAAATACAGTCGAGTCGCAACAGATCATGACATATATATAAACGACATATCCTGTTGTCATTTCTGAAATGCATTTCGGTAATGCAGAGATGTTCCGTAAAAGCATGTGTGTTGGTTTTTCAAAGCGATAGCCTCGTGTAAACGTTATCTTCAATAGACAGTAGCTACTAGTATACTAGATAAAACGCAAGATATGTCGATACTACCTCCTGACGGTGGTCAAATTTATTACAGACAAGAAGTGACGACAGAAGTTATTGGGTTTTTTTTATATTTGACACTCAAAAAGGAATAGAAATCTAGGCTGTGACTTCACATTCAAAAAAAACTTGTAGCTGTTCGTGACGTGGTGTAAAAATATCAATTATACAAGGGAAAATACAAAGCATTGTCAAATGTTTGAGTTTAAATTCATGTTTATAGGCACATTTCATGGACCCGAAAGACATTGCTGAGCGACATTCATAGAGAGTACAAACACGTTGAATGAGAATGCATTTTGTTACATTTCATTTGATAAAAACAAATGCGTGCGTATTTCAAAGAGCGTGTGTATGTTTTTGTTGTTTGGTTTATTTTGCATTTGCAAAAACAAAATACTAAATGCCTATTACAAGAAGCCATAATCATTTAAAATCAAGAACATTGCATTGTCTCAATATGTCCGCAAAACGAATGATATTAAAGTTTATTCTGAACAAACGTATGACAGCAGCCAAGTTTATGACATAAATAACATTTATGGGACACGAAAATATTTATTAGCTTGTTAGGATATTTCATCAATTGTTTTGGTTAAGCAATCTGGTCGTGGGTACGACACGCATTAAAAATATTTGTTTCGTTGTCTTATTGCTAGAATCGTTCCAATTGTACAGTTGATATCACATGCTCTTAACAAACCAATGAAATCTCAATCGCCATTATTATTTGCCTTTAGTGTTAACCTTTCTTGAAACGCTAAAACCCAATTACTGAGTGTACGTTTTGTATTTAATTGGAATGCGTATAAAATACAAAAAAATTGCAAAGGCAGAATTTATTTATAAACGTACTAACTGTGACCACATAAGTTTGTGAGTACATACGACTTATGAGTTTAATTTGATATTAAGGTGATAATCCTGGGAGATCGTCGTGACCTTGACCTCCATAGTTTTGATCACGCGTTCATCATCCAATCGTGTGCAATATCCAAATATTCTAAAATTCTTATGTTAATCGCCTTAAACTGTTTATACACAGTGCCCAAGGGTACAGTTGATATCTGCATCTTCAAGACTCGTCGCCTATCCAATACTTGGGATACCGTGTTGCTTAGGTTTCGAATTTGAAAAATGGATTGCAGGATATTCGTGATTTTATACTAGACATTGTGAAAATTATTGGTAGGACCAAACGATCATTATCAGCCGTGGGTTCGTCCAGACGCTTTTGCTGCAGACATTCTTGCTCTAATACAAGCCTTGCATTTTAGTGTCAAGAGAATTGGGTGCCATATTTTCCTACCCTGGACAGAACTAACTAGTCGATTCATACTCGATAGCCAGTGGAATTTGGTTGGTTCATCCACCATGTTAATGCCTCCAACATCATTGGTTCCCGGTTTCAGAGCCCATAAGGATTTTGGTGCGATGAGGCCAAGGCGAGCGCTTTCACAGAGGATTCTGCTCGTTCAGCTAATGACGCGCACAGAAAGTTGTACCGCAGCCTTCGTGCTGCTATTGTTACTATCAAGAATGTATTGTGTCGCAACAGGTTCCAGTTAATACTTATGTGAAAAACTATATAAAATATAATAGAAGTTCCAATTATAGGTGGAACACCCGCTATTTTCTGCCACTATAAAACCTTTTTTTCATTATTGATTAGCAAAACGCTTATAATATAAAATTATCCACACTTTCTTGCTTGTTCGCATTTGCTACGTACACAATATTTTCTTATTTACCTAATAGTTATTGACATTAAAATAGTGATGAAACGATTATCGAGTACAATCGATAAATCGTCGCTGACAATGCTATGTCGGCGACAGTCGATAGTGGTTGTCCGAAATCGATGTCACTAATGTTACTTCCGGTAACTTCGTATTTTTTGTTAAATTCTCGTTAACAGGGGTGGTCACTCTCTGACACAAATGCGGTGAATGCAAACAATTTTACTTAACAACTTACAAAAACTGTTTTTAATTGTTTATATATTTCATAAAACCTCAATAACCTGTCTCTATGGTGTAGTGGGTCCGGTCTTACCTGCAAATAGCAAGGATCCTTGCTCGATGCATTCTGTTTATAATTTTTTTGGGGGAATAGATTGTTAAAAACGAATTTACTTTTTTTTAAGTTTATGAAATTAAGATATCTTAATGAAATCCTTAATATTACAGGTTATTGAACGTTAAGCTGGTTAACACATATTCAATATACTCTTACATGGGCAAAATGCTAAAATTGACTTACTTGATGCGGTGTGAATCATTTGGCAATTGATGTGCAATTATTTAGTATGCATTTTGTTGTTTTGTATTTTCGTTAAGTTATTAAAGACAGGGAAAGGTTCTGGATATTTACATACTGTTGCAAAAAGCATGACTATAGCATCAGCAACCTTAAGGTGAAACCATTTCAATGATCATGATTATACTATGTATAATCCTAAATGAATGTATTCCTAAATTATATTATGAACATTCGATTATTATCCGATAGTAAATCAAAATACTTGGTCCGATTCGATTCGATCATCGATAGCAAATGAAGTCCGATTTTCAAATACTAATAGATATGTTTTTTGGTTGGCAATCATTCCACCAAAATGAAAAGCATTTTACATCATTTCCCGAAAGACTGAGCTTTTCAAAATTGTATGATGCCAAACAAGACTTCTAACTGACGAATCACCCCTTTACCAGTTGTACATCAGGTTCATTGCAACCCAATGATTTAAACAAAGATTTACTAAGTGAATGTGATAACCATGATATAACGAATGTTTAATTTATTTTGTTATTATATGCAACAATAATGACATCGTTAAATAACAGAATGCTACCAACAACAGCATCATCCAAAGAAAAATGTAACTGCTGTTTAGTGGAATGTTCCAAAACCTAACGCTAATAAAAATGGAAAAACAAGTGAAGTAACTTTTTGATGGTATCACTATTTGGCGTTATATATACCCCATAGCTGGAGTAACAGTACAATTAACACCCCTTTGAAATCCACCGATGTCTTTCAACGACTACAAAGGCTTTCGTTAACTAAAACACTGTCCGTTGCAGGAGATTTCATTTCTCACGATTATCATTTAAATTTTTGGCCTGTGGTGGTATTCAATAAACAACTTAAGTAAATCTAATGGTCATACATCATTGACTTCATTCACCCTATATGTCTGTTTTTAATAACAAGTAATCTTATAAGCTACACCGTTCTTAGATCCAATTAAGACCAAGATTGAATACCAGCATAGGTCGATAAAGTGTCAAACGTTACGGATACGCAGGTAGTTCTTTAGAAATAAACTATGTTAAGAAAATATATTTGATCTGGATGACAATAAGGTATGATGTCTAAATGAGCTGAACATCTTTCTAACATGTTAGATATTATTAATAAAAGTCTGTTACAATGTACCACTGCTATAATAAGACGTACAAATGTTTCTAGATTTTCTGTTTTTCTATGAACTAAATTAACAGATGGAGAGGTTTTTGTAGAGAATCGCAAATTAACGTCACCTTAAAATTCGGAAATACAACTGGATCGAGTCAATAAGTGTATTGTATATCCCTAAGCTATAACAAAAAAGTACAGTAGGACTTCCCAGAGTAACAAACTGTAGGAGACTGACGCCTCGAAACTGACGGCGTCAAAATAATACTTTAAAAATGGGAACACTGCTCTATATCTACGTAGTATATAGAGTAATCTTGTTAATATTTGATGAAGTATCCTTTTTGTTTACAGTGCATCGGGATCCTTGGAGATATAAAAAGATGTGTATGTCAAAATAACAAATAGAGTGTTTTCCAGATATAAAAGAGAAATATAAACGCGAGAGCGCAAAAAACAATCTGACATAACTCGTAAAAGTGTTGAATTCTGTTATATGACTCCTGTCAAAGACAGAGGACTTTCCACTAGGAAATAAACTTGATGCAGCAACACGTTAAACAATTTTGCAACTTGTCTCGTTCCAATACTTTTTTATATTATCTTGAAATCTATAATAATGAAATAAAAATCATTAGCAGAAATAAATTATATGTCTTACCCTCTTCATGCAGGTCTTTATCATTGGTTGAGTGTAATGAACATATTAACTTAAGTGTGGGCTGTTTAAGCAACATAAATATAACAGAAAAGTTATCATTTTTATCGGTAAGTGAATCCTCAATTATTAAAATTAGCAATAAAAAAGTAAGTACATTGCATTGCTATATCCCATCATATTTATGTTATTAAGAATAATGGAACCAATGAGGTTATTTATTATTTTTTAAGTTCTTGTTGAAGAAGTATACTTAGGTTTGTCATTTCATTAAGCTATTGCAAAGAATATTGATGCCTGCTTTTTTCATTCACTTTCAAATGTGTGTTCTTAGTTAAGTTATGGTTTGTGTCTCAGTATTACAAGCGTTACCTGTTCATGTTAGCTAACCGACGTTTTAATAAATTCGTATATCATTTAAGAGATGTAAATAAAAGAAAACTGTTTTCCTAAACGTTGGAAAGCGTGAAAGTACATGTAGTGTATCCACATGTTATAAATGTCAAGCCATTTATCTGCAAAAAGATGCATAAATACAATGCAATCTACAGTAAGGACTACCGTTCATAATTCACAACTCCTTCAATTTATTCAAGTTTATGTTTGTTCACTTATGTAATAATCAGTTCGTTGTTCAAATAAAAAAATAAGTAAAGTGCAACGTTGGCATTATTATTAACACATTAAGCTTGTCTCGTAATAAACATAGACTTTTATTTGATTGAACTAGGCTGAATCGCCGTTTTTTACGTTCTTTAGTATTGTACAAGTTAATCCATGCTATGCACACTCTCATTACTCCAAAGATTTGCTTAATAAAAATAAAAAATATTCTGTGTTTTAGTCGACCCCATAATGTGCGGGTTGTCAATGTTGTAACGATCTATTTGAATCATTTCAACTGTAAGTTATAATATCAAACTTGTTTTCAATGAACTATTTCAAATAAGTTTCCTTCTGGGATTTAGTTTAGACCATGCTATAATGATTTTATGATATTATCAGCTCATCTGCCCATGAGTTGACGTTCGTTACCGCCATGGTTGTTTCTGCTATGTTGATGGTAATGTTCTTTATAAAGTTACCAATGAATTATTAACTTGACTTGGTTAACTTTCTGGATCGATATGTTTTTTTGCAAAATTTGCGCACTTGCTATCAAGGCCATCGTGTTGTAAAATGTTTTGTTCATTTCCCAAAATATCTGTCTTCATACAATCGGCATTGTTAATAATTGCCAAATCAAGATTTGTTATTTAATACATTGCTTTTCGATGATAGTTCTCCGGGGAAATGAGACAGATTACAAGTACCAGTTGGTATAATTACATCACACACGTATTATGAATTGTTTGATTATGTGCAGTTTATGGGAAATGATGGACTATAATTACTTCCCCTTGATTTAAAATGTTTGAAATCGAACGAATTTAACATTTATACATTCATATTAATTTAAAGTGTTTTTTCGGACATAAAACAAAGTTGAACGAATTTAACCATTTAACTTTTTTAATAGCTTCGAATATTAAAACTCAGAAATACAGGTAGGTTTGTGTTAGCTTTTTAAACAGTCTCTGTTTTGTGTCATTAACATTTATCCTCGTAAAACATGCATCCATTTTGATGAAAAATCACCTCAGTCAAATACTTGATAGAAACTTTGTGCCGCCAAATGACAGCATAACGAATGACAATAACATTTTGTCTGGAAAGGGTACGGCAGTTGTCAAGTGTCAGACATAAATAAATGAAATAGATACTTTGATAAGTTATTCTGCAACGACCCCTGTTATTGCCATTTGTCTGGGCTAAGTGAATAGCGAACACTGAAAAACAGGGAAAATATTTGTGCTCTCACAAAGTGCTAGAATATCTCGTTTATATTTAAATTTCTTTGACTTTCACTTTGTAACAACCAGTACACTATGATCTTTAAAATAACTAGACCTTTTAAACGCCTTGTAAGAATGTATTTTGAGGCAAAATTATGCTCGATCCAAATACCCGAGCTGAGTATAAATGCAAATTACATCTGGCAACAATTCAAAAACAAAGGCTAAACAATAAAACTAGACAAGGAAATACACAGATTCCAAAAACCATTAATTTCATTATATGAAGCAACAAACATAAAATCGCTAAATATACTTTGATACTCTGATTTTAGAGCTCAGACATTTATAATAGTGGTTTAAAATGTTTGAATTGAGATTGAGATTGAGATGTTAACACAGTCTATTTATAGACTGCTTGCCATACATATTCTTTGGAATTAAACCCAGATGTACCAGTAATGTTATAAATAAATTTAATTTATATTTTAAATGAATTCGTTAAATATTCGATGATGATTTCATGAATGAAATGCTATATTTTAGAATCTTATTTTTGTTTAAAATGCGTATTTTTTTTTAAACGAACCATTTTCATCAATGATATGTGCTTTTGTAAGGTGTGCCACATCGACTCTTTCTAGTTTATACTCCTATTCGATACAAAGCGTCTTAGCAGTTTGTATACAGATAGTTTGTACCAAAGTAGAACTTTTCTGTAAGTGTTCTGAGTTACTATAACTCAAGTAACCAATTGAGTGCATGTACCAATAATGGTTCAGGTTGTACCGGATTATATATGTAAAATGGGCTAAAAGAGTAATTTAAAATATATATTATAATTGCTCACACATTAGTCTTAATATAAATATATACATACTATTTCTATTGGAAATCAATATTCCTGAATGAAAAAGACTTTGGATCAACATCTTAACAGTTTTGAATGGCATTTGAACTACTTTGCACTCAACACACGACTGCCCTTTAGATTGGCTACTTTAATGCGATTGATCATTTAGGAATGGTTAAGCAAAACGCATGTATCTATACTAAGCATCGATTGCATTTTTCTTGCGATTATGCTGTATAAATGTAGGATGGCCAGTGAAAAAATCCTCGTTTATTTAACATGATTTAAACTTTCATATTCAAAATTTGCATTATCTTCTTCAAATGACTGTTTGTTCTTAAAAAAAATAATCAACAACATACGTTTCTACAAAATGATAACTGATATTGTTGACGTCGCTTATCATTGGTTAATTGACGTCGCGTTAATCCAATCGGAGCTCAATATTGAAAAATAAAACAACGTCGATATAACTCATTGCGTGTCAGATATTCAATGTAAACGTCAAGGGTTCTTTGGGCACTCTAAATATCCAAACATCATATACGCTGCAATATCCCGTGTATTGATCATAAATCAAATGCATGCATGTAATAGTTTCAATAACAGCGCATTTGTTTCGACGTATCTGTTTTCATATGAATTCATTTAATTATTAGTAAAGACTGTCGGTCCAACATAAGGAATCGCTGTGAAAATGTTATTGAAACAACGCAGAATAAAACGAATAGCCTTTGTCTTTGGCCAAATATAAGACACATTTTCATTCCTGATCTTACACAATTAAATGGGTTTTGTCACAAATAAACACATGAATTACAGCATGTGGGTGAATTTAACCAAAACTATACACAAACAGAAATACATATTGTTTTAAGACAATTCAGTTAAGAATTAATGGTATAGAAAGTGTGTTTACATATGAATACAATAATGGTCTGATAGAAATGTTATTCTTTTTTGTCATAGTTCGCTACACATTGAATGTTTTCAGAATATTGTTTTATTTAACCTGTAAGCTTAAACTCCAGGACAACATTCGTGTGCGCTATGATTACTAGTCTGAAGCATTTAGAGCAAAGTTAACAATAACATGCAGATCCAATACAGCATTCATATGCGTCCATGCCGTTTGACTATCATTTAGTAAATGAGAGGCTTTTATTTGTCATTGACGATATTCCGTTGGTTTGCTTACGTCAATTCAAATGCAGCGTAAGGAAATTGGTTTTCTAATTTGCTTCCTCGACAAAAACGCCTTAACATTCTTTTTAAGGCAAACATGAATATGAATAAAGGAAGTCTTCAAGAGTATGAGAATGACGGACATGTCGTTAAATGAGAGTGCAGTTTGGTCCTTGCTAAAACCGGTTAATTGTATAAACATTCCTATGAATTTCTATTTCCATGACAACAATTGAGATAGGAAATGTATTTTTGTAAATCTAATTGGTTACAAGTTGCGCGTTATTTAAGCACAAAATAACACATTTTGAATATGAAATTGTATGTTTGCAGTAATTTAACATGTGTGTTAAAATTGGATCAAGGTAGACAGTTTTAATGGAAAGAGAGTTGTTTCTTTTTAATCTACACATTTATAGTGTAATATTCCGATAAAACATCACGGAGATCTATAAGTGCATGAGACATTGCAAAATTCATTTATAGAAGTACCACGCTCGGTTTGAACGAAACCTCATGTACAGAGTGGGAAGAGGAAAGCTGTCAATACGCCCTTGTTTTAAGAATCTGAAAAACGAATAACTACTATGAATCACATACTGATGACCTTTATGGTATCCAAGGAAGAAAACCGATCGTTGATTTTGATTCTTTTCAGTGACCAAATATATCAAAATATCACGATACTTACTCTCTGATAAAGAATGCATGGAATTATGGTTCAATAAATGACGGTCCAAAGCATGTCTTTTCGCATAATTAGGCATGCAATTCACATTTTACTATCAAGCTTCAGACAACAACAGAAATATAAAAGTGATTGTGATAAGTAACTCTGCCCCGACTGGTATTAGATTTTGCCTTGAATTTAGCAAAAAGCCTGATTTAGTTGTAATTTGGGGAAACTTTACATTTAATGATAGGTGTCAATTGTTTTGTCATGACTTTACAATGTGTTAGAGACATGCGTCACGCAAAAAGACACGATAGTTAAGTATGGCAACTTGTTTGATAAATGGCCAAGGTCATTTCGGTAATATAATAGTATGCGAAACAACGGCACTGAGTGCGTTGAACGGGTTTTGAGACATAGCCATTATTTGAGGTACTTACATTGCCATTCAGTTTTGCACCATTTTCTGTGTTAAAACAAAGACACGACATAATATTATTACGAATAAATCAGTAATGCGGTCGTTCATGAAGATGCAATTTTTTAACTTACAACAGTACACGTGAAAGTCATACGACCAAATGTGCGCATATGTTATTTTTACTGTTGTTATTTTCACTTCAGTGAAATAGAAGCTAAAAGGGCGGTGACTATGGGTGGTGCGAGATTCATGATATATTTAGGATAGCTTCAATTAAGAATACATTCCAAAGTATTGTAAGACGAGAAAAGTGACAATTAAATTCAATTTGAGGACACGTTTAAAAGTGTGAATGTCATATCCTTGAAAGTTCTCAGATAGATATAGTTTAGATTATGAACGGAAACAATCAAAACCAAGACTGTTTGTTCCTAGTTCACACATTTTCCAAAGCAGAAATTGACATTCCACTCAAAATGTGTAAGACGCATTCCAAGTTCACTACAGAATTCTTCTTCACAACAAGGTATCGTGATAAAGAAACAAATGTAAGCGTCATAAACAAGAGAAACACTTAAAAACATTACCGTTAACACGGCCTTGTCTTTTTAAAGACTCTTTTTATAATTAAACAACACTACAAGCATGTGATCAACGTCTAATATTTGTGATTCGGACGATTTGAATTTAAAAAGATACCTCAAATTCGCTTTTATGAAACGTATTTCTACTTCACGTGGTAAAATTGTTTCATCAAATGTTCGACTCATTAGTGACAATGCAAATATAATTACGGTATTGTGTTCAATAATAGACAACATTTGGAACGAACGTTTGAACTTGAATTGAACTTAACATCCGGTTCAACAGATATTCATGTCAGAGCCAGAGGCATGATACTCCAAATGTACTGAATCATTGTCAATATATCAAATATCAGTTGTGAGATAAAGTGCACTATTGGTACAAAACTGTCTGACTTGCAAGCGGAAGTTCTGTAGCCATCAATAAAAATGTAATTGAAACCACGTTTATCGAACAAGAGGAATGCAGCTATGCCAGAACATACGGCATATGGTTTTAGTCATGTTTTGATTCAACCCGACAATAAAGTAGACATTAAGAGTATGCGATAAACAAATGTGTGGATGTTGGATTAATGGTGATTCCATATTATTTTGTACATTGAAGGAAAACGTATAACCGAAAATACAATACCATATACGTTATCAAAATAGATTAATTCAATTACGATTTTCCATGAAATTTTGAGCAAAATACAAACTGGTATTTTATAGTGTATAATGAACTATTTGCCATTCATTGGATATCTTAGTAAATAGCCATCAAATACGATTAAATTGAAACACACGATTGAATATGGTCAACAGGCACCAAAATGTAAAACTACTGTTAGTGGAACTATAAAGCTAAGGTTTCCCATGTGTAAGTTCAGTATCATATTCGATCTCAGATAACTTGCGTACAAAGGAAGTATATACATTGCTGCTTTAATTAAAGTTAATGAAGTGCAAGCAAAGTTTGTCCATGTTATTTTTATATAAATTTTGCACATTCAATGTTTCGGATCAATTGGTAAAGGTTAGACTAGGAAAACACATTAGCGACGTATGTTTCACGTTCGCCTACAAATTTTATGAAATCAAGAGGCTTGGTAGATTAAGCCTGTTGTCGATTATTGTAATTTAGTTAACAACGTAAACATGTTTTCGCACCCTTTTGTATGACGAAATAAAGTGTGAAAAATAATCGGAAGTGTATAATTTAAGATACTGACGGTTGACACCGTTTTACATACGTTGATATATGTTACAATAAAACGTTTGAAGTTTTTTGTACGCAGTTGGTTGCTTTTAAAGAACTGCATTGCGGACGATATGGGTTGATTCAAACATTTTCAACGTATTTAATGTTTAACCCATTTGACCAAATTGATCCAAACAAACAAAAACACATGATTTGTGTAAAGATAAAAATTATAAGCCTTAATAAATCTTGCTTTTTATCATAAGCAAAGTAGCTAACCACGATTTCCTAAACCTATATGTGGTGGTGTTTGTAGTTTATACTCCGGTTCCCGGCGTGAGCACATTGAAGGGTCCCAGAGTGACAGTTCAACATCAGCACACCTATCCTGGGCAGACTATCAGGCGGTTAACCAGTACTAGGTGCCTTTACCACTGCAAGGAACTGACAACCCGGGTTGTCCGATTCACAGTCCAACGCTCTACCGATTGACCTTATAGGGCGAACAACCTATATGTTGCGCCTTAAACAATTATTTAAGATCATAAAGTTTTTTAACAATATAAAATATAGATGAACTGATAACACCAATACAAGCTTCGTTTCGTCCTTAGATCTGTATAAGATAGACAATGTGATTTATCATGTCGTGTAATGATTTAATTACATTGTCATAAACTTATTATGTATTCCAAGTAATCTTTATTTTAACAATAAAACACAACGATTACGTTGATATTGAGGCATAGAATGCATACTTAAGCATAATATTTCGATTTGATATTTAACTTTCATTTAAATCTATCCCATTTTATTTTCGCCTTATTTCATTTGATTTACGGAAATAAATGCAAAAAAAACAAATATGATCATGTTATGCACTGTAAATTGCAGGAGTGAATTCAAGATTTGACGTTAGAGGGGGCGTAACTTAGGAAATGTATTTTTTGACCTGCGCCCATCCATCAGAATAGAAATTTGGTTTAAAGTGTGAGCAAAGGAATTTTGGAGTAACCCTAAAAGAAAATTTGAACAATTTCTAGTTCGAAATGGTGCTTTTGGGGCGTATGGAATGCTTTTGTTCCCCTATATTGAAATAATAAATAAACTTTGATGATTTTTTTTGGTTGGGAGGGGGGAAGGGGTCCACTTGTGAATTGTATAGTCATTCATCTTTTAGGCACACCTTACACATCGTGTACCTTTTACGTCACTTAAGGTTAGACTAAAGAGTTTGGTAAGGTAGTATAAAGGTCAAAAGTGTCCAAAAGCCGGGCGCAACATCTAGGTAGATCGTGTTGTATTATCAAACCTGTTGATAATCCCTCGATAAACGTATATTCCTTAATTGCAATCGTATTCCGATGAACATCTTCTGAGTACCTTTAATAATACAACAAACGACAGTTCAAACAGCCGGTTAATGAGATGCGTAAATGTTGTTGAAACTTTTTTAACTTTGTAACTGAAAACTGCAATTAATGTGTAGTAATATAAACAATACTCTCTGTACGAATACGTTTGGTCAGTGCACTTATAAAACACAAACCGTGCACTGCTAATACATTTTTATACACCGATCAACCGCAAGACTAAACTATTATATCCGTAGCATGAATTCGGTGAATTAGTCTGTAAACAAATCTCTTTTGTTTTGCTTATGATAAGCCAACATGTAGTCATAATTCCCGTCAAAACAAGATTAAAAAGGTGTTTACTTATGCAATTGGCTCTTCTGAGGATAATGACTGTGAATAATCAGGACAACTGCAAATCACTATTTAATCTGGTTACCGCACTTAATCTAATTAAGTGATTCTCCAAAAAACTGGCTGGCAGGGGACTCTGACATTGAACTACATGTGTATGTACATAAACTGTACATACAAACAAAACCGAGACTACTTTTGCAATCATACAAAGAAAGTATCTTGTGACAAATACCAACGAAAAAAAACAAAACTACTTCAATGGGAAAGTATTACCAAAACTTCAATGAAAACAGGATCACTTAAATCATACCAAGGAGGTATCTCGTAAGCAATCACAAATAACAGAAACTACCTCAATAATGCATAATGTATAAGGACGTATCTTGCGAACAATCAAAACAGAACCATGACTTATCTACTTAAATCATACATAGTAAGTATTTTGCAATCAATCCCAATTAAACCGAGACTTCTTCAATTATACATGAAAAGTATCTTGCAAAAAGTCCAATTAAAACCGAGATTTCTTCAATAAAACTTATGACGTATTTTGAGAACAATCCTAAAAAAACGCGACTACTTTAAACAGCATACATAGTATTGTGTACTTTCGAGTGATCACTCCTCCTAACAAATTAAATATGATTCATAGCTTGAAGTTAAAAACTAAACCTAAACTAGTCAGGGAGAGAGAGAGAGAGAGAGAGAGAGAGAGAGAGAGACCAGGCAAATTAAGCTAGTTTTGCGTTACATTCATGATAAAATTTATACAGTCTGTTTGAGTCATGTCACAAAACACACTGCGTGTTGTTCAAAGCAACAATAAATAACAACACTATGAGCATCGAATACGAAATGTGTTTCAAGTCGAAGTTAAATGGGAATCGCTCATGGTTCCAAAAGCTGGCACCCTTCAGCAAATGTGCCTACCATGATGAATTTAAGGGAAGGTCGTAATTATTGGACCATCCCGTATGGATATATTTTGGTCGATCTCTTTCAATCCAAGTCAAAAATGTAGCGACATTACAGAAAATAATAAATGTTGGCGATTTATCAGTTTTTAAATACGCATTCACAACTGAAATGACTTAATGACATTGTCTGTAATGTCATTTGCAAAGTCGACAGAATTTATAAATCAGTATAGGTTACTGGAGTATATTTTCGAAAGAGGTACAAACTGTATAATATTGACGACTGAAAAGTGCCGGTACCACAGCAAAAATTCAGGAAAAGCGGCAGGGCTATTTCTATATATCTACAAAGGCTTCTTGTTTATTATTGATGAGCAATCCTTTTTGTTTACATTTCATTGAGAGTCTGTCATATAAAAATATATCCCAAAGCGTATGAAGGTCAAAATAACAAAGGATGTGTTTCCACGATGACAGAGAAATTCAAACGCAGAAACCCATTTGACATTTTGTCGTCACTCCTATACGTTGTAAGTTGATTTCGTTATTATTAAAGGGGCACACTATAGGTTCATGCCAAACCAAAAGAAGAAATATATAGAATAATATCTTTACCCCATTTGACTTAAATTATATAAAACAAAAAAAAACAAGAACATATGATTAATGTAGATATATAAAGATACTAGTTTATGAATACAAATATAAAAGCATCGCTTATTTTTTTCTATCTTTACACAAATCATATGCTTTTTTATTGTTTTAATTATTGTATTCAAATAAGTAAAGCATAAAAAGGCACTAACATTGAAACAATACAAACAATTTTGTTGGGACCTTTTAATGAGATGCTATAATGAAGGGATTTGTGACCCTTTCTACCAACCATATAGTATTTTCATGTCGTAGTATAAGATGCAGTTGAACTATTTTGCAACTTCCCTCGTTCCAATATTGGTTTTGTGGGTGTGTTTTTAAATATATAGCAATGTCGATTTATAAGTAATTGCTCTATTTCTGATGAAATTTATATGGACGATACAAGAATCACAATTATATTTGGAGACCTCCCAAGTTGGTCGTAAAATATTTAACTTAAACGTATGCTGTTAACGAAAGTTATAACATTATTTGAGGACACGGGTACTAGAATTGTGAATAATAAATCAAGTGCACTCTATTATATTTTGCCTCATCAGTAAAGGATAATCTATTCAGAGAAGGAACTCATTCATTAAAATACTTGTTGAAGAATAATAATTAGCTGAACCATCTCTAATTGAAATAAAATTGGAGCTCTGAATTCATCATATTTTCAATTTATCGTTGTTTGTAATCATCCTGTTGATAATAAAGAGGGGTTTACTTTGTGGCATATGTAAGATATTGGATATTTCCTAACAGTGCTGTCCTATAGCATTTTTTTTTATTATATTCATGTGTTCCGGAGCGTATAAATGCATATTCATGGTACGCCCGGGCGCACAATTGACTTTGAGTTTCCACAAACTTGCAAGTGCTTAAACTCGAAATCAGGAATCAAATACTCAGGTGTTCAATAGATACATACTAAAAATACATATATGTTTTCACTGGTTGAAGTTGGTTGTAATTTGACTGAATGTTTACTGCTATATTTATCAGAAACAACTCACTACGAATAGGTAAAAAAGAATGGTTCTTGCTGCATTTAACATATACTTTTGCATTTGGTTACCCCTTATGCGCAGTAGTTTGCGCACTTGATTCCCTTCTAGGCAACTTTGGTTTGGCCTAGGCGCATGTGAGTTTGATTTGTGGTCACCAAGCCGGACAAGTTGGTTTCCTCCAGGTATCCGGTTTTCTCAACAACACAAGACCACACTCTCGCATAAAATTGTGCCAACGAGAGTAATGAATATACTGTTGTAAAAACTTTTTCCCAGTCATTGTAAAATTGGAAAGGTTAAACTAAATGAAGGTTGCTATTTACATTTTGTCTTATAAAGGGTAGGAGAGCTCTTAAATCAAAGGAATTAAAATTTTCAGAAATATTTATTTTTTGAAAATTGAGTGGACTACAAACATAATAATTATGGGTTTAAGTGTTACGGGAAACAGGGAAATCTCTTCTATTCATTAACATCCTTATATGGTATATATATTATAGTGAAAAGGGTAATGTTCTTGCGGTCCGAGACCTTAAAGCATGGCACGGGAATTTCCTTAAAAACGCCGATTTACTTATTGTTGATTCTGAACAAAATTAATATTTATATCATTAAATAATATCCATTTGTTAAGGGTATGTTGATAAAAACGAAAATTTAGATTTTCGAAATCACTTATTAACGTAGTGCTGTGTAGTGTTAATAATGGAGCGTTAAGTGATAAGTGTAACGTTAATTTCATATATTAAACAAGCTCTAACCCTCCATTCGACATTTTCCCAGTGAATTCGACGTTCTGCGGCGGTTTTCCCATCAGTTATTGATAGTGATCGTTCGATGCGTGTGTGGTATGTTGGTGGTGTTTTTCTTCTCGGGTTGTGCTTGATACTTCATTTTATTGGAAATCATAAAAATGAAACAGTGTTGAATGGCATACCACATCTTTTCCCTAAACAACAAAAGCATGACTGCACTTTAGATCAACCACTTTATAGCGTTTGAACATTATCCTACGTGGGTACTAGCTATGCACATCAAGCCATAATTTGATAATTACTGGCTTAGGAACCGACCCTTCATCTATTAAATACCAAGTGCATTGAATCCCTATGTAATGAACTTGAATCAAATACATGTAGACACCTATGGAAGGGATTACCCGCCAGTTAATGCATGCTGCTTTATGACATTGCTAGTGCATTAGTTTAAATCGTAAGTGCCTTCATACAATTGCGTTGTTCGTGTTTGTAATAGACTACCACATGCGTCTATGTGTACAACCTAAAGTTTCCTTGATTTTATTGCTTAGTGTCTACGTCTAAACGATAAATGACAGATGTCAAGATTTAACTTTTAATTGACTATTGTGTACTAATTAAAATACAAGAGTACAATTAAACTATATAACTCATATTATTACTAATAATATTTATATAATGTAATAAGACCATTAAAAGCTACCTTAATTATACATCAATCAAACACAGCAGTATGCATTTGCCAATAAGCATATAGACGAAGTCATCTAGACGAACGCAACTAAACGAATGGAATTAAAAGGGAACCAGTAAATATTGGTATCCTGCGACCGCAATATTAAATGGGAACGGAAACCAAAGGCTGGTACCCTTTTTATCCACAGGAGAGCACTCTCGCGACTTTTGCTACGGTAGCAGTCAACAGTTTTCGTTCAGAAGCTGTCAAAATTATATCTAGAAGATGTAATGTATGACAATATCTGACTGTAAATATATAAATGATTCATGGAAATCACAAAGAACTAAAAGCTTAAATTCATGTTTATAGGCACATTTCTTTGACCCGAAAGACATTGCTGGGCGACATGCATAGAGTGTACAAACACGTTTGAATGAGAATTCATTTTTTTACATTTCATTTTGTTTAAAACGAATGCTCGAGTATTTCAAAGAGCGTGTGTATGGTTTTGTTGTTGTTTTCGTATTTGGCATTTGCAAAACATAGACTAAATGCCTGTTACAAGGAGCCATATTTATTTAAGAACACAGTATTGTCTAAAAATGTATAAATATAAACGTGATAATCCTGGAAGATCGTCGTGACCTTGACCTCCATAGTTTTGATCACGCGTTCATCATGCAGTCGGGTAAAGAACATGGCGGACTAGAATATCCAAATATTCATATATTCTTATATTAATCGCCTTAAACGGTTTATACACAGTGCCCAAGGGTACAGTTGCAATCCACATTGTCAAGACTCGTCGCCTTTCCAATACTTGGGATATCAAATTGCTTAAGTTTCGGATTTGAAATATGGATGGCAGGATATTCGTGATCATAAACTAGACATTGTGAAAATTATTGGTAGGACCAAACGATCTTTACCAGGCAATGGTTCGTCTAGACGTTTTTGCTAAAGACATTCTTGCTCTAATGCAAGCCTTGCATTTTTAATTTCAAGAGAATATGGTGCCCTATTTTCTTATCCTGCACATAACTAACTAGTCGATTCATACTCTATAGCCAGTGGAACTGGTTTAGTTCATCCACCGTTTTAATGCCTCCAACATCATTGGTTCCCGGTTTCAGAGCCCATACGGGTTTAAGTGCGATGAGGCCAAGACGAGCGCTTGACGCCCACAAAAAGTTGTACCGCAGCCTTCGTGCTGCTATTGTTGCTGTCAAGAATGCATTGTGTCGCAACAGGTGCCAGTTAAAACTTATGTGAAAAACTATATACAATAGAATATAAGTATTCATTGTAAGTGGAACACCCCGCAATTTTCTGCCAATTTAATAATTGATTAGCAATACGCTGATAATATTAAATTATCCATATTGTCTTGCTCGTTCGGATTGACTACGTACACAATATTTTCGTATTTACCTACAAGTTATTTACATTAAAATAGTGATGAAACAATTATCGAGTACAATCGATAAATCGTCGCTGACAATGCTATGCCAGGTTAAACCATTTAAATGATCATGATTATACTATGTATAGTCCTAAATGAATGTATACCTAAATTATATTATGAACTTCCCATTATTGTCCGATAGTAAATCAAAATACTTGGTCCGATTCGATTCGATTATCGATAGCAAATGGAGTCCGATTTTCAAATACTAAAAGATACGTTTTTTTTGGTTGGCAATCACTCCACCAAAATAAATAGCATTCTACATCATTTCCCGAAAGACTGAGCGTTTCAAAATTGTAGGATGACAAACAAGACTTCTAACTGACGAATCACCCCTTTACCAGGTGCACATCAAGTTTGTTGCAACATGAATTGGAAGCATGCAGTAGTAGCCGGCAGGCGTCAAATGTATTATACAAACATTTACTTAGTGCATGTGATTACCATGATATAACGGATGTTTAATTTATTTTATTTTGTTCTTATATGCAACAATAATGACATCGTTTAATAACAAAATGCTACCAACAACAGCACCATACAAAGAAAATATGTTATTGCTGTTTAGTAGAATTTTCTCCACACGATTAGTCCAATACCTACAGCTAATAAAAAAGAACTAATATTGAAGTAACTTTTTGATGGTATCAATATTTGACGTTATATATACCCCATAGTTAGAGCTGTAGTATAACCAACACTTAATCCCTTTGAAATCCACCGATGTCTTTCAACGACTACAAAGGCTTTCGTTAACTAAAACACTGTCCGTTGCAGGAGATTTCACTTCGCACGATTATCATTTGAATGCTAGGCCTGTGGAAGTATTCAATATACAACTTAAATAAATCTAATGGTCATACATCATCGACTTCATTCACTCTAGAAGTCAGTTATTAATAACAAGTAATTCGATAAGCTACACCGTTTTAGATCCAATTAAGACCAATATTGAATACCAGCCAGTCGACAAAGTGTCAAATGTAACGGATACGCACGAAGTTCTTTAGAAATTAATTATGGTAAGGAAATATATTTCATCTGGAAGATAATAAGATATGATGTCTGAATGAGCAGAACATATTTTTTACTTGTGAGATATTATTAATAAAAGTCCGCTGAAATGTACCACAACTATTAAAAGACGTAGTAGGTTTTCTGTTTTTCTATGCTCTAAATTATACAGATGAAAAGAGTTTGTAGAGAATCGCAAATTCACGTCATCTAAAAATTCGCGAATACATCTGGATCGAATCAAAAGTGTATTATATGTCCCTTGCGTATAACAAAAAGTACATTAGGACTTCCCAGAGAGTAACACAATGTAGGAGACTGACGCCTCGAAACTGACGGCGTCACAGTAATATTTTAGAAACGGTGCAACTGCCCTATATCTAAGTAATATATAGAGTCATGTTGTTAATAATTGATGAAGCATCCTTTTTGTTTACAGTGCATCGGGATCATTGGAGATGTAAAAAAGATATGTATGTCGAAATAACAAAAAAAGTGTTTTCCAGATATGCAAGAGAAATATAAACGCGGGAGCGTATAAAACATTCTGACATAACTTGTTAACGTGTTGAATTGTGTTATATGACTCCTGCCAATGTAACGAGGACTTTCCGCTAGGATATGAACTTGATGCAGCAACACGTTCAACCATTTAACAACTGGTCTCGTTCCAATATATTTTTATCTTATCTTGAAATCTTTAATAATAAAATAAAGATCATTTATCGTCAATTCATGCTATACACTCATTACTTCAAAGATTTGCTTTATTCAATTAATGTATTCCGTGTTTTTTGTCGACACCATAGTGTGCGGCTTGTCAATGTGATCAGGAGCTATTTGAATCATTTCAATGTAAGTAATAATATCCATTGTTTTTCAATGAATTATTTCAAATAGGTTTCCTTCAGACATTTAGTTTAGTCCTTACTATAATGGTTTTATGATATTATAAGCTCATCTGTCCATGAGTTGAATTTTGTTACCACCATGGTTGTTTCTTTTTTGTTGATTTCAATTTCCTTAAAGTTTCCAATGAAATATTTAATTGACTTGGTACACCATCTGGATCGATATGTTTGTGTTTTTTTTCGCAATATTTGTGCACTTGCTATCAAGGCCATCGTGTGGTAAAATGTTTCGTTCATTTTCCCCAAATATCTGTCTTCATACAATCGGCATTGTTAATAATTGCCAAATCAAGATTTGTTATTTAATACATTGCTTCTCGATGATAGTTCTCGGAGGAAATGAGACAGATTACAAGCACCAGTTGGTATAATTACATCACACATGTGTTATGAATTGTGCGATTATGTGCAGTTTATGGGAAATGATGGACTATAACTCTTTTCTCTCGATTGGAAATGTTTAAAATCGAACGAATTTAACATTTATACATTAATATTATTTAAAGAGTTTTTCGGACATAAAACAAAGTTGAATTAATTTAACCAACAAAATAATACATTAAACATAATTGGAAACAAAACATAGTTATAATCATTCGCATCAATTCTATTTTAATAGCTTCGAATATTTTAACTCAGAATGACAGGGAGTTTTGGGTTTCTGTTTTCAGTCAATAACATTTATCCTTGTAAAAAACATGAATCCATTTTGATGAAAAATCACCTCAGTTAGATACTTGATAGAAACGTTGTCCAGCCAAATGACAGCATAACGAATGACAATTACATTTTGTCTGGAAAAGGGTACGGCAGTTGTCAAGTGTCAGACATAAATAAATGAAATAGATACTCTGATAGGTTACTCTGCACCGACCCCTGTTATAGCCATTTGTCTGGGCTAAGTAAATAGCGAACACTGAAAAACAGGGAAAATATGTGTGTTTTAATAAAACAGAGTGCTAGGATATCTCGTTTATATCTGAGTTCCCTTGACTTGCACTGTGTTACAAAAAGATCCAAATACCCGAGCTGACTATAAATGCAAATTACATCTGGCAACAATTCAACAACAAAGGCTAAACGACAAAACTAGACAAGGAAATACACAGATTCCAAAGAACCATTAATTTCACTAAATGCAGCAACAAACATAACATCGCTCAATATACTTTGATACTCTGGTTTTAGAGCTCAGACAATTATAAAAGTGGTTTGAATTGAGATTGAGATTGAGATGTTAACATAGTCTTTTTATGACTGGTTGCCGTACAAATTCTTTGGAATTAAACCCAGATGTACCAGTAATGTTATAAATAAATATGCGCAATAATGGAATATTTGATTTTTAGCAATAAAAATGTGGACAAGAAGTTTTTTTATAAAATCATACAGACCTTAAAAGACTTTGTTCATTTTAAAAAGCATATTTTAAAACAGTCGATTAAATGTGATTTTGTCAATTTATATTTTAAATGAATTCGTTAAATATTCGATGATGATTTAATGAATGAATTGCTATATTTTAGAATCTTTTTTTGTTTAAAATGCGTAAAGTTTTTAAACGAACCATTTTCATCAATGATATGTGCTTTTGTAAGGTGTGCCACATCAAGCCTTTCTATTTAATACTTCTTGTCGATATAAAGCGTCTTAGCAGCTTGTATACAGATAGTTTGTACCGAAGTAGACCTTTTCTGTAAGTGGTCTTAGTTACTATAACTCAAGTAACCAATTTGAGTGGATGTACCAATAATGGTTCAGGTTGTACCGGGTTATATATGTAAAATGGACTAAAAGAGTAGTTTAAAATATATATAATAATTGCTCACACATTAGTCTTAAAAATATATACATACTATTTCTATTGGAAATCAGTATTTCTGAATGGAAAAGACTTTGGATCAACATCTAACAGTTTTGAATGGCATTTGAACTACTTTGCACTCAACACACGACTTCCCTTTAGATTGGCTACTTTAATGCGATTGTTCATTTAGGAATTGTTAAGCAAAACGCATGTATCTACTAAGCATCGATTGCATTTTTCATGCGTTTATGCTGTATAAATGTAGTTAGGTCAGTGAAAAAATCCTCGTTTATTTAACATGATTTAAACTTTCATATTCAAAATTTGCATTATCTTCTTCAAATGACTGTTTGTTCTTAAAGAAAATTAACCAACAACATACGTTTCTACAAAAAGATAACTGATATTGTTGACGTTGCTTATCATTGGTTAATTGACGTCGCGTTAATCCAATCGGAGCTCAATATTGAAAAATAAAACAACGTCGATATAACCCATTGCGTGTCAGATATTCAATGTAAACGTCAAGGATTCTTTGGGCACTCTAAATATCCAAACATCATATACGCTGCAATATCCCGTGTATTTATCATAAATAAAATGCATGCATGTAATAGTTTCAATAACAGCGCATTTGTTTCGACGTATCTGTTTTCATATGAATTCATTTAATTATTAGTAAAGACTGTCGGTCCAACATAAGGAATCGCTGTGAAAATGTTATTGAAACAACGCAGAATAAAACGAATAGCCTTTGTCTTTGGCCAAATATAAGACACATTTTCATTCCTGATCTTACACAATTAAATGGGTTTTTTAACAAATAAACACATGAATTACAGCATGTGGGTGAATTTAACCAAAACTATACACAAACAGAAATACATATTGTTTTAAGACAATTCAGTTAAGAATTAATGGTATAGAAAGTGTGTTTACATAAGAATACAATAAAGGTCTGATAGAAATGTTATTCTTTTTTGTCATAGTTCACTACACATTGAATGTTTTCAGAATATTGTTTTATTTAACCTGTAAGCTTAAACTCCAGGACAACATTCGTGTGCGCTATGATTATTAGTCTGAAGCATTTAGAGGAAAGTTAACAATAGCATGCAGATCCAAAACAGCATTCATATGCGTCCATGCCGCTTGAATATCATTTAGTAAATGAGAGGCTTTTATTTGTCATTAACGATATTCCGTTGGTTTGCTCAGGTCAATCCAAATGCAGCGTAAGGAAATTGGTTTTCTTAATTACTTCTTCGACAAAAACGCCTTAACATTCTTTTTAAGGCAAAAATGAATATGAATAAAGGAAGTCTTCAGGAGTATGAGAATGACGGACCTGTCGTTAAATGTGAGTGCAGTTTGGTCCTTGCTAAAACCAGTTAATTGTAAAAACATTCTTATGACTTTCTATTTCCATGACAAAAATTAAGATAGGAAATGTATTTTTGTAAACCTAGTAATTGGTTACAAGTTGCGCGTTATTTAAACACAAAATAACACATTTTGAATATGAAAATTGTATGTTTGAAGTGACTTAACATGTTTGTTAAAATTGGATCAAGGTAGACAGTTTAAATGGAAAGAGAGTTGTTTCTTTTTAATCTACACATTTATAGTGTAATATTCCGATAAAACATCACGGAGATCTATAAGTGCAATACATTGCGAAATTCATTTATAGAAGTACCACGCTCGGTTTGAACGAAACCTCATGTACAGAGTGGGAAGAAGAAAGCTGTCAATACGCCCTTGTTTTAAGAATCTGAAAAACGAATAACTACTATGAATCACATAGTGATGACCTTTATGGTATCCAAGGAAGAAAACTGATCGTTGATTTTGAATCATTTCAGTGACCAAATATATCAAAATATCACGATACTTACTCTCTTATAAAAAAGGCATGTAATTATGGTTCAATAAATGACGGTCCAAAGCATGTCTTTTCGCATAATTAGGCATGCAATTCACATCTTACTATCAAGCTTCAGACAAACAACAGAAATATAAAAGTGATTGCGATAAGTAGCTCTGCCCCGACTGGTATTAGATTTTGCCTTGAATTTACCAAAAAGCCTGATTTAGATGTAATGTGGGGAAACTTTACATTTAATGATAGGTGTCAATTGTTTTGTCATGACTTTACAAGGTGTTAGAGATATGCGTCACGCAAAAAGACACGATAGATAAGTATGGGACTAGTTATAGGTTTGATAAATGGCCAAGGTCATTTCGGTAATATTATATTATGCGAAACAACGGCACTAAATGCGTTGAACGGGTTTTGAGACATAGCCATTATTTAAGGTATTTACATTGTCATTCAGTTTTGCACCAATTTGTGTGTTAAAACAAAGACACGACATAATGTTATTACGAATAAATCAGTAATGCGGTTGATCATGAAGATGCAATTTTTTAACTTACAACAGTACACGTGAAGGTCATACGACCAAATGTGCGCATATGTTATTTTTACTGTTGTTATTTTCACTACAGTGAAATAGAAGCTAAAAGGGCGGTGACTATGGATGGTGCGAGGTTCATAATATATTTAGGATAGCTTCAATTAAGAATTCATTTCAAAGTATTGTAAGACGAGAAAAGTGACGATTAAATTCAATTTGAGGACACGTTTAAAAGTGTGAATGTCATATCCTTGAAAAGTTCTCAGATAGATATAGTTTAGATTATGAACGGAAACAATCAAAACCAAGACTGTTTGTTCCTAGTTCACACATTTTCCAAAGCATAAATTGACATTCCACTCAAAATTTGTGAGACGCATTCCAAGTTCACTACAGACGAAGAGAAACACTAAAAACCATAACCGTTAACACGGCCTTTTTTTAAGACCTTTTTTATAATCAAACAACACTACAAGCATGTGATCATCGTCTAATGTTTGTGATTCGGACGATTTAAATTTAAAAAGATACCTCAAATTCGCTTTTATGAAACGTATTTCTACTTTACGTGGTACAATTGTTTCATCAAATGTCCGACTCAATAGTGAAAATGCAAATATAATTACGGTATTGTTGTCAATGATAGACAACAGTTCTATCTGACGTTTAATCTTTGATTGACCTTTAGATCGGGTTCCACAGATATTAATGTCAGAGCCAGATGCATGATACCTTAAATGTACTGAAGCATTGTCGATATATCAAAAATCAATTGGGAGATATAGTGCACTATTGATGCAAAAATGTCGGACTTGCATGCAGAGGCACTGTGGCCATCAATAAAAATGTAATTAAAACCACGTTTATCGAACAAGAGGAAGGCAGCTATATCAAATCATACGACACATGGTTATAGTCATGTTTTGAGTCAACCCGAAAATGAAGTAGACATTTAGAGTATGCGATAAACAAAAAAATGTGGATGTTGGATAAAGGGTGACCCCATATCTTTTTGTACAGAAAAGGAAAACGTATTACCGAAAATAAAATAATATACGTTATTAAAATTAGATTATTTCACATCCGTTTTTACTTGAAATATAGAGCAAAATACAAACTGCTTTGCTATCATGTATAAAGAACTCTTTGCCATCCATTGTACATCTTGGTAAAAAACCATCCAATACGATTTGATTGATAGAAACAATTGATTATGGCCAACAGGCACCGGAAAGAAAAACTACTGTTAGTGGAACTTTAAAGCTAAGGTTTCCCTTGTATATGTTCAGTACCATATTCGATCTCAGATAACTTGCTTACAGAGAAAGTATATATATTGGTGCTTTAATTGAAGTTAATTAAGTGCAAGCATAGTTTTTTCCATGTTTCTGTTTATATAGATATTGTGCATTCAATGTTTTGGATCAATTGAAAACGGCTAGACTAAGAAAAAAAACATCAGCGACATATTATCCACGTTCGCTTAGGAATTAAGTGAAATTGAAAGGCTTGGTAGATTAAGCGACTTAGATTGTCGACTTTTGTATTTTGGTTAACAACGCACACATATTTCGTTGATTCTTAAGTATGAGTTTTCCTATAGTGTCTACTTGTGAATGTTTTCCTCGAAGGATAATATAAATTAGTAGTCTAGATTAAACACAATTATCGTCGGCTGCCGTGCAATGCAAAGTTGATTACTGACTAAAAGAGGTGATATGTGTTTTTAAAGTAGAACTTTATATCACTTAATTGAATAACAAATGCAAATTGTGTCCCTGTCTTGCAAAAAGCTTGGTGCTTTGAACGTGACACATTGTAAAGATAGTAAATAATACGTTATAAGCTACAAAAACAACAACAAAAATACAAACTTCATTTAGTGTAACCGGTGATGTTGTGTCGCAATTACCAAGAAATTAAATAACATTTAGTTAACGTATGGTGTGACGCGGATGTATTAACTTCAGTTTCTTAAAAACAAACAAATATGGCATTAACTTTTAATTACAACGAAGTTGTCGGAATAGGACATACAATATGCAAAAACTAGAAGACATCGGTATATTTAAGGTCTTACACAGATATTAAACTGCTTGAGATAAAAGGCAGACACCTGTGTATTTTTGCTTCATGAGTGAAAAGTATTCAAATACATTTGTTTCGCTTTATGGTATCGGTGTATGTGCAAAATGATATTAATTTCCTTTCGTTCTAAAGTGATATATCTTTTCTTTTTGATAGCCAAGACCCTTTTCATTTGGTGATACATACTATTACGATGCATTTTTATGCTTCCAATAAGACATTAGCATAATTATTATGATTATATAACTCATATTTATAAAGACACTTTTTATATGCAAGTTCTATAATCGTTTCAGAGGTTGTTTCATATCAGCTCTTTACAATGGCCGAAATCATATTTTCAAAGTAGATATTTCTACACGCAAACATCTTTTTAAATAGAACAGATACTTCGTGTTATTGGAAATCATCCACATGAAACAGTGTTAATTGGCATTCTACATCATTTCCACAAACAGCAAAAGCCTGACTACACTTTAGATCAACCACTTTATAGCGTTTTAACATTGTGCAACGTCGGCACCAGCTATGCAAAACAAGCCATAATTTGATAATTACTGGCTTAAGAATCGACCCTTGATATATAACACACCAAGTGCATTGAGTCCCCATGGAATAAACTTGAATCAAAGGCATGTAAGCGTAGACAAAAAAGGCGTTCATTTTATATTAATCAACTTTTAACTTGATACAGGTCACTACAATGCTTGCACCAATGTTTCATTTGTTTAATGTTGTACGAACTTTTAATACTACTACCATTGGTCTGGCGGCGTTTCTCTTATGGTGGGTTTGGCGCCAGATAAGTCATCAACTTTTACCTTTTTTATACAAATGATGTATTATTTTGTTACGGCATTTTATAAATGCCCATGTACAAACCTATCCTGGTCGTTTGCTGATTACTTACTAGCTGGGGATATGAGAGTGATACCCGAGCCTTGATGAAGCACGCATGACGGTTAATTTAGACCTATAACAACTTTTTATTATGTACAAATAATGTATTACATTTCTTGATATTAAATAAAGGATAAAGGTGCCTGAAGTGATATACATATGCAAACAATATAATTTTGTTTGCAACCAGTTAAAAGAAGAAAGTTTGCTTTTTAAGTTTCACCCGTTTAGGAGTACAAGCTATATCACCATTAGACCTTTGATTTATGCCTGCTGTTAAATCATTCAAAAATGAAATTAAGCGGTTTTATTACGAGCTTTGGTGAACCCAGTACTGTTTAAGTTTTTTTAAATGTAATCGTTCTGCGGGCTATCGTGGATTTAAGCGGCTATTATTTGCTGCTATTAATGCCTCAAAACCAAGCATTTGACAATCATGTTCATCCTCGATATTTCGCATCTAATCACAGTGTAGTACATTCTTAAAATAAGGTTTGATTTAAAATTTATGGCTACAGTGAATCTATCAGAACAAACCGAAATTCACTGAGGCCTAGAAATACAGTCGAGTCGCAATAGAACCAAAATATATGTACGACATCTATTTTGTTGATATTTTACTTGCTAGTGATATGAGAGTCATAACCAAGCCTGGTTATATAACTTAATGAAAGAGAAATTCCAACTTCCTGCACTGACCCATGTTGTCGTGTTTTAGTCTATGTTTAGGAAGTAGCTTTATACAGGAACTGACATGTTGGGTTTGAGCAATCACACCGGAAACCTTTGTGTTTAGATAGTAAGTCTTCGTTTGAAAATCTCGATTGAATTTAACTACCTACACATTGTTACGATCAGATATGAACCGTAAAATAGCTAGTCCTACAATGGCCTTGCAAGAAATAATTTTGTTGAGGCGAAATTATGTTCGATTCAAATATACGAGCTATTCATACACACGGATCTCGTCTAGCAAAAGTGAAGATGTTTCAACAGCCAAAGATAAACGACCTATTCCAATTATGATAGAAAAGGGAAAAAACAGATTTTTGTTAACCATTAATTTTTGAAACGCATCAACAAACACAAATTTCAGCTGTTGGAATTCAAATATCTTTACCATGAAGAGATTTGTTTCACATATTTGAATTAAGGGGTTAATACAGAGTTGTTATGGACTGCTTAGCATAAATATTCATTATAATTGAACGCAGATGTACCAGCAACGTTTTTAGTAAATATACGCAATGATGGATCATTTCCAATGTTGACAAGACCGTTTGGCTTATGGTACTTTACAACAGCACATCATTCTCGAGACAAATTCAACGTTTCGAACATTATATTTCAAAACTGTTACTTTGATATAGTTTTGAACTATCCCTTGATAATCGAATTATTAAATTGTCCAAGCAGAATGTCTCTATATCTTTGCTCTTTTCTACATCCTGATTAAGTATAAACAAAGCGTATCAAATGTTACAACTTATTTTAAACAATGAAATCATTTACATCAATGGCATGCTCTTTTTATTTAACCATCTCATGTATGACATATATAAAGCGGATCAAATTATAACCGTAAACTTTGTATACTGAATCAGACAAATTGTGTTCTATAAGTGGTTTAAATTCTGTAGCTATACGTGTTTGTAACCAAAAGAGAATTTCATAGTACATTTTGTAATTTTACGCACAAAATAGATACTTTTTTCGGTTGGCAATTACTCCACCAAAATGAATAGCATTCTACATTACTTCCCGAAAGACTGAGCGTTTCAAAATTGTAGGATGACAAACAAGATTTCTAACTGACGAATCGCCCCAGTTGCACATCAAGTTCGTTGCAACCCCATGGAGTAAACATGAATTAGAAGCATGCAGTAGTAGACGACAGACGTCAAATGTATTAAACAAAGATTTATTAGATACATGTGATTTAACGGATGTTTAATTTCTTTCATTGTGTTCTTATACGCAACAATTATGACATCGTTTAATAACATAATGCTACCAACAACAATATCATCCACAGAAAAAATGTAACTGCTGTTTAGTGGAATTTTATTCACACAACTCGTCCAATACCTACAGCTGATAAAAATTGAACTAATATTGAAGTAACTTTTTGATTGTATCAATATTTGGAGTTATATTTACCCAAAATTAGAGGTAAAGTATAATTAACACCTAATCCCTTTTAAATCCAACGATGTTTTTCAACGACTACAAAGGCTTTTGTTTTGTTAACTAAAACACTGTCCGTTGCAGGAGATTTTACTTCGCACGGTTATCATTTGTATGCTAGGCCTGTGGAAGAATTCAATATACAACTTAAGTAAACTAATGGTCATACATTATTGACTTCATTCACTCTATTATTCAGTTATTAATAACAAGTAATCGTATTAGCTACACTAATTATATCAAGTTAAGACCAATATTGAATACCAGCGAAGGTCGATAAAGTGCAAAACATTACGGGTACGCAGGTAGTTTTTTAAAAATTAACTTTGTTAAGAAAATATATTTGATCTGGATTAAAATAAGATATGATGTTTGAATGAGCAGAATATCTTTCTTACTTGTAATATATAACATCTTGTACCTTGTATCTTGAAATCATAATAATGAAATAAAGAGCATCAGCAGAAATGGATTTTATTTCGTACCCTCTTCATAGTATAGCCCTATGCAGGTCTTTATTACAGATAGAGTGTAATGAACATATTTACTTAAGTGTGTGTTGTTTAAGCAACAAGTTCTTGTTGAAGAAGTACACTTAGGTTTGTCATCTCATTAAGCTATTGCAAAGAATATTGATTCCTGCTTTTTCCATTCACGTTAAAATGTGTGTTTCTAGTTAAGTTATGGTTTGTGTTTCAGTATAACAAGCGTTACCTGTTCATGTTAGCTAACCGACGTTTTAAAAAGTTCGTCCATCATTTAAGAGATGTAAATAAAAGACTAAGTGTTAACCTAAGCGTTTAAACGCTTGAAGTACATGTAGTGTTACCGCATGTAGTAGATGTCTGCTGTTTGGAGCCTTTTATCCGAAAAAAGATGCCAAACTACAGTAAGCACTTCCGGTCATAATTCACAACGCCTTCAATTTATTGAAGTTTATGTTTTTACACTTATTTAATATGTTCGTTGTTCAATATAAAAAAGTAAAGTACGTATACAAAACAACTTTGACATTTATAGAATTCAGAATCACATTAAGCATGTCTCTTAATAAACATGGACTTTTATTTGATTGTACTAGGCTGAATAACCGTATTCTCTTTACGTTCTTTTGTACTCTACAAGTCAATTTATGCTATACACACACTCATTACTCCAAAGATTTGCTTTATAAAATAAAATATTTCCGGGTTATTGTCGTCACAGTAATGCTCGGCTTGTCAATGTTGTCACGAGCTATTAAAATCATTTCAACTGTAAGTAATAATATCAAACCTGTTTTCAATGATTTATTTCAAATAAGTGTCCTTCTGGGATTTAGTTAATACCATGCTATAATGATTTTATGATAGTATTAGCTCATGTGCCCATGAGTTGACGTTCGTTACCGTCATGGTTGTTTCTGCTATGTTGATGGTAATGTTCTTTATAAAGCTGCCAATGGATTATTAACTTGACTTGGTTAACTTTCTGGATCGATATGTTTTTTTGCAATATTTGTGCACTTGCTATCAAGGACATCATGTGGTAAAATGTTTCGTTCATTTCCCAAAATATCTGTCTTCATACAATCGGCATTGTTAATAATTGCCAAATCAAGATTTGTTATTTAATACATTGCTTCTCGATGATAGTTCTCGGAGGAAATGAGACAGATTACAAGCACCAGTTGGTATAATTATAACACACATGTATCATGAATTGTGCGATTATGTGCAGTTTATGGGAAATGATGGACTATAACTCTTTTCTCTCGATTGGAAATGTTTGAAATCGAACGAGTTTAACATTTATACATTAGAATTATTTAAAAAGTGTTTCGGACATAAAACAAAGTTGTACTAATTCAACCAACAGAATACTACATTAAACATAATTGGAAACAAAACATAGTTATAATCATTCGCATCAATTCTATTTTAATAGCTTCGAATATTATAACTCACAATGACAGGGAGGTTTGAGTTACGCGTAATTAACAGTCTCTGTTTTGTGTCATTAACATTTATCCTTGTGAAAACATGCATCCATTTTGATGAAAAATCACCTCAGTTAGATACTTGATAGAAACGTTGTCCAGCCAAATGACAGCATAACGAATGACAATTACATTTTGTCTGGAAAAGGGTACGGCAGTTGTCAAGTGTCAGACATGAATTAATGAAATAGATACTCTGATAAGTTACTCTGCACCGACCCCTGTTATCGCCATTTGTTTGGATTTGTAATTAGCGAACACTGAAAAACAGGGAAAATATTTGTGCTTTCATAGAACAGAGTGCTAGAATATCTCGTTTATATTTGAATTTGTTACATCCAGAAAACTATGATCTTAAAAATAGCTAGACCTTAAAAACGGCCTGTAAGAATTTATTTTGAGGCAAAAATATGTTCGATGCCAATACTCGAGCTGAGTATAAACGCAAATTACATCTGGCAACAATTCAACAACAGAGGCTTAATGATAAAACTAGACAAAGAAATACACAGATTCCAAAAACCATTAATTTCGTTAAATGCAGCAACAAACATAAAAGCGCTCAATATACTTTGATACTCTGGTTTTAGAGCTCAGACAATTATAAGAGTGGTTTGATATGTTTGAATTGAGATTAAGATTGAGATGTTAACACAGTCTATTTATAGACTGCTTGCCATACATATTCTTTGGAATTAAACCCAGATGTACCAGTAATGTTAGAAATAAATATGCGCAGTAATTAAATATATGACTTTTTAGCAATAAAAATGTGGACAAGAAGTTTTTTTATAAATATAAAAATCATACAAACCTTAAAAGACTTTGTTCGTTTTAAAAATCAGATTTCAAAACGTTACAGTCGATTAAATGTGATTTTGTCAATTTATATTTTAAATGAATTCGTTAAATATTCGATACATGATTGAATGAATGAATTGCTATATTTGAGAATCTATTTTTGCTTAAAATGCGTAATATTTTTAAACGAACCATTTTCATCAATGATATGTGCTTTTGTAAGGTGTGCCACATTGAGTCTTTCTACTTAATACTTCTTGTCGATACAAAGCGTCTACGCAGTTTGTATACAGATAGTTTGTACCGAAGTAGAACTTTTCTGTAAGTGTTCTGAGTTACTTTAACTCTAGAAACCAATTGAGTGGATGTACCAGTAATGGTTCAGGTTGTACCAGATTATGTATGTAAAATTGGCTAAAAGAGTAATTTAAAATATATATTATAATTGCTCACACATTAATCTTAAAAATTATACATACTATTTCAATTGGAAAGCAATATACCTGAATGGAAAAGACTTTGGATCAACTTCTTAACAGTTTTGAATGGCATTCCAAATATTTTGCACCAAACACACGACTGCCCTTTAGATCGGCCAATTTAACGCAATTGAGCATTGTGGAATAGTCAAGCAAACAGCATATATCAAATAGGGATCGATCGCATTATTCTTGCGTGTATGCTGTATAATTGCATTAAGGCACGCGAAAATGTCGGCGTTTTTTACATTTTTAAAAATTAATTTAAACTTTGATATTAAAAAATTGCGGTATCTTCTGCAAATGAGTGTTTGTTCTTAAGGAAATGTAACCAACAACATACGTTAGTACAAAAACAATAGCTGATATTTGTGACGTCGTTTAACATTGGCTAATTCACGTCGCGTTAATCCAATCGGAGTGCAATATTCAAATGAACAATGTGAATGTATAACTCATCGCGTGTTATTCAATCTGAACGGCAAGTGTTTTTGCTATCAAAATATTCAAACATTAAGTATGCTGCAATATCCCGTATAGTTATCATAAATCAAATGCATGCATGCAATAGTAAAAAAAGTGGCTCATTTGTATGGGCGCATCTGTTTTCATATGAATTCAATAAACTATTACTAGGAAATGTCTGTCCAACATAAAGAATCGTTGTGAAAATGTAATTGAAAAAAGCAGAATAAAACGAATAGCCTTTTCCCGACTATAATACACATTTTCATTTCTGATCTTACAATATGTAATGGGTTTTTTTCAAACAAATAGACATATGAATTAAAGCATGAATTTAAGGCAAAACAATAAATATACACGGAAAGAAATACAATTCAGTAGTAAAGAAAGCGTGATAATATATGAAGACAATTAAGGTGTTTTGGAAATGTCATTCTAAAGTTTGCCATTCTTTTTTTTCGCTAAACATTGAATGTTTTCAGAATAGTGTTTTATACATGCTTTTAGCTTTTAAAAACTCCATATTCCCGGACAAAAATCTTGTGCTCTAAGATCTCTTAAACTAGACTGAAGGATTTTCAGTGCAAACTAACGATACCATGCAGATAAAATACATATTTCAAATGATTCCATGCTGTTTACATTTTGGCTATTATTTGTCATTGACGACATTCCGTTGGTTTGCTTACGTCAAATCGAACGCAGTGTAAGGAAATTTGTTTTCTTAATTACTTCCTTGACGAAAACTCCTTTACATTATATTTCAGGTAAAAAAGAAATTGAATGAAGGAAGTCTTCAAGAGTGTGAGAATGACAGGCATGTCGTTAAACGAGTGTGCTATCTTGGTCCTTGCTACATCCGGTTAATTGTATTTATATTACTATGAGTGTCTATTTTATAACAACAACTGAGGTAGGAAGTGTAATTTTCTAAACACAATTGATGACAAGCTGCGCTTATTCTAAGAACAAAAAACCTTTTGAAAAAGAAAAAGGATGATTGTAGTGATTTCATTTGTTTATAAAAGGCTTCATCAAGGTAGACAGTTTTAATGGTAAGGTAATTGTTGTTTTTTAATCTATACATGTTTAAATGCATAATTCAAAATACACATCAAGGAGATCTATGAGTCGAACCTGTCACCGTAAACTGTGACTTTAATGTTGTGCTGAATAGGGTTCTGCTTGTCATCTAGATGTAGTTAATAGTTAACCCAAGTTTCATGAAACTCCTAAAAGGGATTTATGAGAAACGCAGGCATCACAAAATATATTTCCATAACTCCTTGATCTGTAAAGTTGGTTTTGCACATCATCTAGATGTGGTGAACCATTTAACCAATGGTTCATGTATATCTTCCAAGAGTTTAGGAGGTACGGAGGGGACACTAAATTGTGACTGACAGATGGTCATCCTAGCTAAAACAATATAATTATCTTCCCTGCAAAGCATGCGATTAGAAATAAGTACTTCAATACGAATATTTATTTAGATGTTGAAGGGCTGCAAAAGCTGGGAAAATAGTGTTCAGTACCTAATTTGCCGAAGCCGTGGTTGACGAGAACTTTGTAAATATGGTATTTTATATCACATAAAAGAAGAAACCCTAAACAAGACCAGGGCAGTTAAAAATACATTGTAAAGCTGTATTTCTTGCGCATTGACTGTGTCACAACACAATTCTTTGGAAGTTGGTTTCAAGATATCTGAAAATGAAAGTCTAATTGAATGAACTGAGCAAATATTTAGTAAAAAGGTGTAATTTAACTTATTATAAAAACCATTTGTTATGCATAAATGAGTTACGCATGAAATTGGTAACGAAAAGTTAAGATGGAGCGATACTAAAACAATTCTCGATTCACGGGTGCATATGAGTTTGGTCTGCGGTCACCAAGCAGGACAAGTGGTTCCTCTGGGTATTTCGGTTTCGCCCACAATACAAGACCAAACGTTTGCGTATCATCATGCAAACGAGAGTCCTTAATATAATATAGGAAAAACTAGTTTCATAAATTAAACTCTGGCTTTCATACGTTGGAAAATTTGCGCCACACAAGATTACATACTCTACATGTCATATTTTCACAAAGTTTAGGGGCATGACACTACACCTATTGGATGAACAACTCCACGTGCTGTCAAGCGTCTCTTTAAAGTTTCCTCACATTGTCTATTAAATGATTTAGGGCCTGGGCGAAAACATATTTCGCGACGGACTGAAGGACGGAGGAAAATAGGTAGACTGACAGACAGACGAACGTACGGACAACAGCACATGTGCATGATCCTTATTATATCGGGGCATAAAATATTCAGAAACAATCAAAACCCGTCTACTGAAAGTTTAAAATTCCGTCATTATTAGCTGTAGATGCAGAAAACATAAACATATCTCGATAAACGCCCAGTACATATGCATACCTTTAATATAGATTATATACACTATCCCCGCAAAATCTTCGATAGACAGCTCTCTGACATATAAATGTAAGTGCAGGTTATTTCTGGATCTGTATATTTGTTTGTGCAAAGAGTCAAAGGATGTTTACTACTTTAGTGCAATTGGGTAATTGTCATCTAATTGTTTAGACTACATTTTATCCCATTTTACAAACAGGAACAATTATTTTGAAAACAACATCTGCTTCCCTACATCAACAGCATGTTTGAATTAAATGCGCAGCGTTTTATTGCTGCATATACATTTATATGATTTATATTAATATTGTATTGGGCAGAATCGCTTAACAAACTGTGTGTGGTATTGCAATTTGGATATTGTGTCCTAAATGCCTTTTTAGGTTTAAGATTTGTCATCTTAATTCATACGCACCATGTTTTATAACTGACATGACTTTTCAATGAGAATGTCGTCATGATGATCTTGAAATTACACTTAAACAGTTCCCCCTTAAATAAACTTATTGTTAATAAATCGTATACAATTATCTTGCAAAAACTAGAAGGACTTTTTCGCTTCTATAATTAATATCAAGCTGATTCCAATTAATGTACATAGTCGCATGCATTATAAACATTTACCATTGGCAAGAAACATTGTATCTAACTGAAATGACTGAATTGTTTACTCGTAATCGTTATTATACAATTGTAAGATAACAATATATCGTGTACCGTCTGTTTAGTCACGTGTCATGTGTTTTTATATGTCTCCTGTAGGTCTATACTATTTTTTTAGCAAACAGAAGCCCCTACTCACTTATACTGTTTTCTTCCTATTAGCACCATTTAATACTTTAATTTATTTTATTTACCGCTATTAACTACAATTACTACGCTAACCCTCTCTTTGACTTGTTATATTTTCGGTCGGATTAGACCAAGACGGTCTCGTTAAGAAACAAGCAATAAATAAAGATTTAACAAAATGCATCGCACTACGATTTTAATCTTTTATATAACACTGATAAGAATCGACACTGTACATATATATACATTTTGAACATTAACCACAATAGAGGATGCAAAAGAATTTACTTTCTCTTGAACGGATAGTTTGTGTTTTGTTGCTGGATATTTAATAAGATAAGTTAAAAAAATCGCTTCACCACAAAACGTCTTGCGTCAGTTAATATTATGTTAAGTAATTGTTGCTAAAACATTCACAATATGGTAATTTGAACGTAATAGTTGGCCGCAATGACGTAAAAGATATACAGCCTTACAATTGAAAAAAATCGCTGAATAATTAAATAAAAACTATTTCGAAAAATCACTGTTTTCGGAGCGTATCTTTGCTTTGTAATTAAAATAATGGAAAGAAGTATCAACTGTTATTAACGTTGCGTAGTCCATGCAAATTATATAAGACTTATAGCAGCTTATATGAGCAGCTAAACCTAATTGGTTTCTTCGTATATGCACAATGGACAAACGACGAAGCCATGCAAACAACCGAAGTGTCTCACATAAGAAAACACACATTCCGTACGTACATAAGTTAAGGTTTATTATTTTTTAATTCTATCATCCAAACGCAGGACGACAACTTAAAGTGTGTGTATTTTATCTCTTTTGATATTCAGTTAAATTGTAACGCTACTGTTTTACAAAGCTTTGACAAGCTACTGTTTCTGTCTGGGGCAACATAACCAATATTCAGTATAGTTAAAGATATCATTGAACTTATGTTTAAGAAATATTGGTAATATGCGGGAATAAATGTATGATCCAGTGCCTTAAGCACTGTCTTCCACATGCATTTTATATTTCAGAAAGAACTGAAAAATGACTTTCAGCTTATGTAATCTTCATTGACCTTTATTAGCATATAGGCACTGCCCAATGCTTTTGAAGAGAATTTGACGTTCATTTTCAAGAACTGCTTGGCGTTATAATATCATTGACAAGTCCTACGCCATTAAATCATTGTGTGTGTATATATATCTATCTGCCTTTCGTGATCACAAAAGTTAGACGAAGACAGAAAAAAAACATTTATTCACTTATTTTAAATTGTTTTTACACATTCAAACATAATGAAATAAACAGTGAAATATAATGTTATAATATAAATAAAAGGATTGTTTCCTTTTTTCGGGTGTGCATGCCTTTGGAATGTTCGGGTTTCCCAGTGCATCTCGTCCACAGTGGTTTATCGGGTGAACAGATATATTGGCCTCATAAAGGAAGTTGTTATTTATATAATCCAGTCTTTTATCGCAACTGGAGTGGTGCGAACAAGTATTTCCCTGAGCCTTCAATTCAACAAACAGGAAATGAATTTAATCATGTGCGTTGGCGTCGGGGTCGTCAATCTGTACATGTTGTTTTCATGTTCGTTTGATTACTGTTATTTACATAGGAAAACATCCTTCTCGGAGGAGGAAAGTGTTGCACTTAGCCCTGTAATTGATTACCAAAATATCACAGTGAAGGTGCAAAAATGATAAACCGTGTGGGAAACAGTTACACGCAGTGCCACGAACTGCACATTTGTTTTGCGAATTTGATGTAGTGTTCTTTTGCTTCCAATGTAATTGAAGCCGAAGCACAAATTAAAGTGACACGTTTTAATATTTTGTGAAACTGATATCGTGAAACAATTTACTGGGATGGTCTTAAAAACTTAAAACTCAAGAACAAGATTAAATTTCAGAATAATAGACAAAGGCTAAGCAATATTTATTTTTTCCGTGTTTGTGCAATTCTAAGACGGTAGTTATTTTTAAAACATTAAAAGTTTTTACTGCAATTAAAATAAATTGCCAAATTAGATCTACGAGTAAAATTAAAAATAACATCTTAAAATAGGTATGCATTAGTTGAATACGAAAACGTTTCAAAGATTCATTCGTATTCTCAAGTCGATTTTGTATGTCTACGTTTCGCTGTAGATTTTGTTAAAGTAAACAACGCTGTTATCGTCATCATTGTTAATTTTTAACTTTTACTTGTCCGTTAGTTTAATGGATATCATTTTGAGCTTTTGTATTTTTATCACGATTTGAGAAAAAGTTCTGTAGGTATACGTGTTTAAATTTAAATATAATATTATAAAGTAATTCAGGTTTAAATAAAAAAAGGTTTTCGTTAATCACGTTGTTAACTTTAACATAATTCTGGACAATCGGCCCATATTACAGGATGTACGTTTGATAATTCAGGCTTTAACAAGACACGATATGGCGTCGTGACCAATGCGATAACATAGTGAAATCACATGAACATAATATTATTAAGATAATCGTGTTGTTTTGATACTGACATTTTCCTCTTGGGGACAATTGTTTCGAATCGCACTGCAATTGAAAAGCCATTATCACTCATTATATGTGCAAAAACATAATAAACTGTATGGAATATAGATAAACGGGGGACCAATTAGTGTCAGTGAACTGCACATTTGCTCCGTGAAATGATCTAGTGTTCGTTTATTTCCAATGTCAATGGAGCCAATGCACAAAATAATTTTTCTACTATACGTTACTTGCCGACGTTTGTCTAGTTTTGTAAACACCTATTTAGTTATTATTATTTTGTTCACAACATCTTGATTAAATAAACTGATATACATCTTACAGCTTCTTTATCTGTTTGTTTTGTCAAATGTTTATTAGAGAAACATACAAATATAAAAAAAACATAAACATATGGTTTAACAGTGGCTTCAGACAAGGGGAAAGGGAAATGCAAGAAATTAAAATAACCTTGCAGCTAAGCAAAAGTTTTTTATCACTCCGTTTTTGATGTGGAAATTTCCGTCTTAAGGGTTGTTAAAAAGCCAATATGTTAACTGTTTTGAATACCTCAACATACGTTCCTAACTAAATGAAGCAGTAATGTATGGCCTAAAATTACTTAACTGGTAAATGAGTGTGTTGTTCGTTTTGCAGAGTTATGACGCTGAGGTGTTTTTAAAAACAAATGAAGAGAATTAATTGACATTGGGAGAAACACTTAATATGTATATGAAAAACTACAGAAACAAGTCCAGGAGCCGAACTCTTAAGCATAAGCCCCGTTCACACAGGGCCAAAGCCAGACAGACAGAACAGCAAACAACACACAACATATATATTGTATAACACTAGGGATGTTTTTGAAGGAGCGTTAAGATCAGTGAATGTTATTTTACCGGGAGTTTAAACACAATCCCACGTTGGTAACTTTCTTATCAAGTCTCAACACCAGCAGCGCGATTATGCAAACCCATCAGGAGAGACTGGTCAGGAAGTGCGTGTAATTAAGATGATGCTGCAGATGAACAAAGGCAGATTTATGAGTATTTTTGTATATGGAAATACTCGTCACAAATGTTGTTCCAATGCCAGGGTAGTGAATATTTTGAACTAATTGCATTATTTTTTATTTTTTGCGGCAATAGAATCTTACAGTAAGTAATTGGTAAAGATGCACAGTAAGGACTTTTGAAATAATGATTGAGTCAAAATCATGTAGCAAAAAAAACACATTAGAAAAAAAACTAGGAGTAGTTTTCTTCTCAGAATCTAACTTTATGCAGAACAAAAATATAATAATTATGTTGTTTGCAATATTTTAACACTTGGAAATAATGACATCGTGTCAAGCGTTATTAAAAACGAACATATGGCAGAACAATTGCGGCAAAAAATCTTACCTTAAATAATTGGTAAAGTTGCACAATTAGGAATATCAAAATAACTCAATGGAGTCAAAATCATGTATCAGATTTGCGGCAACGCATTAGACATAAAAAAAACTAGGAGTATTTCACTTCTAAGAATCTTACTTTATTTAGCACAATAGTAAAATCAGTTCTGTTATTTGCAATATTTGAACACTGGGAAGCAATAGCATCGTGTTATGCATTAAAAAACGAATATTTGGCAAAATAAATGTTTTTGTTAACATTTCCCAAACATCTGCCTTAATACAAATGACATTGCAAGTTGATGCCAAATCAAAATTTATTATGTGTTAAATTGCTTCTCAGGGAAAATGAGACAGATTACAAGCTCCACTTGATCTTATTACAGCACATATGGATTGCTAAATTGTGTCGTTGTTGTTCCCGTTTTGTGAATTGACGGAAAATGCTATGGCAGTTGCTATTACATTTTTCCCAAAATTGAAGTAAAAAGCCTTTAACCAAGTATATGAACATTTACATTCAATTTAGAGTGTGTGTTTTTGGTCCAGACAAATACTATTGACGAACTGTTTTGAAACATATCTTAAACAAAAATGAGTTAATAACGATTTACAATGATGCTATTTATGTTATTATGAGGGACGCATGAACAATGTTGATTTGTGTTTTGAACACCTTTCCTTGTCAAAATCGTTTAAAACATTTTGTTGGCAAAACCCATCAGATACAAACGTTATAGAATTCACATTCCGCCAAAGGAAAGCATAACGAATGACACTTATATCGGAAAAAGGTGGTGCGATAGTAGCCAAATTAAAAACATAACTAAATAAAAATGATATTCTGAAAAGTAACTCTGAACTGACCTCTGGTATGGCAACTCTCTCAGTAAGTATCTGATTTAAGGAAACGGACATGTCCAAACAGGCAAATTCTTTGTGTTTAAATACCATATGAATATCTCGTGTGGATTTTTTTTATAATTGTCTTCACCTTCACCGACTATGAACCGTAAAATATTGACACTTTGAGAAGGCTGTGCAAAGAATAATTGTGTTGGGGCAAATTTATGCTCGATCCAAATACACAAGCCTTGCAGAAAACATGATTGATTATTGGAGAGCATTGGGATACTTGATTATCACATAGCAAAGGGTTATTATTTACAATCAATTTCATGACTCTCATAAAGCTCTAAATTTATAGACCAGGCCAGCCAAGAATTAACATGCATCCAGCAACAAAAAGCTAAACGACCTGTTTAGATAATACTAGACAAGGTAATTCAATTTAAAATGTTTCGACTAGGACCAAAATAAGAAATAACCTCTTATGCTACTCACACCCTAGTTACATGCGTTTCATATATCAACTTTCTAGATGCACTTATACTTTTAAATTCCATTCGTTTGACAATAGTTCGCAAAAAATAATATAGTGGCATGTGTTGCATATCAGAGTAAAGTAACATTAAACACGTCTGATATACTTGTGATGTTACTGCATCATTAAGACACGATATGCAGCGTATGCGTTGGCGTCGTGACATGTGCAATTACATTGACATATCACATTAACAAGATGCCATTACGATAATGGCGAGGATTTACATCTGTTACATTACTCATATTAAGATAGGCAAACGTTCATCTTTGAGAAAATGAGTCTAAATAGCTCTGCAATTTAAAACCCATAGTCGCGCAAAGTCTGTTCAAACCATAACTCATGTGTGGGATGCAGCAACACGAACTTCACATTTTCTCTTTACCTACTTTACCTACTATAAAAAGTCAAAAGATCCACAGCCAATATCGGGTTTAAATAAACTTGCCAAATGAAAGCAATGTTCATATGGCCTAGTACATAACGTTTTTTTCAGTAACTGTTATGAAAATTGCTAATTGTATTAAATATTCAACAGTTTACATTAAATATTCTTAGGCAATGATGTACACTTATCTGTTGCAGTTTAAAGCCACTGGAGATATATTTTTGATTCGATTGTTATTGCACGTGAACAGAATTATAAAAAAAGAGTAAAATCATGCTTGTCACATCTACAGCCTTTCAACGTTTTGAGCGCTTTCATTCCAAATGCCAGAAGGATCAAAGACTGGGTCAGAACAATACGAATAACCAACAGATAAGTTCTTAGATTTAAATTTCTCATTTTCAAGAGTCAAAACACATAGCAGACCCAAACTTTTGTTTTATTCACCAGACATTGTTTTTTACAGATAATAAAAGAACATTTTGAACTTGTTCGCCTCTATTATTGTTATGTCTCCAGCTATATATAGCTCGTATATATTCATTGACATTTAATTAACTGTTATAAACACAAATATTTAGTGATACTCTTTTAATTGGTCCAGGACATTGTTAAATCAGTATAACAAGCGTAGTTCAAAGTTACTACAGGCTTATGACATTCATTTTAATATGAAATCTTATTATTTTAGTTAACTTTGTCAATAAAACAAAACGTGCATATTAGCTAACTGAAAGAGCACACATTCTCTCAAAATATGAACAGCTCTAATGATGGCTAACAATGCTTGACTGTGGGCTTTATATAATTTATATTGTCAAAGCTAAGCATATAGCCTCGGACAGACACAAAAAATATGTAACAGTGCCAAAGATGCCTCGTACGTCGTTTTTTTTGGTAAAATGGCCGGTGCAGCAACGGGCTATCCAGAGACGTTTTACAATGGTGTTTGAGTGATAGAAGTGACATATTTAATAATTCCCAATTGAGAAGTCACTCCTCAAACCAAGTAAGCGACAGTGCTGAATAGGACTAACCATTTCGGTCGGAAAGCTACGTTTTTATTGATACAAATACAGTTTGACGAATCCTGAAATATATAAATATCAAATGAAACAGACTTTGTTTTAAAGAGTATAATTATTTTGGTGACGTATATACTACATTTACTAGTTGATATTTGTAAGAGTAAACTTTTATATAAAAGGTAACATTGCAGCAGCCGCTAGTTCCCGGTTGGGACGTAATTGTCAATGAAGTTAAGAATAAACAGTGCAGGATAGAGATCTTTGATGTGTCGGCCTTAGAATTTTCCAATGACAGGCTTAACTAACAGGATGTAATTGTCTTGTAATATGCTGACTTCGATGTGTTTTATTGAGTATTAGGGTTGTACTCTCACCGATTGACCTTTTTATCTGATTTCTTTTTAATTTTGGGAATGAGCCAATTTTTGTGTTAATGTCTTATAAATTAGTGATATAAGACAGCTGAAAGTCGTCTCTAAGATCAGAACGCAGATATTCATATTTACGTTTGAAAATTGTTGTTTATTGCTCAAAGCGTTACTAACGCTATAAGTAAAAATGAGCAGCTATAAAGATGGACGTTTGTGCGTTGTATAGTTTTCGGAGCTTACTTTTCTCTCTAACAGTCCGAGTTCTTTTACGCTTTTTAAGTCAATTGCAGTTTAGTTATTCGCTTAGTTTGTTTTAGGGTTACGAATAACAATTATTACATAATTATATTTCCTTAAAACTTGCAGACCTGGATAAATAATAATAATTAAAAACTTCATAAATACCCGATCTTTGTAATTTGATGTATGAAGAAGAAGAATGCATACCTTAATGATACCCAATAATATTTACAATAAAAACTCTATATTTTCTGTGAAATTCGCTTTCTTTCAAATTGTGACATCATTTCCGGAAATATGGCGTCGTTAATCTGGATATGTTTATGATGTCATTTTAGTATCATTTCAATGAGTACCGACCGTCCATAAAAATTCACGATATCAAGACGAAATACCACGCCTTCCTCTTTCAATTGGGATGGAACATGTACTAGAGTATTGAAATAAATCTTAATCATGAATACAAGAGGAGAAATAAACGCATGACGTTATAGGTTATTGTCAATTTAGCAATTATTGTTTCCAATTATTTATTTTTTTAAAACATGTAAAGTGGTATATGTTTTGACCAATAGAAATACACCAATGTAACATTACGCATGTGTATTACAGAAACAAACATGATGGCTACATTAACCTGATAACAAGCCATAGCGTATGCTATTGTCTATGTGTATTCCTTTATACAATGGGTTGCTGAACATAAAAATAACAAATGGTGTTTAAAATTATTGTAAATTGATAAAAACTGAATTTTAATGCAATTCACATCGATGATAGAAATATCATAAAACGTTAGATTTATATTTCCGTCATCATTGACAGCACAAATACGTGTAATTGCCGCAGATCAAAACATTAAAGAGTAGTGGAGAATAAAGCTTAACATAAGGACGTACCTTACTACCGATCATATTTATAAATCATTGTGATGTTAGAACATAAGAACCGGTTAACAAGTTACTATTGGTCTTGTGCAACAGCGGAAAACCAAGCCAATTTACCATTACCTGTTTTCCAAGTTCCTGATAAGTGCACTAATGAATTAGTATAAAACGTTAAACAAAGAGATTTGACATAGAATATATTGTACGAGGCCAGATCATATTCATATGATTACATGTGCCTGGAACAACTCTGACCACAGGTATAGTCACAAACATCCATTAGTGCGACAACAAAATTTGCAGAAAATGGCTAAAACCCACATTCATAGGTCGATTACCCACGACTTGTAACTGAGGTACCGTGAATTTATAGATATAAGAAAATAAGAATCCACCTTATAACAGATATAATCGGTGAGGAGTAAACATCTTTACTCGCGATTTAGTGTGTTGGAGCCATAACTTCTGAAAACCGATCATTTATGACGCCCTGCATTTATTGCAGTTTTATAGTGCTACAATTATGTTTTATTCTTTTTGGTAGTTATAATAACAATTACTCGAAAACAATTGGCATTTGTGAACCACTCGAACACATAAAGTTTTTTGTTGTGTCTTGTGCTAAATTTGCTTTTTAATTTGATTGCTCTTTATTTTATGTTTCCTTTAGTTACTTATAAAGTGGGGCAATGTATATAATAATAATCCAAATCATCACTTAGCTTTTAGTAGGAAATATACTTTCGTTTATCATAAATATCGTCAAAATCAATACATTTTTTGTGATAAATACACAAATTACTAGTGTTTTAACACTTGACGTGACCGATTACATCATTAGCGTCGTAAAATGTATTCGTTATTTAGCATTTTAATGCATTGAGCGGTTTACGAGTACATTATACTACTGTGTAAATGGTATAATTAAATAGAACATCGCTTTCGTGGTTTGTCGATTTCAAACATATTAAACTTGTTTAGAAAAAAAAATCAAAAAAAATCGCCTAGGCTATTTCTTTGATTTTAGAATACTTGTTCCCGAATAATGTATTGAACCTATATTATATTCTTATAATGATATTGCTTAATCGAAAGCAGATAGGCAACAAACAATTTTTTAATGATGAGCTGCATCCAAGACAAGTTATTAAACACGTTAATTCTGCGTGTGCTACAACCATAAGTGTATTTCTTTACAATTCGATATATATTGAAATATTTAATTCAATGACGGACATGTGAATGAAATGTTAATAACAATGTAAACAAGATGATGTTGATTTTGAAGCGCCGCCTTCGAAAACGGATATCACCCCTTAAAGTTTAGTTGATTGCAGATAATATTGAAGAATGGGTAAAAACGTTTCTACATGTGCATTATTATATAAAAACAAGAGGAGATAACTCTGAAATAAAGTATCCCAGAGAAATATTTCGTGCTAGATGCACAACTCTTCATCACGATATACCCATTTTCATAGTTCTTCTTCAAGTAGTTTTGAACAAGTGCCAGGAAAAAATTTACATTATAATAATGAAGAAGAGGTGTATACTGAAATAAAGTGCCACCGAGTTATAATAATTGCAGAGTTTACAACGTCACGAACCTTTAATTCTATGTTCCAAGTTCAATCAATTCCTTAAAGTGTTTTTTGTGTAAGTACGTGGAGGATAACATTTACATCGTAATAAAATGAACAGGGTGAGACAACTCTGAAATGAAATGTCCCAAATTTAACATTTCAGCATTTCATTATTATCTACTTATATTACAAGTTTCAATCGATGATCGAAAGATTGATTGTTTAAGTGCCTTGTCATTTTTTGCATTATAAAACTTAACAAGGGCAGATAACTTTGTTATGAAGTGCCCAAGGTGACCAATTTCACATCAATATCCAATGTTCCAATTTTCAATAAATTTCTTCAAGCAGGTTTGAAGTTCTGCTACAGACAAAAAAAACTAAACGTGCAATTGTAACGGATGGTGACCAACGTTTCTATATTTATCATGGATCACGCTTCTGTTACTATCATTGACACTTTTTAAAGTTTTTTTACATTAACACAAATGGAATAACTGCTTTATGCAGTCTGAACAACGCTTCTTCATAGTATTCTCTCTTAATTTCCAAATTATTGGATCAAAGAAGGTACGTTGAGCTCCCGCGTCATGGTGGCCTAGTTCAGATATGTATTGTAGACCTAAGATGTCATTGAATACTTTTTCCGCTGCTTTTCTCCTAGTCAGATAACTTTAAGAGCTATGGATAGAGCAAGGAACACATGCTTACATATTGTCACCGGAAGTGCAAATTATTAAGCAATTAATATGAAGAAATAGATCGCATCAGTCAAATCTAAGAATAAAATCATTACATTTAGGTTTCATAGTTATATATCGATTTTTGGGGGGACTCGGAATAATTTCCTAATGCAACGGGCGTTTGTATTGTGAAAGGTTTTAATGATCTTAATGTCTGTAAGTGTTATAGTAAAATATGTTTTGATCAATAGCAGAGAAAAGATGGCAATTCTTGTTTGAGTTAATTATAAGGCCCTGGTCATGTGAAGAGTTTACCTAACTGTGAATGACTATATTGATACCCTTGAGTTGACTTGAGTACTTTTGACACCTTGCTTGTCCATTGTCCGTGTGTTTTTTCTTTATATTTTGACAGATATACTTTAATGTTGTTGTGTATTGCTTTGTATATTTCACTGGATCTTGAACGACCACACAGATAATCCTTACTATTTTACCAAATACACCTGGTGACAAGAAAACCTCGCACTTCTTGCACCAATGCGTAGCTTATATGATCCCAATGGTGTACGTTTCAGAGTACTAGTGGAACTATATATGGGATCAATCATAGATGATACAGACACATCCGCTGTATACAATTTTAGCTCCTTGAAGTGTTCTTTGCAAACCTAGATTGAATTACAAAGGTGTGAAGTGCGTTACAAAAGTTATTTGTTCTTTTCTAAGTTATTGGTGTCGTATGTAACTGATACTTATAGTAATTTAAATTTCAGTACTTTAAAAAGGTATGTTTGGTCATCGCTGAAATCGTTATAATTGATGCATACTCGCCCGTATTTATCCAAGAATCACTTTTGAACAGCCGTACTTGACAAACATCTAAAAGCACACCTCTGTTGTTTTCACTCTTAAGTGATATTATGGCACCAACCCTAGGCAATTATATTAACTAACAGTTGACCGTAAATGTTTTTGTGTTGGCTTTAACCATGCCTTAGTTTAACTTCAACCAAATGCAGATAAAGTTATTTCAAATCTCCATCAACTGTTCTCAAATTATTATTTTCACTGTCTTAAGCCACTCAGTGTCTTAACGTTATGCAAGCCAAACATTCACATTCTTACCATACAAAATAGTACATATAAGATCATATAATCATTAAATGGTTATACAAAACTTTCAACCTTGAAACATTCCTATATACACTATTTTAACATTACAGTTTAGCTTTAACAGACGATATTAAATGAATAGTGTTTTCCTATTTATGGAAATAGTGACTTTGACCTTGACCCCATGTTGAAAACTCATATGCGCACCAACATCCTTGTGAAGGTTTATAAAACTCACTCATGTACATTTTTGTAACACTAAATTCCAAGTTCTTATGCCCCTTATTTCAATTTATCAATGGTCATATATCTGCTGGGCACAGCCACTCTTGCTCTAATACGGTTAGAAGTATGCGCGATCAATATTGTATACTCTATATTAAACTGTCATAGTTAAGGGACATAGCTCGTGACCTAGTGAGTGAAGCAACATACACACAATCCAAGGTGCAAAACTGCAAATGCTGCTTTAAAATCCCACAAGTTACATCACTTTGGCATACATAGTTTTGGAATTATGCGTGACACAAGATTGTATGACGTATAACAGGCAGGACAGACTGACAGATTTTATGAGTTTTAAATGAAAAAGCATTAACATCCAACGTACACATGCACACGTTAAACTATAAAATATAGACATTGCTTCTGCAAATTCTTCGATAGATAGTTTTCTAACCTCTAGATTGCAGTGAATGATATTTTTAGAGTCATAGCTTTGTCATCCCTGGAGTTAAAAGATGAATGTTGTAACGGTGGAAAAGTACTTGTAGAACCCAAGTAATCTCTTATAGTTGTTAAAACTGCATTGTGTCCCATTTCACAAAATAAGAACAACTGTTTTAAAAAAAAACAACGAGGCTAGCTTTCATCTACTTAAATATACTTAAAAGATACCTATTGACCTATTGACATATAGCCGAAGAAACAAGTACACTACAATAAAAGTCTACTATATTATTTAAAGGAAATGGCATATAAACTGCCAACGTGCTACGAAAATCAAGTTTCATTTTAACATTTTAGGATTTACCTGACCATACATGAAAGAAATTTCAAGTAAACGTGTTAATTATACGTTCTTTAAAATGTTTGTGTGTATAAGAGTCCCTACAGCAGATTTTCTAACATCAAACATGTGTTTGTTATGAACCACGGTTAAGAAAGTGGGGACGATTTTTTCCATTGTGTCTGTCGATCTTGGAAATAGGTTATCGTAAAGATAATATAATTATTTTATTGCACACACTGTTCGTTATTAAAAATGAACATGCCGACATTTTTAACCTACAGAAAACGCCCATTACATTCTCATAAATGTTATAATCAGAGATGAAGTATTCATAAAGATGGTTTTGAAACATGAAAAGTGTGCAATGTAGATCAGTGAAACAACATTACATGTAATAATTATTTGAAGTGGTAACACCTGTCAAAGCTCAAATTAATTTGATCAACAATTTCTTGAAATAGGATTCAACTACTTTTAGTCTGCTGAAACATTCTCCTTCATTGATTCGGTAAACCATTAAAAATCAGAACATGCTCAAAATGTGATTTGATGGCTGATAGATTATTCGAATGCATTTTTTTTTGTATTTTTAATGTTCTGTATTCCCTATCCCTATCATTGAAAACGAACGCTCGATCCCCGCTACACTTTGCATTAAACATTGAACAAGACTGAAGCAGCAGTATGAGGTTGACATAGAAAAATAAATGGTGAAAGTATTATGCCTTGTAGACATCAACCGTAAAGCATATAATTTCTATTTACGAATTATACAATGTGCTCAAATAATGTTAATATAAAAAAACGATAATGTTTATTCGTATACATAAGTTCAAATAAACTACTTTTGCGTACCAATGAATTTACATTCAAAGTCTGCATATAAAAGGTAACTTGTTTACATAGTAGCTTCTCTAAATGAGTGAAGCAATATACGTACATATACAGAACGAAATAAACTGTGTGGGATACAGAAACACAGAGTACCAATCAGTGTCACGAACTTAACATTTCCTCTAGCGTTCGTTTGTTCCCAAAGCCAAACCACTAAGTACGATAAAAGCGACACGTTTATATTTGACTTCTGTAAACTCGTTTTAAGATCAAAGTATAAAAATAAAATGCATGCAAGGTTACAAGTAACGGAACAACACGAAATCAAGAAGGGCTTAAAATATATTGTCACCAATAATATGGTGTTTATGATATAAGACTGCAATATTCTAAAGCAACAAAGTATTTGAATGTATTTAGAACATTTGGGCGATAAATGGTATACATATCGTTGCGCTTTTAGATCTGAATATCAGTAGTTTCGCATCTGTATACACTTGCATGCAAGAGTCTCATTTGGTTCAGATACCTTTCTAAGAACGTACGATCAAGTAAGCTGAAATACGTTTTAACGACTCTTTGTCATTTTATTTCACAAATAATGAAACACAGTTGGTTAGTTGGAAGGTCGGTGACACCATGACCTGACAATAAAATAAATCGCAACTATTTTGACACAGATTACCTTTCCGTACATTTTTAACTCATTTGTGTTTTATTTGCGATCGTTTTACGATCTTTCCAAAAAGTTAAATGCATACTTGATCTTTTGTTACATATCTTCGACGTTTAATTGTTCTTTTTGTTTCATCCCTCTCATTATAAACTTTCACTAGAGTATATTTATAATGTTCCTTTTAACGTTCAATATAAACTTGTACTATGACACTAATAAAAATTGACATTGTTCTAAAATAAAGCGCCTGAATGTCAACTTCATTAAATGCTGCAAACGAGGATAACTTCCTAGACCCTTGAACAGATAGTTTATGTATTTTGTTGGACATATTGTTAATGAGAAACATTTAATGCATAACTAACCTCTATGTTTTGCGGCAAAAAAAATGTTTCATGCGCTATAACAACTTCCGCAAGTATTGAACTAGATAAGCGAAGTCTTTCCATAACCAGTGGATAATTATTTGGTGCACAAAATTGCATTCCCCAATAGTAATTGTAAAAGAAAGTATTTCATAACATCAATTCAAAGGCTTCCCAGAGCGTTTTAGAGACAAGTATGTCATGATACGCATTGTATCGGCTCTGTGGACAAAAAGCTGCTTAGTTGGATTAATAATCACATGTACCTTTTTTTGAAAATATCCTTTGAATTGGCTGGGTATACAAAGTGTTACTGTTTTGCTCACCACAAAGCGAAAACCATCGAATGATTCAGCGCTGAAATTGTTAGATTTAGACATTTATTAAAACAAAATCCTCTATGGTATCGGATTACTGTGCCTTCGCCCAAAGGTATTGCGGTTGATAAATTATAAGAAGCAATCTTCTTGGTGTACTTATGTTTTTACCTTCTTGAGGATGGCAGTGCATCTTTTCTGCAGTGTCCCTTGGGTTGAGTAGATGTACTGACCCCGTTAAGGAACTCAAAAGTGTGAGTGTCAACACTTCCTTTTTGCTTTGCAAATCTGATCTTACTCTTGTTTGTTCCGAATTATATTGAAGCGGTAGCACAAATTAATATGGAACAGTTTTATTTGTCATCGATAAGATGACTTTACATGAGCCTTTTTTGATATCGTTCAATTCAAACATCATATACATGTTATACGACAGAACCACTAAATTGCTTATTATGTTACGTCTTTGATTTCATACAGTTACAGGACAAAAAATGACATGTTTGCAAACATTTAAAACAGAAAGGCATTCAATAGTATACAGTTGGCATGCATGGGCATTTGTGTAAGAGTCAAAACTGTTGTCCCGAGGTGGCAGAGATGACTTCCGAACTGTTTGCCTATGCAACAACTGTTTTATTACCTGATTTGTTCAAACACAAAAAAAAGACAAATACTTTTGTAAAGCGAAAATATTGAAGTTCCACAACAAACATCATTGTTTACGCCATATAGACGATTGAGTGCTTGAAATTTCTTCGGTATTCTCTTGAATTAATTAAAATTACAGAACCAATACTGGAAATTCACGAGTTTAAACGATATGCAGGTTTTTTTTAGAATCTCGGTAAAACCCATGGCGTATCCTCACGCGCGGGTAAAAGTTCATACTGTTTACCGGTCAACAGTTTAAAACGTTCTATTTTTTAACTATTTGTAAATCAATCGAAAATAGGGCATCGGGTTATAACACACATTGTACTATTATATGTGAACAACAGTACGGCATGTAGGTGTAGAAATGTTCCTACATAAGTCTATTTGAAAACAAGTTGAAATTTGTTTAAAGTGACACTTTTATTCAAAATCAATACATATACACATACATTTAGAGTGATACACCCTCAACTAATTACTAAATCATGAAGTTATGGAACTTTAATAATTACTATAAACACTCTTATAACTGTGTTTTCAACAGCTGAAACCGCAAAAAAATATTAAATGATTAGTGGATTCTAAACGATTTACTGAGATTGACTATGGTCTCATAAGGTAAAAATACCGTATTTTCTTAACCTTTCTTATAAATTAAACTCGGTATCCTTCATAAGATATCTTATTTTGATATCTATTTATCCTTTTCAGTCAATTAAAATAATTGTTTCATCTTGGTTTCATCTTATTTGGGAGTAATAGTGTATCTTTATCTAAATCCTTGATATTCTATTTCGCAAATAATGAAGCAATGTTAGAAAAAAAGGATTATTCCTTGGCACCCTGACACAGTTAACAGTTACAAAGAAGACCTCATTTGTTTAATTAACGTCTAATGTCTAAGTTTGTTGAGAAAACTTGAATTCTAATGACAAATCAGAAAGCTTTTAACCGTTTTTCTTCCCATTTATTTATTTAGCCTGCCTCATTTGTGTTCAAGATGGAGCACTGTAAGTAAAAACATAATTAAGACAAAAAATAACAAACAAGTTCCTAACAAGTGTTACGTAAATCTCAGATGTACTTAAGCTGCAATATAGCATCATCTTTAATATCGTCATCATTAAAATTGTCACCTTGGTAAATGGTCTGCATCCGTCTGCTAGAGTTTTCTTCTCAAGTACGCATTGTGCCATCAAGGTCAAGGTAAAAAAATGTATGCAATACCATATCCCATTCAAAGCTTTTAAAAATGGAGATTTGGGGGCATTCTGACACACTTTTAATTGTCAGTTCTTAAGAATAATGTTCTTTGTTACTGTATGGACCACTTTTTTCTTTGAATGTATGGTTACAATATATAAACTCAAACCAAATAAAAACTATTTTGTAGAATGTTTTTGTAAATAATAACATTGGAAGGATAAAATGCAAAAGCCTTGAAATGTTCTAACATTTTTTACATTATCCTTTGTAAAAACAGTTTGATTATCACTGTTACATTATCTTAATATTTTATTCCTATAGGTATAATTATATTGATTGCATTAGATTGCATTTTCTTTTGTGAGATACGAAAGTTCTCCTAAAGTATCAGGAATGTTCCTGTGAATGCGGTCAGAGAAAAAATGATTTTCCTTAAATAATGTCCATGTTTTTGGTTTGTTGAGTAAATGCGGCGAGAGTAAACGATAGTTAACATGCACGTCTAAAGACTCACATATATCTTTAAAGGTTCTGTCGATAACAGACATAACAGATTCAACCCTTTTCTATTGCGTTTGAGATTTAGTAACATTGTTAATTAGTTTTGTTAAAATGATTTATTCAATGAAAATTAGTTCCATGAAAACCAAATTGTGTCTTATTTTAAATATGCATCATCATCAAACTTTTTAACACCAACATTTGTTACATTTCATGAGATGTCGAAAATTTAATTTGGTCATTGCTGGTAGTTTAAGTTCTCCACAGATAATTATGTTCTAAAGCGTTAAGAAATTGGTTTTCTAAATATGACGGGATATCAAGTAACAAAGTTGTTATAATTGTGTTGTCGGGGAGTGGTTGAAACTTGGAGCGAACATTCGTCAATCGTGTGACAGGAATCTATTGATACTCTACCATATAAACTGCTTAAGCGACGGAAGTAGTGTGAATCTTTGCAGTGCGGGTGTTTTACTTTTAGACAAACTTCTCAAAATAATCATAAATATTTTAATGCTGACAATAAAAATTCAATAATAAAGGTTCGATGATATTAGGCTAGAATTTACGATTTTTGTACAAACACATTTAGTCCACTTACTGTTAGTGTTTTTATAATACAAGTACTTAAATCGAACACATGACATTTTGAAAACTGTAGAGCCAACATGGAACTTAAAAAAATTGCTTAAACATTACTTTATTAGTTAATATACTTATGGGGTAGGACCATTGCATTTTATTTGATTTTTAATTTACTTACCACGATACCTATAAGGAACACAGGGGCAGGTTGCGTTGTTTTGACACACCACGCCTTGTCCGTTTTTTTTGTGTTTTTTTATATATATATATATATTTTTATCAATTTTTAGTAAGAAAAAAACTTCCATTTCACCTGTATCGTGATAGATATATTGTTTCTCTTGGGTACACGTGTTGAATTGATAATGCAATAGCGGGATAATGCATTTTAGTCTGGAAAATTTCTGTGAAATTAGCGGGTAGTTGGTTCGTCGAGTAACATGTTTTAGGAAATTCTGGTTTGAAATTGCATTTGTTTTCGTTAAAACTGTACATTTTCTTAAAGATTGACACTAAATCTACAAGGAAAGTCCAAAAATGTAGAATTTGGTAAAGATTTGATAAAGTTATGGCCTCTTTAACAGGGTCATGTCGGCAAATATATGGAAATTCAGGGTCAAGTCGTCACCCTTTACAAAGATACTAAAATAAAAATTCATTTTTTTTTTTGGCCAATTATCATAAGTTACAGTTACCACATCATATTCTTACTAAAAATTGATAAAAAAAAATATATATATATATAAAAAAACGGACAGGGGCGTGGTGTGTCAAAACAACGCAACCTGCCCCTGTGATAAGGAAAGGACCGAAATTAATTGAACGATAAACACAGTTGAACATAATCTGATTCATGTTGATGAAAAACATCTTTTATAGATTCAAAAACGATGCCTGCATATAATAGAAGTATCCTATAATTTATAATTAACTTTGTTTGATATGAAAAAGCATATATTTCAAGTTATCCATAAATTACGAAAAAAACGTATAGCATGTGTCAGAACAATTTACAGGAATTTTATACCAAGCATATGTATTCAACTTCCTTGTAAGCCAAGGGAGTTATTTCGCGCTTCTAATACAAAATTAAACTTAAATACGACACCTTAAAGAGTAATGCATTTATTTAAATGTTATTGAAATAAAATTGTAATTCTTGAATAAATTGTGTTAAAGCCAGAAAGAGGATTCAGTTATATTCCCTAGGATGAGAATGAGGGAAATCAGAATCTGTTTCAGGTCTAATGAAATTGAATTTAATGTGATATTTTCTTCTAAAACTGATTTGTATAAATGAATGTTTAAAGGAAACAAATCTTCTCCATATCAAGCAAGAAAGCACGAACTCCCCAAAGGTAGCTAAAAGTGCTAAAACGTGGGCTTAATCTAGATTTAGACAGACACAAACAGTGAAATCAGAGCCAAAGATGGCTCGTCTGTTAAGTATTTTAATTATTCGGCAATACATCTTTTGCGCGTGTCTGATATGTTTAATCAACTTCTCAGACTGAACTAACTTCATATGTGTCTTTAATTTACTTATACGAAGTATATGCTAATTCTTTAAATATAGAAACAAGCCGGAATTATATTTGCAAATTTTGCATACACAAATTGACCAAAATAAGAATTCCGCTTAATTAAATCTCTTTAACTGAAAACAATTTTTGAGGTCATTAAAGAAAGTTACATATTAGAGCAGAATACGAATTAGAGAGACGGTGTGATTAAATAGCATTTTGTTCATTTAAATGACTCACTCTAATGGTCCCGAACTTCGGAATTTCGACTTTAAATATATTGTCTCAGATCTTGAAAATATCTCAATATTAGGATATCATACGAGTATTACAAAAAGAAAGTTCCTTCTTGAATTGTATTAAAGGATTCCAAAATATGTAACTGTCCATTATTTGAATATGGCTACTTACTTTTCCCAGACAAGTGCGATAACAGGGATAAGACTGGAGCGACTTATTACAGTATCTATTTCATTTATTTATGTCTCAAAGTTGATAGCTGTTTTCAGACATAATTTAAATACTCGTATTATTCGTTCTGCTGTCATTTGGATGGACAAGGATTGCATGATCTCAACATTTCATCAAAATGTAGAAACTTCTCTTTATAAGTCTTTGCCAAAGAGAGTTGCTCGCACTTCGTCCACAATGTATTTTTGTTTTCCCTGTCCATCGGGGTGATTAAATATAACTTAATTAAGTTTGCAATATAATATAAGACATCAAGCCGACGTACAATTTTGCAACAAGCACATGCGCTACATGTTATAACAGTCAGAATAGTACAGTCATGCGGAATGTGTTGCACATGGAAAAACAACACGGTCTATGAATGTTGTTTCCAATAAACCTGTAAGTGAAAATCTGATCAAGGAAAGCTTGAGATCAAATGTCAGCTTATTCACATATCTCAAAAAAATATTAATAAGAGCATGTTTGTATCTCATATATCACAATAACTCGATATCAAATTCAGACGTTTACATTATAAAGAACAATAACATGTGTGATTTCCACAGTACAAAACAATAAATCAACTTTAAGAGATGTATCCTGGTTAGTCTTAGTACAAATTTGAATTTCATAACTCGTTAACCCGCTTACTCCTCAGTGAAATTGTTTGTCTACCGTTTCAAGGCAGTAACACCAACATTTATTGCAAACGATATGAAAACGTTTATGTCATCTGTATTTACATATTATGACATAATTAGGCATTCAACTATGTGCCTCTAAACACTGTCATTGTTAAATTGTTGGCCACTGGATTTTGAAGGGCATTTCACATAATACAAAAGCAATCGGAAAACGCCTTAATTCATTTACTTAGTCAAAAATCTCGTATTTATCAATCAAACATTTAGTGAGTTCTACCGCCTCCTCCCCGGTGGTAATTATATCAATGTCGATAACAAAATATGTAAATTACTTAAATTAAGTAGTGAACGTTCCCTTGACAATTGTAGAATTAGATTGCTCAAAAATAGAATGTTTACTTCATTATCGTTTATATTTTATTTGAGCATTATTTATAATGACTCGTCTGGCAACAATTCTCCTTAATGCTTTAAACTTAATATGCCTACAACAACAAAACGTAAACGAACTGTTCCTTTAGGAGAGTGCAATAAAATGCAGATTCCTGTAAACCATTAAAATCCTTAAATGCATCAACACTTACAAATATTGTTAAATTAACCTTGATTTCCAGACAACTTTACCATAAATGAATGTTTATTTTGAAATTAACATTGCGGTCGTTAATGCAATTTTTTATGACCACATGTATTATCATGACCACTTTTATAATGTTAATTATCATGTTTTGGAGCTTAATCGAGACAACTAATTCAAGGATAATCTGTATATTTACAGTGACGTGTATCAGTTACTGATAAGTGTGTTTACATATTGTTCCGAAGCGGTTACCCAAGCATTTATTGATATGTAATGTCTATGTAATCTGTATTGCCTGCAGAATGACGTTGGATTTCCCTCGTTAAGCATTATGCCTTTAAACAATATAAATGCTAATTTTTTGGCTACCGAGCTTGCTTGTCCCTGATCTTAATTTCAATGTCACTATTTGTTTTGTAAATCATCCATTGAACGCAAACGAACATGGAGCAACATTTATAATAATTACTGTACATACCATTCTCATACACACTACGCTTTTGATAAGCCATTTAACTGGTTTTAAACAATATTTTATGTCGAGAAACGTTATATAAAACACTATTTAATTTGTTAATGACTAGCTCAAGAATCGTGCATGGATCCATCAATCATCAATGACATTGAACCTCCATTGAGTTAACACAATTCAAATTCATGTTGTAGTAGCCAACAGGTTTCATATGTTTTATCAAACAGGTTAACTAGACACGTCAAATTTGTAGTTAATCATAGTATATTATAATCTCATTTTACACTGCTTTCAATTTTCTAATAGTTACCCCCTTTGAAGCACATTTATGTACAGCATTTAAGAAAACTATCACAATAAAATTGAATCAATGTCATAAAAGGATTAGAAATTGGTAAACATTTTTTACAGGAAAAAATCTCTATATTTAGCTTATGTACACCAATGTATGTGTATTTTCGACAGAGAGGCATTGTACACACCACAATGCTATCATAGAGGTACAACATACAACTTGTTGTCTGACATTATACTTTGATAAGATTTACCTTTTGCGTTTTATCTTTATTAAGAATTGTTGGGATAAGAGTGAGGTTTGTGCACATAAACTGGTTTAAACCCCCAGTAAATTTACATTTTACTGACCGTTCCAAGGCGGTACCTAACAATTCTTGATAAACATACCAATTATTTCTATATATATATATATATATATATAGTATTTATGCACTGTGCTGTTTGTAGAGTTTTGTGCTGTTCTATATTTCTTGTTTGTGAATTTGTGTTCTATGTCTTTGGCGTTTGCCCATTGCCACTAAACCGGGTTAATGTTTAAACTCTTTGCTACTGAGCATGTTTCTGTAGATTTCTTCATATATATTGCTTAACAGTGACATACAAATAGCGCCTACAAAAGCAACAACAGAACTGAACGAGTCTAAAATTTACGATTTCCTACAAACGACGTGAACAGACCTTTGGGGTAATTTGAAATTGTGTCCGTATATTTGATATGTTCGAGGTGTTCCACATTTACATTTAAGTATAGTCTGTGTATGTAGATATATATATATATATATATATATATATATATATATATATATATATATATATATATATATATATATATATATATATATATATATATATATATATATATATATATATATATATACTATTCTAGTACAACATATATGCGTTGGGGCCACTTCCCATAGAGAGTATCATTCACCCTTGCTTTTTTGTAGATGTTTGTCGTTGGTTGTCAATATAATCTTTAAAGTATGATTCCAAATTCGTTCGAACACTTATTAACAATATTGCCTCCCTTATACACATTATACGTGTACGAATTTGTCAGTTAAACTATGGTTATTGTCATCAATGGACTTTTAAACTTAAATCAAACAAAACAGGATGTTAACATCCGATCAATTAGTTATTAATGTCAGAGCCAGTTGTATTTAACTTCACGTTCATTGAACAATATCGACATAGGAATATCAATTTGGGAGTTAGCCTTCAACTATTATTACAAAACTGTCAGACTAACATGTGGAATAGCTGTGTGCATCAGTGAAAATGTGACGTTTATCAAACAAGAAGTCAATCATTGCCAAACCATAAGACATATGGTAAGTTGTATGATATTTATTCAAACATCTGGAACATGCATTCTAACATAACTGTTTATTTACATCTATTACAACAATAGCATAATGGTAAAGAATTTAACATTATTTGGAAAAACAGTGTCCTTGTCTTTCACTCACAAAACTGGATGCTTGAACGTGACATATTGTAAATATGTTTAAGGTTTATTTAATGCAGTTCATGTTACGGACGAATGTAGTGTATTGCTGGTGATATTTTGGTTAGTGCAATAAAAAAAACGCGATTTCCTTCATGATAAACACCAAGTATCACCAAGGAAATATAATTCCCGCAAGTATTATAAGTTATAATATATCATAAACTGTAGAACGACGTCTCTTGAAATGTCCTCCATTATTTGACTTTTAAAATTTCATGATATATGTTTTTTGGAACACCATATTGGTACTTTAAGAAATTTAGATACAAATGTTAGATTCTGACTTTTAAGCAAGCAAGTTCGGAAGTGGTATTTTGTATTTTAATGCAAGAGGAGACTTTGAAAACATATGTTTCTCAATAAAAAAACCCATTCATTGTCAATTGTTAAAGACATTCTGATAAAATACGAATAATTAAATGCTATATCTCAAAACATAATTTAATTGAAAAAATGAAGAAAAAAAAATGAAAACCTCATTTATTGAATAAATAGAAACAGGTGTGAAAGTGCCAGAATAAAAAAAATAAACCAGGTGAAGTTAAATAACATTGCAATAGAAACTGACTTAAACTCAATAACATAGCTATTTTTTAAGGTTGGTTGCATCAACTCTGATCGATATATTGTTCAGGAATCAATGCGTTTCGTAGATTATGTTATTAATGAGTAATTTAAGCTTTCATTTATATCTTTAATATTTTTAACTTAGGCCTAATAAATACACAAACAAACAGTTACGCGTTGGCGTTTGCTCAGCAGCTCCCTTGTTGATGAACGCTGTAATGACAAGCACCAGCAAGATTATTTTTTTTCAAAATGATAATTTATATTAAATATACCTATGAAATAGTTGATGGCCCAAAATCATGATCTCCTAAAAAAACACACCCATATCAAAATCCATGTATATTACTCATGAATGTCAAAATATAAGTTAGAACATGTAGTGTAACTATGAGTGTTTAGGAAGGCACCCAAGGCCTTTGTAGCCATTAAGATTTTACACAATTTGTACCAACTGACACACTGAGAACGTGTTTTCAACAGGCGGGAGACCGATTTTAACGCCAAAAGGTAAATGTAGATTATAATGAACAAAGAGAAATTATGGTAATACATTTTTGTATTTATTTTGAATGCCTTCTCCTGTTAAGGCTTTTACTCGCCTGTTTATGACGATCTTGTGCCATAGGACTGGCTTTAGAACTTTTTGACACCTAGTTTGTCCTTGGCCAATGTTTTCTTTCATTATGACTGATATACCTTTAACTATGAATTGATTTTGTTTAGCATTGCTTTTTTTCTTTAAGGATTACAAATTGCCAACACAGAGCATCACTGTTAGGGCTATTTAGGATTTAATGAAACAACCTTATTCGTTTTTGCTCCTTGATTCTTTAAATCAAAGCTAACATTCACATGCCTTTTTATTAATATTGATAAAGTATGTAATTGTTTATATAATGTTTGGCTAGGAAACTGAAACAGTGTGTATTTTTATCCGTTGTTATTGCAGTGCTATATTTCAGCGTTATAAAACCTGCAAACTCCAATTCAATTAATAAACAATTACTTCGAAGCGAATAAAATGACTTGATTCTGCAAAAAAAAAAAACGATCCCCTACGTTTTTTGCAGACAAAAATAGCTTAGAAATAAATCACGAATGGAATTATAAATAAATTATTCAAAATGCAAACAGAAAAGTGATATGGTTTACATTTTTTCTCCAAATGAGGAATAAAATGACACTGTTTTTTAGCTAAGGTCTAGAGTATATATTTAATAGTTCGAAATCAACTTAAATCATAATATACTCTCGATATGCAACATGCGCATTTACTTTAAGATCGTAATTTATAGAAACATTACTTGAGACATAAGATTCCTTTCGCAAAATTGACGTAATACTAGTTATAAACCGATGATTGATCCCTTTATCATTGAGAGTTCTTAGAAAATGTGTTGCGGTGGTTCCATGACATATCCAAAATGCGTTAAGAAGACATTTATTACTTTGAAACCACGTATTACACTGTAATCAAGGCGTTGTTGTTGTTGTTTTACTGTCTTCTCTCTAGATTCTTCATTTTTTTCCCGTTCTGTTTAGTCTCATTTGCAAGTTTTGCAGACATTCGTTTTATTGTGACTACCTTTGTTGATTTAACTTTTGGCAAAAGCAGTTTTGGCCCTTCAACATCACTTATATCTGGTATGTCCGTTCTAGAAGCGTTGCATAATCCTTCCTGTGCAGCATACATTTTAATCAGATATTGGCCAATTGGCTTTGTATTCTTGTCAAGGATTGAAGGAGATAGCATGGTTGTGCTGTGATCATACACGTTATAAATGTTTTCATCTTCAACCAAAGAAATACCTCCTTGTCTCAAAATCAAACTCATAATTCTACAAACGTATCTCTCATCTGTGTTTGATGCTTCAAATCCAAGTAGCGCTGCCTGAGTTCTTTCTTTCTTTATCGATGATGTCTGAACATCACGGACGTCATCTAAAACATCAAGAGGAGACATTCTAGGTACTACAAATGCCACCGTAGACCCAGATCGAAATGCCTTCAATGCATCTTTATGGTCCATTTCTCTCTGTGTGTCCAGGGCAAAGTTTATATCGCTCCATTTATTTGGCGTGCTGAACAGAGATTGCTTCATATTCTTGTAGTATGTACCACATCTGTAGTATTAGCGCAATAGCTTAGCAGTGAATGCTGCATATGAAGATGCCCCATTTAGGAAAAAAATGGGAGGCTTGATTTAACAGCTGCCAATAGAAGATTGTATCCCTGAGGACCTCCCATGCGTTCAGCAAAGGCAATTGCACACACCTCATCACAGTGTATCACAAGATCACGATGGAGCGCAAAAGTTCCATTTTTTTTCTTTTCCCTTCTTCCAGAAAACTATTAAATTCAACCCAGTATTTGTCAATATTTGTTGGCTCTATAACATCACCAATTATTTTTCGCGATTCATCGGCTGAATATGTTTGAAGAAATACGCAGAAGAATGCTAAATGGAGTGCTATTGACAGGCGTCTGATGTAGCCATTTCAATATGTTCTGCCGTTATCATTTTCCGCCATTCCTGAAAGTCTTCATCTCTCATGTACTTGAGTATGTGTAAAATACCTGCATCATTATATGCACTGCACAAAATTGTTATTTTTGACTTCCTAAGATGCAGTGACGGGAACTCTGGCAGAAAAAGTTCATACCGCTTATTAGTTTCTCTAAGTTTCATCAAATTGACAGCAATTTTATGGTCAGGAGCAAACAGAATCTTGTGAGATGTATCTTTTGTGCTGTCAGTTTTAATCAAAACATCATCCAAAATCTCTTTCAGTTTTTGGTTGTCATCGTCACGACCAATGGCAGGTGGTGGATGCCTTGACAAAAGAGGCAGCGGTTTGTGCTGCTGAAAGTCCAGTTTGAGCAACATCTTGTTTTCTTTTCGAATTCGGTCTTCTTGGCGACTGACAGTGGTTTCAGTAACCATTGTGCTTTTATCTTCGTTTGCAAGACATCTCGTATCTGTATCATCTTCATTGTCACTATGTACTCTCAGAATGAGTGAATCATCAAAAGTGGAATTTACTGCATCATTGTCGTCCTGATCATCACACATACTTCGCTCAAGTTGTATGGTGTCCAATCCTTCAATTTCCCTTGCTATATATGGTTCATCGGTTGCAGCCACATCAATTTTAGAGATATCCTGTAAGTCCTCATCCACCTGTGGTAAGAAAGTACTTAATCAATCAAACAGGTTTAATAACAAGAGCCGTCGTAAGACAGCGCGCTCGACTACGCCGCTTTGACTTAGAAGTGAATACAATAACGACGTAATATTACCAAGTTTGGTCTCTTTATGTCAAACCTAACTAAAATTATTCGATACATAAGGTGACTGTGATGCTGCCCTCCCACCAGCCCGCCCGAACAATGGAGCAAGTCATTCAAATAACTTGATTCCCCATGAAAATGTGGTTATATATACAAATATGCCTTTCAAAAGAAAAAAAGGGGGGACATAATTTGTATTTAGGGCTAAAATGGAGTTATGTTTCTTGTTGTAAGATAGTCGTATATAATTTTGAATTTTATTAAGTGCATTGAATGAACGGTATAGAAGTTTTTTTAATAAAATCCCAACTTGCCCTTAACTTTTACTTGCCTAAAACTTTAACCTAGGTAAATCAGGGGCCATAACTTGTATTAAGGATATGGAGTTATGTAACCTCATTGGGTAACGGTCCTGAACAATTGTGTGAAGTATTAGGTCATTTTAATGAAGGGTATAGAAGTAATTAATAAATATCCCAACCTGCCCTAAAACTTTAACCTAAGTTCCATAGTAAATCAGGGGCCATAATTTGTATTAAAGATAATATGGAGTTATTGAACCTCATTATGTGATGGCTCTGAACAACTGTGTATAGTATTAAGTCAATTGAATGAATGGTATTGGAGTTTTAAGTGAAAATCCCAACTTGCCTTAAAACTTTAACCTGCCCTAAAACGTTAACCTAAGCCTATCAGGGGCCACAACATGTATTAAGGATAATATGGGGTTATATAACCTCATTGTGTGATGGTCCTGAACAACTGTGTGAAGTATTAAGTCAATTGAACAAAGGGTATAGAAGTTATTAATAAATATCCCAACCTGCCCTAAAACTTTAACCTAAGTTCCATAGTCAATCATGGGCCATAATCTGTGTAAAGAATTATATGGAGTTATCTAACCTCATCATGTGATGGCCCTGAACAACTGTGTGAAGTATTAAGTCAATTGAATGAAGGGTATTGGACTTATAAGTGAAAATCCCAACTTGCCCTAAAACTTTAACCGGACTCCGACGCCGACGCCAGGGCGAGTAGTATAGCCCACCTATTCTTCGAATAGTCGAGCTAAAAAGGAAATGTCATCATATTAAAAACACAAATAAAGTGTTCAAACCGAGTCAAGTTTTAGAAACTTACATCCACATCTTCCAGCTGCAATGATGCAAAAGACACATCCAACTTGTCAACATTTTGTCTGTTCGGGGAAAATTTGTGAATATTCTCTGAAAATAGATTGAGAGGATCCTGTTATAAAATTAAAGGCTGCTTGTTTTACGAGTACATATACCACTACCTCCACTACAAATGCTACTTACTTAATTATTATATATCAGACACATATATATTACAGCTTAGAGATCAAATCTTGAAAACATAAGACGACATTTACATCAGAATTGCCATTTATGATAATCGATGAGTTATACCTTCAAATACAGCGTTCCAAATGGTATTATATCCAAATGTCATCAATTTTTGGAAGTTGTCAAATGAAGATGCTTGCTCTGTTGTCAAATGAATAAGAAGGTTGTCAATATCTTTGCTATTCAACACTTTGTCCTGCTTACATACGCAAGTTACACCTACCGTGCCTGCACAGTCACCATCATGCCACTTTTCACATTCCAGTGCATTCTTAGGCATGCCTTTAATGGTAATTGGAAGGGTGCAAATTTGCATCGATCGGCATTCTCCAGGATCAGGATCTGAGCGCTTTTTGAGACTGACCAAATTGTTCATCATTAAAATTAACGCACAGTCTATTATACAAACGTGATCAGTTATTTCACCAGCGCTTGTATTGTATGTCATTCGGAATACTTCTTTAAATATGTATTAAAATATGTCTTTTCGCTGCCCGCTATATCTTTAAACTTTTGTTCCTTTGTTGTCAAGCTTTGGGTAAGCCCACCTGCTGATGTCACATTAAAAACTGCTGATAGAGAATGATAATTCATTGACATTTCTTGAGTGTTAAGACTTTGCAAAATTCCAGCATATCTTTTGTTCAAAATGTTGAGGCAAACATCATATTGCATATACAATTTAGTTTATTTTCTTTTTAAGAAGGATTCACTCTCATCAGCCCTTTTCAAGGATTTCTGATTGATAAACTTTTCTAGAATGATTTTGAAAATAAGAGATGTTTCCATGTACCAATAAAACATCAAACAATTTCACTGATAATGCCTTTGTTCGAAGTGATCCATAACAGTGGTGACATTTTTCATTGATATCATCAAGAAAGAAATCGTTGTCCGATTCATCGCAGCGCCCATGGTACAACACAGTTTCATTCAGTTTTCAGGACAAAAAATCATCTCGCAGTTTAAAACGCATACAATCACCAGATGAATCACTATACAGTTTTAAGGTATCAGAAAAAAATACAAATTCAACAAAGGTTTCCTTGTGATTTGTTTTTACAAAAGATGAAATGATAGCCTTTATGTCAGAAATATAAGTTTCACTGCCTTCTGTTATGTCCACATACACATTCAACGCTTTCCCATGTGTACACGATTGCGTACAATCAGAAAACACAACACCATTCAAAAGAGATTGATATCAGGTATGGCAGTGACTACTTGTGCTTCCAATGGACGGGCAATGCATGTAATTCCCACTGATATATATTCTATTATCCATATCAGAGATTTCCTGTCGTTTCATTCGAAGCAGAATTTCATTTTTTGATTGTTGAAATATTGTGTTGGAAATGTGTTCAGCTTTTTGCATTTCTTGAAAATAAATTGACTTTTTCATGATCAATGACTCATATGTTTCAGTTCCTAAATCAAAACTTGCTTCCCTCATAAAATGGGCTTCGAACAAGCAAATCTTTGCCCACTTTTCAGGTGAGAAGTCGTCCTTGTAGGATGAATTCAAGGTTGTAATTTCTCCTTCATTTAACGGGACGGATGAGAGAAGGTGCCTGTTCAAAAAGTTAGCATTGGCTGCACGCTCATATATGTCTTTCGTGGATGTCAAGGAATCATTTCCATTCGAATTCGAAGGTGACTCAGTTATTTTTTTTATATACTTGGCCACTTGCCGACATACGTCGTAGGTTTCATTGTGTGTAAAGAAGTACTGCAGGCCACTTTCAAGACGAAATGCAATTTTACCAGTTATTTCTTTAACAGAATGGTCTTTTCCTTTTAGATATTTGAAAAGGTTGCTCTTTTTAATGAGTGGTTCACTTTCACGCCTGTTGCTTTTCATGAAAGTATGAAATGCTTCAAAATAAATAAATTCCGTCCCATTTTCATCAATGACAATGGAGAGATCTTTTAAAATAGGGCTATTGAATATCATCATGACATATGTTTTATTTTATCTGATAGAACAATAAACATTATATAAATATAGACCACTATTTGATGATGATGATGATGATGATGATGATGATGATGATGATGATGATGATGATAATGATGATGATGATGATGATGATGATGATGATGATGATGATGATGATGATGATTCCTTAAATTAAATTCTATAAGGACACATTTACAATTTTATTTAAAGGCCAAATGTGCTCTTAAAGTACTAGATAATATTACATGTATTGTAATAAGGTATTACATGTATTGTAATAAGGTATTACATGTATTGTAAGATATGTAAATAAAACAATGATTACATACCTTTTCATCCCGTTTCCAAAATGAAAATAAAATCACATTTGCTTACACACTTAATTTGACTGTTCACTTTCTAGAATTCTGAATAAATGGCCATTAATTGTTGAGGTGTTTCAATTTGTACAAGAGATCTGGGCGAGAGATAACAAGCTGCTATGTTTACTTTGAGCTGTGGTCAGCCCAGCAGGGGAGGGTGATTTATGACCACAGTACTGTTAACTATGACTAGCCACGCTGATAAGCACCAGCTCATTCTGAGCAAATTTTGGAGTAACTGAGGTAGACTAGTTAGATAAATTTCGATTTATTTTGAAAGAAAAAGAAATTCAAATTCAAAAAAGATGCTTGATATAAATGACTTTAAAACAAAGTTGAGAGTCTTTAAGAAATTGTGTAAAAGCCAGAAAGTGGAATCAGTTATCATTCCCTAGGATGGTATATCTGATATCAAGACGAACATGCCGGAAATCTAAAGCTGTTACAGGTCTAATGAATCCGCATTTTATGTGATATTTTCTTCTGAAAAATGAATGTGTTGATGAATGCTTAACGTTTTCTCCAATTAAGCAATAAATCCCCAAATGTGGCTAAACGTGATTAAATGTGTGCTAAGTATAACTGTAGACAGACATAAACAGTGAAAAAAACGGCAAAGATGGCTCGTCTGCTAGGCAATTTAATTATTAGGCAATTCATCTTATTCATGTGTCTGGTTTGTTTCATTTAAATTTAATTTAAACTTCCCAGACAGAACTTAAAAGGATGCTATTTTCAATGTCTTATTATTGGTAAAATAGACATCTTTCTGAAGGAAATGGCTTCCCGTCTCCTTTACGAATATGTTTAAAATGTATTTTCCTTTTCTTAAGCAGCATGAGAGAATGTACTTCTGTTTTTCTAAAATATAGTTTGTTTTGCAAAAAATAATACCGAAATGAAAATAGTACATTTAAAACTTGCATTTATGACGGCCGGAGTAATGACCTTGGTACACATGCGGGATTTGACACTTGTAACATGTCTTTAAAATTCCTGGTGGTTTTCTTTCACAGTATTTGAGTTTAAGCCAAGGTTTGTGTGCAGACGACTAACGCTGTTCATGACACTTGTAACATGTTTTAGAAATTCCTGAAGGACTAAGGTCAACCCAGTTTTTTCAACTTGCTAGCAACACAATTGTAAACGAGCAATATCAAGTAATTAGCGAGTTGTTGCACAACGTTCAACCAGTGTATGCCGTTTTATAAATTTATTTGTATCGTTAGCATCTATAATATGTGCCATCTAACAAAAATGTTCTAGTATTTTTTCCTTGCATATCTATTAATTTGTGCATTAAAGGAAATAATTAACTTAGTTCTATTATGATTTCATAATTTTAAAATATTCTGGACATTGTCTGAAAATGAATGAATAAATTCAAAATTATAAAGTTCAAGAGCGATTGAAGATTATAGTAAATGAGAGCTACGCTGGAAAGTAACTCATTACTTTTTGGTTGGGGTTCTTTCAAATAATGGGGGTTGGGGGTTTACGTGTACTAGTTTATATTCTTTAACTATCAAAATGTGAAAAGGTTTGAATGATATATGATTTTAAACAGGAGAATATGATTGAATGTGTCCATCGAGTATTAAAATAATTCTTCACACTATTAGAAATGTCTTTATTTCTTCATTTATACCTTTTTTGGTAAAACAATACACCAAATTAAATGAAGATTTTTTAAGAATCTGAAAAAAATGTAACCAATTTCCGAGGCCGTTTAAGAAAGTTTCCGTGTTACATATTCGAGAAAATACTTACTAAAATGACGCCGATATTAAATAGCATAAACGTTTGGTTGGATTAACTGTGTCATTCTAATGGTCATTAACTTTGAAATTTGCGACTTTAAATATATTTTTTCAGAAAAAAAAATCTAAAAATTAGGATATCATTCGAGAATTTGCCTTTGTATTAAAAGGTTCCAAAACAATGTAGACATGTCCATCTTTTGAATATAAGTACTAACTTGACCGAGACAAGTGTGATAACAGTGATAAGACCAGAGTGATTTATCATAGTATCTATTTCTTTTATTTATGTCTCAAAGTTGATAGTTGTTTCTCAGACATGATGTAAACACACGTATTATTAGTTTTGCTATCATTTGGCTGGAAAAGGCTTGCATGATCTCAACATTTCATCATAACGAAGACACTGCTCTTTATATTTGTCAGCCTTAGAGGGTTGCCTGCACATCGTCCACAACGGTGTAGTTTCTCTTGTCTCTTAACAAAAGGCAGACTCGCTTTATGTGATAACAGTCAGAGTAGTATAGTGATGCGGAATTTCTTGCACATTGGTTTTGAAAAAACACGCTTCTATGGATATTTTTCCAATAAAGCTGTACGTGAATGTCTGATCAAGGAAAGTTAGTGTTTAAGAATAAGCTCATTTACGTACCTCCAAATCCTATTATCAATAAGAGCATGAATTTATCTCATATTAATAACTCGATATCAAATTTAGACGTTTGCATTATAAAGACAAATAAAATGCGTGATTACATCAGTACTGAACAATAAATCAACTTTATTTTGGGTTATAAGAGATAGTTCTGGTAGCACACATCTTGGAACCATACTGAATAAGCAATGATTTGATGCCGCTCTATAGTTTCTACTCAGGAATTATATTAAGTAAATGGTCCCTTGCGCTGACCATATTGCAGATACTCAAATAATTTTACAATATGAAAAAGCTTTTATCTGAACAATATTCAATTAATAAAAAATGCATTGATAAACCATGTTATTGCTTAGTTAAACGTGATGTTCAGACAACTATAGCATGGACACTTAATTCGTTTTGTTACCAATTTAGATGTTTATACAGAATTTTAATAACAACTTTAATAATGATTGTTTATGGAACTTAGCCATGCATAATTGTTTGTTATATTAACAGTGTGACGCAATAGCTACTGATTAATCTTAGTACAAATTTGAGTTTAATTACTACTTAATTAACCTACTTAATCCTCTGTGAAATTTTATGTCTACCGACCGTTTCAAGCCAGTAACACAAACATTTGCAAACGATATGAAAACTTCTATGTTATCTGTGTTATCATAAAAGGACATATGTATTATGACGCTGCCTTTCTCTTTAAGGCATTTAACCATGTGCCTCTAAACAAAACCATAGTTTAATTGTTGGTCACTGAACTTTGAATGGCATTTCAAATAATACAAAAGCAATCGGAAAACGCCTTAATTCATTTACTAAGTCAAACATCTCGTATTTATCAATCAAACATTAAGTGCGTTGTACCGCCCTCTTCCCGATGGTAATTGTGTCAATGCCGATAACAAAATATGTAAATTAGATTCAATTCAGTAGTGGACGTTCCCTTGATAATTGTAGAATTAGATTGCTCAAAAATAAAATGTTTACATCATTATCGTTTTTATTTTATTTGACCATTATTGATAAAGTCTCATCTAGCATCAATTTCGCCTAAACTCTTCACACCTAACGTGTGTACAACAACAAAAGGTAAAAGGAACTGTTCCATTAAGACAAAACAAGAAAATGGAGATTCCGGCGACCCATTAGAAGCCTTAATTACTTTAAAAATTACAAATATTGCTAAATTAAACTTGATTTCCAGACAACTATATCATAAGGAATGTTTTATTTTGAAATTAACATTAAGGTCGTAAACGCATTTTTTTATGACCACTTTCATTATCATGACCACTATTATCATATTTATTTTCATCTTTTTTGAGCTTAATCGAGACAACTAATCCAAGGATAATCTGTATATTTACAGTGTCGTGTATCAGTTATTGATAAATGATTTTATTGACAGTTCCGAGGCGGAAGCCCCAGCATGTAAGTTTGAAAATTCAGGCGAAATTTATGCTAGACGAGACCCTTTATGCCCTCATACATGTACATACTATTGTTATTGTCATCAACCAAAATACACCATTTGGAACCGACCTTTCAACTTGAGTCGGATAAAGCAGGATGTTAACATCAATTAGCGCCTACAAAAGCAACAACAGAACTGAACGAGTCTAAAATTTACGATTTCCTACAAACGACGTGAAAAGACCTTTGGGGTAATTTGAAATTGTGTTCGTATATTTGATATGTTCGAGGTGTTCGACATTTACATTTAAGTATAGTCTGTGTATATATATATATATATATATATATATATATATATATATATATATATATATATATATATATATATATATATATATATATATATATATATACACAGACTATATATATATATACTATTCTTTTTGTAGATGTTTGTCGTTGGTTGTCAATATAATCTTTAAAGTATGATTCCAAATTCGTTCGAACACTTATTAACAATATTGCCTCCCTTATACACATTATACGTGTACGAATTTGTCAGTTAAACTATGGTTATTGTCATCAACTGACCTTTAAACTTGAATCAAACAAAACAGGATGTTAACATCCGATTAATTACTTATTAATGTCAGAGCCAGTTGTATTATACTTCACGTTTATTGAACATTATCGACATAGGAATCTCAATTTGGAAGTTAGCATATCACTATAACAACAAAACTGTCCGACTAACATGTGGAATTGTAGTTTGCATTAGTGAACATGTAATAGAAACGACGTTTATCGAACAAGAAGTCAGACATTGCCAAACCATAAAACATATGGTTATATGTATGATATTTGTTCAACCATATGGAAGAAGCATTTTAGCACAACTGTTAATTTAGAGCTATTACAAAATATCCATTCAAAATGGTCAGGAAGATAACATTAGTGGGTAAAAATAGTGTCTTGTCTTAAACTCACAAAACTGGGTGCTTGAACGTGACATGTTGTAAATATGTATGAGATTTATTTAATGCAGTTTATGTTATATACCTTGAAGACGCAAACAATGCGCCCTGTGACACAGAAAGAACGAACAAAGTTTCAAATTACGTTAATTAAATAAACCCGTTTTGTGTATCCGTATAACGCATTAAAAGTCAAGTATAATATAATATTTCGTTAAGGTTCGTATTTATTCAAAATGCAAATAGAAAAAGTTAACTGGTTTACATCGTTTCTCCAACTGAGTATGAAATGCAACTGTTTGTTTTGCTTAGTCATATAGCACATATTAAATAATTCTGCATCGACTTAAAACATAATATACTCTCGAAATGCAACATGCGCATTTACGTTAAGATCGGAATTATAGATACCTTACTTGAAACATTAGATTCCTTTCGCAAAATTGACGTAATACTAGTCATAAACCGTTTTAATGATCCCCTTATCATTTAGCGCTCTTGGCAAATGAGAAGTATGGAACCGTTTTACGACATATCCAAAATGCGTTTATAAATCATTTGATTCTTGTACAAATCATCAATATTTGAATGATCGATTCACATGTAAATTCATTCAACCATTACAGACGTCCAGTTCTTGTTGATAGCATTCCATTGTTTTAATTAATAAGACAAACTAATGAAGCAAACAGCTGATTGTGTTGAACATGACCAAGAGTTAAGCTAGATGTTTCGCCGAGTACTAAGCTAAGAACAATGGTGAGGTTCCTCTCATTGTGTCATAAGTAGAATCACTGATGCCCCGAGGAGCAATATTCCTTAAATGACATATCAGACATTCACTCAGATGAATTGCAAAGCAGTAATACACTTTTGTGTCCTCGTAATATGATATGGAAATACTTGTCCTCGATATTGAAACATTGCTAAGCTATTAATGACCCTAGGTATTCATTAGCATAAGTCGAAAATCTCCGAAATAGCAAAAAACCATATTCCCCGTGTCGAAACGTATTTAATCTAAATCATTCAAACTGGGTCAATTATTATTTTTATCAAACGCATTCCCGTTCATGTATGTGAAACATTTAGATAAAGGTTTAAGCAATTACTTTTGCATTTGAAATAGAGTATTTTAAACAAGAAAGCGAGAAATGAATACTCTGTAACAATAAGATAATAAATGAGTATTTAATACGCAGCCTAAACTCTTGCAAATGGCAATTGAGAACCGATATTTTCGAGAGGGACAGAATCAACAGGAAACGCTGTGATCAAGGTGATCTTGCAGATTAACAATGGATGATTACTCTGATTAATTTGATATGGAAATTTACGGCTGGTGAATATTTTGGACATTCTCTGCTTTTAAACAAGAGTTCAACAAATGCGTATTAACAAGGGTTACACTTGGCTTTACAAATAGATAGACATGTTATATATTGTGCAAAAGTATTTGAAATGAAAATAGTTGTCTTAGTTTTTTAAACATGACAAATATGCATTCGAACAACTGTCTTTCAGAATTACTCAACTGTTTTAATTACTGACCATACAATGCATTACGCGTGAAAAGATATCAAGGTTATGTAAGACCAAAGCAAATGTAAAACATTAGTTATTGACTAATCTGTGAAAAGTCCTCCTCCTCTTTCAAAGTCTGTCAATATGAATACTGTTGTGAACAATTGCAAGTGATTGTAGCAGATGTATACCTCCAATGACGACACTCATTCACTGTTTTACAATAACAAATGGCTGCATTATTCTAATATGAATATACATTATAAAAATGACACACGTGAATGTATTACTTAAACGTTATTTCACCACCTAAACGTGATATCATTGTAATTATATGTCATTTTCATTTGTGTTTCTTTTTAATCTTTAGTCATCATACAATTATAGTAAATCCCTGATAACAGTACATGAAACGACGTTCTTTACTTGCATTTATTTCCAGTACTGTTTAACAGTCCGTTTATTTATTCACATAATTTTAAATATAAACAACTTTCTCCGTATGTTGTTTTTCGCATAGTAAATAGGTTGCTTCCTCAAAGTTAGCCCTGAATACGGAACATGTTTGTTAAACCTCTTGAGATATTTAATTTATTTTCAATCATCATATTATCGACAACTTTTTCCTGCTCCATGGATAAAAGTAGACAACAGTATTTGCTGGGTGTGTCCTCGCCCCCCCCCCCCCACCCTTACCCCCGCTCCCTGCACCGCCCAAAACACACACGCACACACACATTGATAGGTGCGTAACCGAAAGTTTTGAAATAGTTTAAAAGAAACGAGTACAATAAAATATTTTTAAAAAGTACATGAAACCGTGTGTGTTTTAAAGTCACATCGTTCGTACAATTATATTTATTTTTTAATTTTTTTTTTTTTTATAATTTTATTGGCATTAATGACCTGCTCGGACACTTTATGTTTTTTGTCGCAATAAATGAGAGTTTAATTTGATGCACTAGGTAAATTTTCTTTAGTGAGATGCAATGTCCAAATTGACAAATTCCGTAAATACAGCCAGGTTTTAGAGAGTGTCTGTAAATATAGTTATTGACCAATAAACGAGAGTTTCCGTAAATGTGGCCTATTTAAACGAGAATTCCCGTAAATGTGGAGATGTATACACAGTTTTCACGAAGATACACCCAGAGTAAACGAGAGTTCGAATAAATGCAGCCAAAGTATACGAGTGTTAGATTGCTCTTTGGAAGACCACCAGATAAGGTCTAAAACATGTGTTGTCGATTTGTTATACCCAAAAAGCATAGCAAATAGTAAATGTTTGACAACAATCAATTCAAACCCGAGTGCCCTTTAAAAATAATCGTAGTGGATTGTATCTGACCAAATGTTTATTTATACTTCAGAACAGCGAAACAATATGAGTGTTGCTATTTCAATATATTTTCAATATTATACGGTATTCACACATATTGATACTGGTTTAATTAGTTACATATGCCTGATTACCTACTTATATCCGAACTTCTTATGCTCTTTATGATATTAACTATTGGTCTGGACATGTGTGCTTTATGTTTAAATTGATAGGCAGCACTGGCGATTGAAGCTTTCAGATCTGTTTTCAATGATAATTATCGAACACATACAGCCATATAAACCTTCTTCTTGGATGGTTGGTGCAGTTTGTCTGCAATTAATAATTGTATAAATGTAAATGTTAATATAATATATGCAATTACTAGTTCTGCTTTGGGATATCAAACATCATCTCACTTCAATATCACCAACATAAGTTCGGAAGTTTATCAAACACAACATAACTTATAAAAATGTCAATATCATATGGTGCCAAAACTATAAGAGTGACAGGACAAATCATGATTAAAATCTCTTAAAGAACCTTTAAAGGAAGGTCAAAAATGTTCCACTCTCCTACGAATCAAAACACACTGAAAATTAATTTAAAAAAGAATGTTATAGTTACCTAATTCGTAAATGCATTTTAACTTACGGTATCACAATATCATACAAATTGTCATAATACACACTATTTATGTTTATGTTGAAATTTGCGCTCTAGATAAACAACTCTTTATATGCTTGTCACAAGAAGTATCATTTCTTGGTCAATATAATTGTATCAAATGGTTTCCGATAGAGATTGATAAGTGGAATTAACTTAAAGTTCAAAAAGTGAAATTGTCCGTTTAGTAGTTTTTATTGTTGAACGCTCTCGCTTAAAAATCAAACTTCATCGCGGAAAGGATTAAAATTAAATTTCAATGTAACATCAACCCAAGAACAGACGTAATGGCAACTATTAGAAAACAAAATGCATGTCAATACATTGTAGCCTATCATCGCCGAACCTCTTTCGACGGGCGTATACAATGATTGACGAATGCACGATAAGCTCGAGGAAGATAACTCTTTAACGAATAGTCATGATTTTGGTTAATTCGGTAACTCTCTAATCTTTTGAAATAAATACCTTGTATGCTATAATGTCATGATTTCATGTCAAACGTATAACTCTAATATATTTATTACCTTATAAATGCATGAACATTTAATACACAGCTTAATTCGAGATAGCTTGAGATAAATATGAAATATGATATCAATAAATATTTCAACTAAGAACAAAATGTTCAGCAGAAAATTGTAAAAGAATAAAAGATTATTCTTACTCCGAAGTAAAATGTAGCATGACGAAATAAATCGTTTTAATTAACCGAAAAGGATGGATAACTATCAAAAACAATGATTCTTGTGAAAGCGTCTTTCATTTGACAGAAAGATGCATAGTTTACGGTATCTCTATTTAATGGGATGATCACTGTGAATATTTAAGGATCCAAAAGTCACTTAATATCAGCTATCAAATACCCAGTTACAATCTTGCTACCTAATGTTTCATCGGCTTGATCAAACTAACCAAACTGTTTCTTGATTGGCCAATATTAATCAAATAATAACTAGAATCCACTCAAAGCAGTATAACCTTTGGACAACTTATATAATTGGCTGCTTATATACGAAATATTTTTCCACTGACTTTCATCCTTAACATTCAAAAGTTTCGCTCAGCAATTGCCAATTTCGCTGCTTCGCAAATGTAACCGTAAACTATATATCAATGTGTCTTATTTCATTTTTGTCCTGAAATATGAATGTCCTTGTTCTTTAGTACGACTCCCAAAACTCCCCTTAACATATATAATCAAATTACTGTACTTTTTATTGACATGGTAAAAGTACAACTGCAGTGATTCTACATATTCCTCTGAAAGAAAATTAAGTTAGCTAACGCTCAGCTAGATTGAAATACTAGACGATCGATCAATAGAACACAATTACCTCCTGCATAAGATATTTCGAAAAAGTATAATCCAGACAAAGTGAATTTGGTGATAAAAAAGAAACATATGAAGTTTACTGTGCGCAAAAGTAAACTTGCAAAATAAATAATTGTATATTTACTCGCTTCAAACAGGAAAATCGGGTTATAAAAAAATGTTCGTGCGCTCTGTTTTGGTTATTTGTGTACAATCACACCTGGTTTTCAGAGATAAGCTGTAAGTCGCCTTTAGTTAATGTGTAACAACTTTAGACGAACTTATGCCAATGGACCAACAACCATAGTAGAAAAAACTGTACACTGAAAACAAGGAATGCTCAGATTTCATATTTTATTAGAAAGCTACCCATTTCTCCCTATATGTGATAATCGATATATTTAAGTGGAGCCAATATTTTTACATTTGCAACTTTGTACTTAAATTGGAAATAAGTTCTTAAACTTTAAGGGCTATCATGTGAAACACATAGTATCTCTTAATCTTTATGATTGTACCATTTTTATTGTAAAGTATTACTATTCTGTGATATAATCTTCCATTTGTGGTAGAATTTTTCAATTAATCTTAGATCACTTAACATTTTATAATAGTTAAACTTTAATTGTTCTTTTGTTTTTATAACTCTCATAATACTACTACTACTACTACTACTGCTACTGCTACTGCTACTGCTGCTGCTGCTGCTTCTACTGCTACTGCTACTCTTACTACTACTACTACTACTACTACTACTACTACTACTACTACTACTACTACTACTACTACTACTACTACTACTACTACTACTACTTCTACTTCTACTGCTACTGCTACTGCTACTGCTACTGCTACTGCTACTGCTTCTGCTACTGCTACTGCTGCTACTGCTACTACTGCTACTACTGCTACTACTGCTACTACTACTACTACTACTACTACTACTACTACTACTACTACTACTACTACTACTACTACTACTACTACTACTACTACTACTACTACTACTACTACTACTACTACTCCTACTACTCCTACTACTACTACTACTAATAATAATAATAATAAATGATTAAAATAATAATGATAATTTGTAAATTTGACATATAAATCACACAAATCTCAATTAAAAAAAAGGATTTATTTGCGTAATATGTGAAATGCAATCTTTAAAAAATACATTAAGGACTCTACATTAATATGCGATAAATACTGAAATGAATATAGAGGAGAACATATTTAGATAAGATAAACTCATCAAATATCGCTTTCTCGATATGACTTTTAATCCTAGTTGTTTATTAATAGTAATGTTTAATAGATAAAATCATAGGATATATTCCAAATATAACTTAAGAACGTTTTCAATTCTATAAAGAAAAGCATGTAGCATTAAACTTTCTAGCAAGCTATTATAAAAATTGTCATCGAGTCATTTTGCGCCTCCAATCCAATATTAGAGTTAATACAAACCCGTAAAGTGTCACGAATAGTTTGATTAAATTGCCATTGCAATAAAGTTGACTTTTTGTTTAATATTTTGTGTTTAAGCCAGAAATAGGAAGCATTTGAATGGTCTTTTTGGTAGAAAAATCTGTTAAATATACAAACATGATCAAATCTGAAGCTGTTACAGGAGTATTGAAATTGATTTTAATTTGATGCCCAATTCTCAAAACTAAATTGTGCTGATAGATGCATAAAAGACACAAAATATTTCCCACTGTCATAATAGCTCCCCCATGTTTGCTTTAAGTGCTTAAGTATAAGCTTAGTTCAATGTATCATGTAAAGGTTAAATAGGTTTAGCTTTAGTAGACACATAAATTGCGCCAAGGATGGCTCAGCTGTAAGCCTTTTCAATTATTATGCCACTCACATTTATATAGATGATTTGTTTAACCAAATTCTTAGACAGAACTGACTTAATAGGTGTCTTTTATCTACTTCGGGTAATAAGATCTGCATGCCAATTCTTTAAATATAGGAACAAACCGGGAATACATTTGCATATTTACGATAACCAACCAAAAAAAAGAATTTCACCTATTTCTGCTCAATTCAATTTCTAAATTAAAACTTATCCTATTGTTTTGGCTGTCTAACAATGGGATCAATAGACCACTACATTATGTAACACACATGACGGAAATGGCATGCTCTTTGCTTCAAGAATAGGTTTGAAATATATTTCCTTGATCTATAGCAGCACTAACGAAGGTATTCCTGTTTTCCAACAAAACGCTTGTTTCAGATAATAAAGAATTGTACGCTTGCAAATCGCATTTATGAATGCTAGAGTAATAACATTGCTACAAATGCGTAATTTGTCACTCGTAATATGTTGTCAAAAGTGTATCTGGTTATTTTGAACGGTTTAAAGAGTGTTGCCCTCAATATTAATGCAAAAAGCTACAGAAACAAGCTCAGTAGCAAAGAGTTTAAACATAAACCCGGTTTAATGGCACTGCGTAAACGCCAAAGACATCGAACATAAAATCACATACAAGAATTATGGAAGAACAGCACAGTGCATACATACTATACATAAAAACTAGGTATGTTTATCACGGATTGTTAGGTATTGCCTTGGAACGGTCAAGCCTACATGATTTAGTACCAAAAAGTGAATCATTTATCGTCAGATCTACTTTTTGTCATGACATATTAAAATGAAAAATGCAACGGGGATGCTAAAATGGGCGACGGTGGTATGCAGTTTTAGTAGGTGTGAATTGAAACACAAGATTATTTTGATACGTTCATAAATTTGAAACGTTAATGAGAAATTGAAATCAACATTATGAACAACTACAGAAAACAGTCGAGTAATCGAAAGTTTAACACTAACCATGTCCAATGGCAAAAGGTCAACGCAAAGCATCTTAAAATATCTTGGTGAACAGTCGAGGATAAAAGATAACTATGGATAACTACGCAGGAAATGGAAATGTGTTGACCAAAAGACCCTGCCTTACTTTATCTTTAGTCAAAACGTCCTCGCGGGTTTTATTTAATTAACTTTACACTACCCATCAAATTTTGAGATAAAAGCAATGTACATTTATAGATTTATTAGTTTAAGTTAAAAAACAAGTTTTTTGTACCAACAATTCATCAATGTACATCACATTTCCTCATGAAATGACAGGCATTTATCGGTTACAGATTAGAACCGATAAAAATACTTTTAAGGATTAGATTGTTATTGCCTGTGAACAGAATTGTAAAACACGAAAAAAATCACTTTTGAAGCATTCAACGCTTTCAGCGATTTCATTGCGTTTTAGCCAAGGTAAGAGTGTTTGCATGCAGACGACGAAGGCTCTTCATGACAGCATTTAAGTCAACGTGTTTGACAAAAGGACGAGCTATAATACACCCGTTTTCTGGTGCAAGTCATCTTAATCGTTAAAGGATGAGGGGGTGGGGGGGGGTACAGTGTAGCTCAAACAGGGATGTAGTAATAAAGTAAAAGGTTTGACGTACGCAACTTCTTTGCCGCTTTACTTGTTATATTCTTTGTTGCTAGATTCTTTTGTCCATTATAAAGTAGTCCATTATGTGGAATAAAAGACTGTTTTATATCCGCGCTGAACCATTTTCGACGATCAGCTACAGCAGCATACTTGCAAAGGTCTAATATTGACGGCACTGTCAGAACATTTGTTTGCAAAATATTTGCATAAATAATTCAATGGCAAATACTAAACATAAAAGTGAGAACAAACAAAGCAACCAGTTCTATCACCGACGTTGCCACTACTGTAAGTCAACAAAAAACCAATTCGCAAACGAGTTTTTTTACACATGGCTCAGTCTTCAGTATATTGTTTGTTGTATTGCAACCGTCGAATGGTATTTGCGCCATCAGAATAAAGCACTGTAATAAATTGTAGAAGTTAATTGCAAACGTAATATATTTTAAAATGCTTTTGCGTATTTAAAGTAAGTCAAGATAGTCAATTTAGTATTATTTCGACTTGATGTTATATGCTTGACACGGTCTGAAAATGGTTGGAGTACTATTTAAAAAGGTCAAGAGTTAAATAGATGCATAGCCAATCAAAGCTCCAGATCGTTAGTTGACGTGTCTTATACAACTGGTTGCACTTAACGACCTGAGTTTAGAGCAAATACCATGCATAGCCTTGCTGTTACTATTGATGGAGAGGTGTTTTTTCATATCCCTTTTATCAATAAATGACAGAGAGAAACAAAGTGAAAAAGTGTCAAAATAACACAAATATGTCTTCTCAAAAGATTATAGAGGAATAAATCAACTGCGGTAGCCCACCTCTCTAATATCACTTAAACAAATGTATAGGCAATGAAGTGTTTTACCATTTAGGATGGTAATGCAGTGTTGTTATGGCACTGATATTATGAGTGTGTATATAAGTAAGGGAGATTTGATTTGGTGTTTAACCATTTAGGGTGGTAATGCAGTGTTGTTATGGCCACTGATATTATAAGTGTTAATGTAAGTAAGGGAGATCTAATTTGGTGTTTAACCATTTAGTATGGTAATGCAATGTTGTTATGGCCACTGATATAATGAGTGTTTAGGTAAGTAAGGGATATTTGATTTGGGGTTTTACAATAATGATTTAGGATGGTAATGCAGTGTTGTTATGGCCACTAATATTATGAGTGTTTAGGTAACTAGAGCCATGGATACGAATGTGTCCTATTGACAGTGAGGCGTTAAAGTTGATAAATCTTAGTAAAAAAATGAGTTTGCCCGTAAACCCGCTTTACCCTCGTAGAATTTCTCATCTAACCGACCGTTTCAAGGCGGTAACCCGAACATTCCTAAAATATGTAGATGTCTTTGTCACATGTATGGACATTGAATGAGGAATTCATTATGGCACATCCTCTCTCTTTCAGGCATTTCACCTTGTGACTCTAAACAATCTCATAGTTCAATTCATGGGCACTAGGTTTTTCCATGTGCTAAGTATCAATTTTACTATGTAATATCAGTGAATTAAGCTGTTATTATCATTGATATAATTATTAAGTGTTTGTAGGTTTTGGCTTTTTCCAGCGATGCAACACTTGCAAACATCCAAATAAATTCATTACAACCTCTTCGATACGAATTAAACGAATTCGATTCTGCAAAAATGATTCCCCTTCGCCCTTATGCAGACATAAATATTAAAGAAATAAATCGTTATGACTTCGGCTAGGCACTTGTTTTTAGGAGCAAACAATGCACAAAAAGTGTGCGTATGTTTTTTTTTTGACTGAACAATAACACTTAATGTCAAATTAAATGATAGAATATGTATATTGCTTTATACTACTCTTCATTCCATATCCTGTCGTATAACACGTACGTTCTATCTTCGTCTGAATTTCTCAAGTTGTCTAAAGAATTTAGCTCTATCAAAGCAATAGAATGACAAATTCGAAGAAAAAGATAATTATGGTGAATATTTTATACATTGAAAACGCAAACAATGTGGCGTGCGATAACAAAAAAGCGAACTATACAAAGTGTCAAATAAAGTTAATTAAATAAAGCTGTTATATGTATCCGTATAACGCACTAAAAGACATATATACAATACAATACAATTTAATATTTCGTGACGGCACTTAAATGTAAATAGAAATAAAATACCTTGTTAACATCGTTTTTTACTGAGTTTAAATGTAGCTGTTTGTTTAACTTTGGCCTTCAACATTGATTGAATAATTATGCTTCGATTTAAAACATAATCTACACTCGATATGCAGCATGCGCATTTACGTTAAGATCGGAATTATAGATACATTACTTGAAACATTAGATTCCTTTCGCAAAATTGACGTAATACTAGTTATAAACCGTTTTAATGATCACTTTATCATTAAGCGTTCTTGGAAAATGGGAAGTTGCGACCGTTTTATGACATATCCAAATTGCGTTTAAAAAACTTAAACATTTGTTTCATGTACAAATCATCAATATTTGAATGATCGATTCACATGTAATTTCATTCTATCTTGACAGACGTCCAGTCTTATTGATAACATTCCATTGTTTTAATTAATACGACTAGCTAATGAATCAAACAGCTGATTGTGTTGACCATGACCAAAAGTTAAGCCATATGCCTCTCTGGATACGAATCTATGAACAATAGTGATGTTCCTATCATGGTGTCACGAATTCGCACAATTCTAGAAAATATTCTAGAGAAAATACCCCAGTAGCTAAGCATTAATAACGTAAGCCAGTCAACAGCACACAATATTCATTGGCTACAAGAGTGATACTACTTATCCACTTCAAGAGTACGTCATCAATAGAATCGCTGATGCCCCGAAGAACATTATTACTAAAATGTCAAATTAGATATTCACTCATGTGGTGAATTGCTCAGCAGTTTAAGACTTCTTTGACCTAACCATGGCCTTTTGTATTTATAAGTATAAGTCTGAAAAGCTCTGTATAAACCAGAAACCATATCTTACGTATCGAAACGTGTTTGTTCCAACTCATTCTAACAGCTCTGTAGCTGATCGTCGAAAATGGTTCAGATTAAAAATGCAAGAAATAGAACAACATAACAAACATAAACCGAGAGACTTTTGTAAATATTTTAAATCTAATTCCAAGCAAACGAATAATAGCTTATCAAATGAAACGTTTAACGAATATTTTTCAGCTTTAGGTAGTAGTGTTTTTGAATGTTTGAATGAGGAGTCAGAAAACTTTGATAGCACAAATGATTTGAATTTAATCAATGATTCATTTCCTGAATTGGACCAGCCTATAACTGTCAATGAAATTCATATTGCTGTTAAAGCACTGAAGCGTAATAAATCGCTAGGTACTGATTTATTGATGAATGAATATTTTATAGTCTTTAGATATTTTGTCATCGCATTTGTGTGATATTTTAACAGTATTTTAAATACTGGATATTTCCCCGATAAGTGGATGGAAGGAGTTATTATACCGTTGCACAAAAAAGGAAATGTAGACGATGTTAATAATTATAGGGGAATTACTCTCCTTAGTTGTATGTCTAAGCTTTTTACTACTGTGCTGAATAAACGAATCGAGATATTCTGTAATGAACATAACATTATTTCGGACGCTCAGTTCGGATTTCGGAAAGGGCGATCCACCATCGATGCTATATTTATTTTAATGTCATTGGTACAAAAATATTTAAATGACAATAAGCGGCTTTATGTTGTATACGTCGATATGATGAAATGTTTTGATTCTATTTATAGAAATGCGTTGTGGCTGAAATTATATAAATGCGGTATACAAGGCAAATTACTTCGAATAATTAGAGATATGTACCAAAAAGTCAAATCTTGTGTTAAATCATGTTCTACATATTCCGATTACTTTGACTATGCAGTAGGCCTCCGTCAAGGGGAAGTTATGTCCCCATTGTTATTTTCTCTTTTTGTTGAAGACCTAGAGTTATATTTACAAAATAATCTAGACTCAGGCTTAAGTATTGACGATATTGTACTTATTCTATTATTATTTGCTGACGACATGGCTATTGTAGGTGAAACACCAGTTGAAATTCAACAACATTTGGATATACTTTCAGAATATTGTAATAATTGGGGTTTATCAGTAAATACACTTAAAACCCAAATTATGGTCTTTCGTAAAAGGGGAGGGTTATTGCCAACATAAAATTTGACCTACAATGGCCAGCCTATTGACGTCGTGAATGATTTTAATTATTTAGAAACTGTTTTTAATTACGCTGGAAATTATGCTTTAAACCAGGAACATTTAACTGGCAAAGCTTTAAAAGCATTAAATGTGTTATTGTGTAAATGTAAGGAGTATGACCTGAAACCAAAGATTTTCTGTCAACTATTTGATGCTTTTGTTGCCCCCGTTTTGAATTATTCTTCCGAAATTTGGGGATTTACTTAGTCTAAGGAAATTGAAAGAATCCATTTAAAGTTTTGTAAACGTTTGTTAAACGTTTGAAAAAATACATGTACAGCAAGTGTGTACGGGGAGCTTGGTAGATAGCCTCTATATGTACATAGATATGTTAGAATTATACAATATTGGTTAAAGGTTACAAGTAGCGATAACATTATAATAAGTAGTGTATATGAGTATGCATTATCTGACTGTAATAATAGAAAAATTAACTGGGTATCAAATGTTAAAAAGCTTTTGAGCCAGTATGGTTTTGCATACGTATTCAATAATCCTAATATGATAAATGAAAAGTACTTTCTAACTGAATTTAAAACAAGAATAATTGATTGTTTTAAGCAAGAATGGTATAGATCCCTTGATAGCCCAGTTTTATTTTTGTATAAGGAATTTAAGACTACTTTTGTGTATGAAGATTATTTGGATTTATTACCTAAAAGCTTACGACTATTTTTCTGCAGACTTAGACTTTCTGCACACCCGTAAAGGATTCAAATGGGTAGATATAAGCGTAATAGAATATATCGAAGATATTGTTTATGCTGTAACTCAAGAGATATAGAAGACGAATTTCATTTTATTTGTACGTGTACACGTTTTGAAACTATAAGAAAGAAATACATAAAACGGTATTATTATTTACGTCCGTCTGTTTTTAAGTTCATCGAACTGTTAAACACAAGAAATAAACAAGAACTTATAAAACTATCCTTATTTGTCAAACAAGCTCTGAGTATTAGAAGATCAACTTTAAATATTGACTTATAATTATAATAGTTTTGTTCATCCTCACCTGATTTGAATATATATATTTATTTTTTTGAATGTATTTATGATTCTATTCCATATTATGTATAACCTATGTCATACCATGTGTTTGTTTATTTATTATTCATATGTGGTTAAGAAGATGATGTACTTTGTACAAGTCTTAATAAAATATCTGTTCTGTTCTGTTCTAACTGGGTAATTATCACTTTTAGGGGGGGGGGGAATCTATGCCTTTATTTGTGAAAATTTAGTAAAAGTTTTAGCAAAATACTTTTCGTAATCTAGCATTTACAATAGGTTTTTTAAACATGAAAACAATAAAGTGATACATTGAAACAATAAGAGAACAAATGTTTACTTCATATGCGGCCTCGTAGATCAACAGAAAACGCTGTAATTCAGATGATCTTGCAGATAAACGATTGTTGATTACTCTGGTTAATTTGATATGGATATTCCTGTCTCGAGTATTCTGGCAATTCCAGGCTTGTGAATATGTTGGACTTTCTTTACGTTTGTAAACGAGATCAACAAATATGTGTAAACAAGGCTACGAGATTACAAATTACTTTACAAATAGGCGGTTAAGTTATATCATGGACAAAAGTATTGGAATATGTTGTCAAAGAATTTTAAGTATGTCAAATTTGCATTCATTCTAAATGCCTTTCAGATCTACTGAACTGTACTTGATGATGATCATTCGATATATGTTGTTCTCACAATTTAAGTTGGCTTCCTCAAAGTTAGCCTTGAATGTGAAGCATGTTTGTTATAATTCTTGAGATATAAAAAACTTCAATTATGATTTAATTTATAACATTTTCTGCTCCATCGATAAGAGTAGACAACAATCCCTCCCCTGCTTCATGTACAGCTATACACAGGCGAACACAAGCGTTGATGGGTACGTAAACGTGATTTTTAAATGAACAAGTACATTCAAGAACATTTAAGTACACTAAAGAAGTGCGTATCTTACTTTCAACAAAAGTATAACTGCCCATGTTTTATGTTAGCTTTCATTCATCTAAAAATATATATATTTGAAAATGTACATGAAGCCATGGGTGTATTGAAGTGTCATGTTTGTACAAAAAGAACTATTTTCAATATCCACAATTTTATAGGCATTTATGAACTGCTCGAACACTTAAAGTTTATACGAAATGTATTAGCAGTTTAATATTATGAACTAAGTAAACTTTCTCCATTGAGAAACAATGTTTCACTTGACAAATTCCGTAAATGCAGCTGTTTGTTTTGTAAACATGTGAAGGGTAAACGAGAGTCCCTTAAAAGTGGCCAATGTAAATTAGAGTTTATGTAAATGTGGCCAAGGTAAACAAAAGGTCCAGTAAATGTGGCCAATGTAAATGAGAGTTACCATAAATTCAGCAAGAGTAAACGAGAAGTCGAGTTAATGCAGCCAAAGTAAACGAGACTTCGTGTAAATGCAGCTTAAGTAAACATTTATTTGCACTTTGGAAGACTACAGATAAGGCCTCAAAATGTGCTGTCGATTTGTTATTCTCTAGAAGCGAAACATAGAGTAAATGTTTGACAAAAAAATCAATTCATGCGCAAGAGTCCTTTATCAATAGTTTTAGTCGATTGTATGTGTATAAAAGTTTATTTATTTTTCAAAGCAGTGAAACATTATGATTGATGCTAATACAATAACATTTCAATAGTATAATGTATGCACACATATGGATCATTATTTAATTAGTATCAGATGACTGATTACCCACTTACATCTGAACATCGTATGCACGTTATAATATTTACTGCTTTATACATGTGTACTGTATCTTTATCAGGATAGCAAGCACTGGTAGTTGAAGCTTTCCAATCCCATTTAAAATCTTATCAAACACATTAAGGCATTTAAATCTTTTTCTTAGGTGGTGTATTTTGTCTGCAGTGAATAAATGTATACAGTTATCTGTTATCATAATATAAACAAATACTTATGTGTGATTAATATGAGAGTTTTGGGCGGAAAAAATGGTAATTTGGCATACAAACAATACATTTTATCTTTTATAATGATCATTGATTTGATCGGCACTGTTTTCATTCCATATATTTATTATCTGTACCATTTCATATTGCTTTATAAAATAAATTTGATAAAAAGACCCATTATTTTCTCTAAAAATTATTTTGATATTTTTTATTATGAAATAATGCTTACAATCGTTTCAGACATATCAAACGATACACAATAAACAATAAAAATTGTGACATCTCTGCTCGAAATCTTACATTAAATTATTTTTATTTTCCGGTAGGCAATTATTTCATCCCAAAATCTGCGTTTTATAATTATTGTTTGGCTCGTTTTAGCTATCTGTTACAAGTAGCCTTGTGATGCAGCATTTTCGAATTTCCGTCGAGATTAAGCAACAACAATTTCGTATCGTTAAAATAAGAAAGAAATGAAGGATAAATGAAAACCAAATTCTTTTTTGAAATATGCTACGTCATCAACTACAAAACACCAACATTTGTCATTACAAAGGGGTCTCTTTGAAGAGAGAGAAATCAGTTCATGCATTAGATTAGTTTCATGACTTTTCTGGCCTTGTTATATTATTGACATCGTCTTGTATGGTAACCAATGAGTCCAAACGTTTAACAGTTAACTCCGCTACAATTTCAAAAGCTTAACGACCTGTTACATTAAGACTAGATAAGGAAATGCAGATTCCAGTAAACCATAATTTCATAAAATGCATCAATGATAAAATATAGCTAACTTAACCTTGATTTTATTGCATTTAGGTCATGGGTGATTGTTCTCTTTCATTATCAACATCAAGTGTGTTAAGTCGGTGTTTTATGGTCATGATTTTATGCAACAAAAATAACCCTGGTTATTTGATTTATAAAAGCCAAGCGAGGTGTTGTACTCGGTATATGCATTGCCAATGGGGTACATCTTGTTTGTTGACATTTCTTCAATAAACACTGACGTCAATGGCGAAAAAACAGCAGCAACTAAACTGTCATTTAAATGAGTGAAGTACTCTGTCAATTCGAGATCTGCTTTGTATTAAATTTAGAATTTGTCTGCGTAGTCAATGCCGTATCATCTTATAGAACATTTGTAAAATCAGCACTTGTCTAATAACTGCCTCAGATATTATAGGGAATTTGCAAATGTACTTGTGTATTAGCATTTTTCCCACTAAATGTGGTCGAAATGTTCATTCATTTTAAGCCTTGGTGAGACAATGGTATCTGGTCTGTTAAAAGATATGAAAGATCCAACATGATATGTTCGATGTTTTAAAATTGTTTGTGTTTAATACTATTTCAAAAGTATGATCAAATGTGCGTTCGGACCTTTTTCCAAAGTTGTTTGCCCCTGTTACAAAGCACATTTATGAGGAAAGTATTAATAACGGTATTGTTATGTATAAAGAGTAACATTTGAAACTCATGTTAGAACATAAATTTAAGTTATCAGAAAGTTAATATCCAATCCTTAGTACCGAGTTGTTAATGAAAGAGCCAGTTTTATGATACTGCGCGTTATATAAGCAAAGTCGATATATGCACACCCAATTGTGAATGTCAAAGCCTTCTCATGTAAACGTTATCCTCTCTGGACTCTAGATGTAAGTATATCAGATAACGCCGGAATTGTCGACACTGCCGTGCAGCACGATGTTCCCTATCAGTATGAATAGTTAATTACAGGCAACAAGTTGTCGGTCAATGCTTTATAAGGCAACATCATAAGTATGACCTAATTGGAAAAAAATACGATTACTATTTACCAATCAATTATTTAAATGTACTAACAAGCCAGTTTAACCTTTGGGCAACTTATATAATTACTTGCTTGTACACAAAATATTTATCCACTGACATTCGTCATTAAGATAAGGTTTCGCCCACAACGGCCATATCAAGGCCCACGCAAACGTGTTTTCTTTAGCAATCAAAAGCGTAAATTATTCATATCATTTCTGTCATATTACATTTTTGATCTGAAATATGAATGCTTTTGTTCTTTAGTATTATTCACAAAATTCTCCTTAACATATTTAATCAAAGTAATGTACATTTAATTGACATTTAATGTACAACTGCAGTGATTCTGCATATTCGCCTGAAAGAAAATTAAGTTAGGTAACGCTTAAGTACTCAGCTAGATTTAAAACCAAGACAATAGAACACAATTACCTCCAATATAAGATAGGTTATTTTAAAACAATAGAACTGTGAAACACGACAAACGCTTTAAAAAGATATTTCGGAAGAGTTAAATTCATATTAAGTAAATTAAGGTGAGAAAGAAAGAAACATATGAAGTTTTATGTGCGCAAAAGCAAACTAGCAAATCAAATAATAGTATATTTCATCGCTTCAAACAGGCAAATCAGAGTATATAAAATTATTCATGCTATCTGTTTTGGTTATTTATGTACAGTCACACTAACCTGGTTTTCAACGACAAGCTTTAAGTCGCCATTAATTCATGTGTAACAACTTTAAACGAACTTATGCCAATGGACCAACAACCATAGTAGAAAAAAACTGTACATTGAACACAAGGAATGCTCAGATTTCATATTTTATTAGAAATTATAAGCCGCCCAATTCTCCGTATATGTGATAATTGATATATTTGAATGGAGCCAATATGTTTACATTTGTCACTTTGTACTTAAATTGGAAATAAGTTGTAAAATTTTAAGGGCTATGCTATGAAATACATGTTATGTCTTAATCTTAATATTTGGTCCATTTTAGTTGTAAATCATTACTATTCTGTGATATTAACTTCCATTTGTGGTACTTTTATTCAATCAGTCTTAAAGAACTAAACATGTTATAATTGTTAAACCTAAATTGTTCTTTTGTTTTTATTACTCTCTTATAATAATAATAATAATAATAATAATAATAATAATAATAATATAATAATAATAATAATAATAAATAATAATAATATTAATAATAATAATAATAATAATAATAATAATAATAATAATAATAATAATAATAATTATAATAATAATAATAATAATAATATTAATTAAAATAATAATGATAATTGTACATGACATATAAATCGCACAAATCTCAATAAAAAAAAGATTTTTTTGCGTAATATATGAATAGCAATCTTTACAAAATACATCATGGACTCTACATTAATATGCTATAAATACTGAAATAAATATAAAAGAGTACATATTTAGATTAGATAAACTCATCAAATATCCCTTTCTCGATATGACCTTAAATCCCAGTTGTTTATTATTAGTAATGTTTAATAGATAAAAAACATAGGATATATTTCAAATAAAACTTAAGAACATTTTCAATTCTATATAATAAAGCATGTAGTATTAAACTTCCTAGCAAGCTAATATAAAAATTGTCACCGAGTCATTTTGCGCCTCCAATCCAATATTAGACTTCATACAAAACCATAAAGTGTCGCGAATAGTTTGATTAAATTGCCATTGCAATGAAGTTGACTTTTTTAATGACTCGTGTTTAAGCCAGAAATAGGAAGCATTTGAATTGTCCTTTTGGTAGAAAATCTGTTAAATTTACAAACATGATAAAATCTGAAGCTGTTACAGGACTATTGAAATTGATTTTGATTTGATGCCCAATTCTCAAAACTAAATTGTGCTGATAGATGCATAAAAGACACAAAATATCTCCCACTGTTATAATAACTCCCCCATGTTTGCTTTAAGTGCTTAAGTATAAGCTTAGTTCAATGTATCTTGTAAAGGTTAAATAGGTTTAGCTTTAGTAGACACATAAATTGCGCCAAGGATGGCTCGGCTGTAAGCCTTTTCAATTATTATGCCACTCACATTTATATGGATGATTTAACTTAATAGGTGTCTTTTATCTACTTCGGGTAATAAGATCTGTATGCCAATTATTTAAATATAGGAACAAACCGGGAATAAATTTGCATACGAAAATCAACCAAAAAAGAATTTCACCTTTTTCTGCTTAATTCAACTTCTAAATTGAAAGTGATGCTATTGTTTTGGCTGTCTAACAATGGGTTTAATAGACCGCTATCTGATGTAACACACATGAAAGAAATGGCGTGCTGTCTGCTTCAAGAATATGTTTGAAATGTATGTCCTTGATCTATAGCAGCAGTAATGAAGGTATTCCTGTTTCCCAATTTAACGCTTGTTTCAGGTAATAAAGAATTGTACATGTGCAAATCGCATTTATGAATGCAAGAGTAATGACATTGCTTCAAATGCATAGTTTGTCACTCGTAATACGTTGTCAAAATTGTAACTGGTTAACTTGAACGGTTTAAAGAGTGTTGCCCTAGATATTAATGCGAAATACTACAGAAACAAGCTCAGTAGCAAAAAGTTTAAACATAAACCCGGTTTAATGGCATTGGGTAAACGCCAAAGACATAGAAAATAAAATCACAAACAAGAAACATGAAAGAACAGCACAAAACTCCACAAGCAGCAAAGTGCATACATACTATGTATAAACAACAAGGTGTGTTTATCACGGATTGTTAGGTACCGCCTTGGAACGGTCAAGCCTACATGTTTTAGTACCAAAAAGTGAAATCATGTATCGTCAGATCTACTTTTTGTCATGGCATATTAAAATGAATAATGCAACGGGGATGCTAAAAGGGGCGACGGTGGTATGCAGTTTTAGTAGGTGTGAATTGAAAAACAAGTTTATTTCTTAACGTTCATAAAATTGAAATGTTAATGAGAAATTGAAATTTATATTTTTTTATGAACAACTACAGAAAACAGACGTGTAATCGAAAGTTTAAACATTAACTCTGTTCAATGGCACAAGGTCAACGCAAAGCATCTTAAAATATCTTGGTGAAGAGTCGAGGATAAAAGATAACTATGGATAACTACGCAGGAAATGGAAGTGTGTTGACCAAAAGACCCTGCCTTATTTTATCTTTAGTCAAAACGTCGTCGCGGGTTTTATTTAATTAGCTTTACACTACCAATCAACTTTTGAGATAAAAGCAATGTACATATATAGGTTTATTAGTTTATGTTAAAAAAAAAAGTTTTTTTGTACCAACAATTCATAAATGTACATCACATTTTCTAATGAAATGACAGGCACTTATCGGTGACAGATTAGGACCGATAAAAATACTTTTATGGATAAGATTGTTATTGCCTGTGAACAGAATTGTACAACACGAAAAAATCACTTTTGAAACATTCAACGCTTTCAGCGATTTCATTGCGTTTTAGCCAAGGTAAGAGTGTTTGCATGCAGACAACGAAGGCTGTTCATGACAGCATTAAAATCAACGTGTTTGACAAAGGACGAGCTAATAAAATACAGCCGTTTTCTGGTGCAAGTCATCTTAATCGTTAAAGCATGAGGGGGGGGGGGGGGGGTACAGTGTAGCTCAAACAGAGATGTGGTAATAAAGTAAAAGGTTTAACGGACGCAACTTCTTTGCCGCTTTACTTGTTATTTTCTTTTTTGCTAGATTCTTTTGTCCATTATAAAGTAGTCCATTATGTGGAATAAAAGACTGTTTTATATCCGCGCTGAACCATTTTCGACGACCAGCAACAGCAGCCTACTTGTAAAGGTTTTATATTGACGGCACTGTCAGAACATTTGTTTGCAAAACATTTGCATAAATAATTCAATGGAAAATACAACACATAAAAGTGAAAACAAACAAAGCAACCAGTTTTATCACTGACGTTGCCACAACTGTAATCAACAAATAACCAATCCGCAAACAAGTTTTTGCACATGGCTCAGAACTTTTTTTTATTATCCCGCAACCGTCGAATGGTATTTGCCCAATCAGAATAAAGCACTTTAATAAGTTGTAGTAGTTAATTGCAAATTTAATATATTATTAAGTGCTTTTGTGTATTAAAAGTAAGTCGGAATAGTCAATCTAGTATCATTTCGATTTAATTCTATATTCTTGACACGGTCTGAAAATGATGCATATTATTTATAATGGTCAAGAGTTAAATAGATGCATAGCCTGACATTGCTCCAGATCGTTAATTGACGTGTCTTATACTACTGGTTGAACTAAACCACCTGAATTTAGAGCAACTACCATGCATATACTTGCTGTTATGATTGATGGATAGGTGTTCTTTTCGTAATCCTTTCATCGATAATAAATCAACCGCTGTAGCTCACAACTCGAATATAACTCCAAAAAATGTATACTGTTGTAATATTGCTATCAATCAGGCGTAAAACTAGACCTACTGACGTTTACTTAATTGAATAGTCAATGAATTTATGGCGCTGCACAGTTTCTGCTTACGAATACAATTGATAAATGGTCCCTTATGCTGATCGTATGGTGGATAAGCAAATAAGTATACCTTCTTGGAAACAAATGAGTTTCTAGACAATAATTCAAGTAAATTAGAATGCATAAATAGACTATTACATTGCTAAGTTCAATTTGGTGCTCAGACAACTATGCCAGGGAGATTCGATTAGGTGTTTTACCACTTAGGATGGTTATGCAGTGTTTTTATAGCCACTTATATCATGACTGTTTATGGAACTCAGCCATGGATACTCGTATGATATATTGACAGGTGGGTATAAGGGTTGATGAAACTTAGTACACGTATGAATTTGATAACTCGTAAACCCGCTTAACCCTCAGTGTTTTTTTTTTCCTTTTACCGACCGTTTCAAGGCGGTAGCCCGTACACTTATTTCAAATGATATGTAGATGCTTATGTCACATGTATAGAAATAACATGACGAATTCATTATATCGCTGCCTCTCTCTTTCATGCATTTAACAATGTGCCTTTAAACAATCTCATAGTTCATATAATAATATATGCTAATATATGGCAACGAGATTTCTCGATGTACTAGGTATCTAGTGTACTGTGTGATTTCTGTAAATCAAGCTGTTAATATCACTGATGGAATTACTAAGGGTGTGTATGATTGGCTAGGGAACATGAACAGTATGCATTTAATTATTTTATTTTTATTTTTATTTATTTATTTATTTATTTATTTATTTATTTATTTATTTATTTATTTATTTATTTATTTATTTATTTATTTATTTATTTATTTATTTATTTTTATTTTTATTTTTTTTATTTATTTATTTTTTTTTTTGGGGGGGGGGGGGGCAGTGATATTGCTGTTTTCAAGATTGCAACAGATGCCAACCTCCAATTAAATTCATTACAACCTCTTCGAAACAAAATAAACGACTTCTATTCTGCAAACAAAAAAAACCCTTCTTATTATGCAGACATAGTATTTCAGAAAAAAATCGCCATGACTTATGTATGTCATTTGTTTTTAGGAGAAAATAATGGACCAACAGGTTTAAAAGATATGCCCACGTTTGATTTTTGCTGAACAATAACAATTATTGTCAAATTAAATGTTTGAAGATATTTATTACTTAATTATTTATCTCTTTAGTCTATATCATGACGTTGAACACGTACCTTCTTCCCCCTTATAAATATCTCAAATTGTTTAAATAATTCAACACTACCAAAGCAATAAAATGAGGTCATCGTAGAAAAAATACGGTAACCGTTCTTTTCCTTGTAGCCGCAAACAATGTGGCCTGTGATATCGAAAAACGGACTATACAAAGTTTCAAATTAAGTAAAATAATAAAACCGTTATGTGTATCCGTATGGCTACTAAAACAGCATCCGGATTAAGTTTGCAAATCCGGAATTTTTGCAAACTTATTTTTTTTATTTTTCACCCAATGTTTTTTATTTTTGTATTTTTAAAATGTGTTAGGTAATACTAATAAGAGATATTTTTTGTTTCCTGAAATTTAATTTAGAAATATGTTTTTTTTGGCATTTAAAGTCAACTTTTCCAATGGGAGTCCCATTGGAAAATGGCCTTCCCATTGGAAAATGGCTTTTTCAAGCTTTTCCAATTGGAAAACTGGCTCTATTAAAATTGTGGGAGAATTTGGAACATATTTTTTTTTAAATTGAAATTGACTGTTTAATTAAGAATATTTTACACTCACTACATGAAAAATAATATATTCATTAAAAATGAAGAACCGATAGATTCATTTAAGGCATTTGTTTGCGAATCCTTCCCATGAGTGAATCTTTCCAATTGGAGGATTCCCACATTCAAAGTGGGAAAGTATGAACATTGGAAAATTCCAATTGGAATATTTGGTTAATGGGAAAATTCCAATTGGAGAATAAAGTTCAGTTTTAAAAAGGGAAATTTCCAATTGGAAGGACAGGTAAGATTTTGTAATGGGAACATGTAGGAAATGGGAATAAAGAAAAATATTGCCATATTTAAAGCAAAAATTACCAAAATGACACTTCTTACAATGTCCTTACCTGTCAACTGTCGACTTATCCATATTCCTCATCGCTGTTATACTATACAATGGTTAGCATGACGTCTAACCATCGTATTGCTTCATTAACCCTGTATCAGATACTAGTACAATTTTTTATCCGATTGAAAAAAAAAGACAAACAAAAAAATCCATCTTTCATCAATGTCACAAAAACGCTGTCGTTAAGCTTGATTACAAACATCTTGCCATTTAACCGATTATTTTCAAGGTTAAAGGCAACTAAAATTTGGTCAAGAATTAGCATTAATGAAGTTCTTTGAAGTCGAAGATATAAACTTTTTTACACTTCTATCTTTGTTAAAGACCACATGATTATGTTCATATATTTACACAAATTATAAAGGAGTCGGAGAGGTGATGGAGATCTATTGTATGAAAAGGCTTAATTTATGGTATTTATGGGTAAAAATAGTGAAGGAACGACTCGCCATACTGTCATTATTTCATGTACATTGTGCTATATGAAATTATTCTCGTTCATCAGAGTGATGGTGCCATGCGTTACACATTTGATTTATAACTATCAAACCTCTGTAAATGAGAATGTGTGAATATGGTGTTGATAAATCAATGAATGGTTTAGAAAATAAACATTTTGAATTTTGAAAAAAAAGAAGCCTGAACTTGAAGAATACTGCCATTACTAATGAGATGCAATGTGCCAGGCCGCAAAAGTTTTATCAGTGAACATATTAACAGACAATTAAGATATTACATTCAAACAGGGAAAAAGTAATATGAAAACCTATCGCTGTCGCTAAAGTAATGCACCAGTCAATGGTAAGCATCCCCCCCACCCCAGGTCCGGGGAGACAGTCGGTAGTTTTGTGTTCGCGCCAAAATAGCGGGGAATTGGCCTTGGACCGACTGTGTAGCTCAAGGAATTTGGTCGAAGCGCTAGCGGTTTAAGCGCCCGGCGTGCGCCACCTCTAAAATAATCGACGTTTACTGTTTTCATCAATATCGGAGAAACAAAGGTAATAAAATACGCTCATAATGCACCATTTCCGACTACATACATGAGGGAGTAACCCCAAATTCCCGTAAAACAGTTTATGCCATATACTTTCGGTTCTGAGGGAGGAGCACATGTCAAAAGTTGCGCCCCTAAGTTACTACCCCTCTAACATCAATTCCTGGATCCGCACCTGCGATGTGCCATGTTTCCGCAACCTGGGAGATTTAATGAAAACGCTTCTGTTTCTGGGGCTGTGATTACGAAGTTCGTAATCACTGCTTCTGCTGTAATAAACCAAGATGATACTTGACTTCTACCACTACAAGTTACCTAGATTCACGTGCATTATTTAGCACGTTATTGCTATGTGTTTCACAAGATTTATACCCTGTGTACTGCTAATATTTAGCATTCTCGACCATTTATTGTTGAATAAGATTTTAGCTGATAGCTATTTTCTATTTGTCTGAAGATGATGAAAAACATAATCTTATATATTCAACCTCAAGTCAGTTTCCTAGTCTGAATTTTGAGAGGATACAAAAAGTATTCCTGGTGGGTACAACCTTTAAGGTAAAAGACAGACACAAATACATGCATGCCATATTTTTGAGAGGCTGTGCAGTGGATTTTAGTCTGAATTCCAGGGAATATTGGTCTAAAGTCCAGCGGATTTTGGTCTTAACAATATCAACATTTATTATTTAAGACTAAATACAGAAATTTGAATGCATATTTACTTATATTTATTTAATGATCTAGAAAACATACAATAAAAGAATAAATACTATATTATGAAATTATAATCAATTGTCAATGCATATGATAAATAAATAATACATAAAACAAGAGGGCCATGATGGCCCTAAATCGCTCACCTGAGTAAAAGAGTTTAACCTTTGTTATTAATATAGCTTGTTTCTCAAAGAATATTGAACAAGAGCTGTCAAAGTATGTGACAAATGCCCCCCAATGTGACATTGATCTATGATAAAATACATAACAAGAGCACCGCGAAACGGAGCATTATACGCCCGAAGAAGATTCGGCTTGAGGTCCTTTTAATGTAGTGATGATTTGTATAAAGTTATTTGAAAATCGCTTTATTAGTTACCAAGTTATGGCCCGGACACGGAATTGCTAACGGACGAGTAACAAAGATGTGGTCCGGACAAAGAATTGCTAATAGCCCCCCATGGTGATTCTAGTCTTTGAGGTATGGACCTGGAAATTGCGCGCAACACATCCTTTTAATGTAGTGATGATTTGTATAAAGTTATTTGAAAATCGCTTTATTAGTTACCAAGTTATGGCCCGGACACGGAATTGCTAAAAGACGAGTTACAAAGATGTGGCCCGGACACAGAATTTCTAACGCCCCCATGGTGATTCTAGTCTTTGAGTTATGGCCTGGACATGGAATTGCTAACGTCCCCCCATGGTGATTCTAGACTTTGAGGTATGGACCTGGAAATTGCATGTGACACATCCTTTTAATGAAGTGATGATTTGTATAAAGTTATTTGAAAATCACTTTATTAGTAACAAAGATGTGGCCCAGACACAGAATTGCTAACGCCCCCCATGGTGATTCTAGTGTTTGAGGTATGGACCTGGAAATTGCGCGCGACACATCCTTTTAATGTAGTGATGATTTGTATAAAGTTATTTGAAAATCGCTTTATTAGTTACCAAGTTATGGCCCGGACACGGAATTGCTTACGGACGAGTAACAAAGATGTGGCCCGGAAACAGAATTGCTAATGCCCCCCATGGTGATTCTAGTCTTTGAGGTATGGACCTGGAAATTGCGCGTGACACATCCTTTTGGACACGGAATTGCTAACAGACGAGTAACAAAGATGTGGCCAGGACAAGGAAAAGTATGATAAATAGTATATTTTTTCGGTACGTATTTAATCAAAATGTAAACAGAAATGATAACTGGTTTCATTGCTTCTCAAACTGAGTAATTAAGTGTTACTTTTTATTTAGGCTATAGCATATATTTAAAAAAGTATAATTAAGCAACGACTTAAAACATAATCTACTCTCGATATGCAACATGCGCATTTACGTTAAGATTGGAATTATAGATACATTACTTGAAACATTAGATTCCTTTCGCATAATTGACGTAATACTAGTTATAAACCGTTTTAATGATCCCCTTATTATTTAGCGTTCTTGGGAAATGGGAAGTTGCGACCGTTTTATGACATATCCAAAATGCGTTTAGAAAACATAAACTTTTATTATGTATACAAATCAACAATTATATTTGAATGATTCATGCAAATGTAATTGCATTCTTCCATTACAGACGTACACTTCTTATGATAGCATTCCATTGTTTAATTAATAAGACAAAGTTATGCAGCAAACAGCTGATGTGTTGACCATGGCCAATGGTTTAGCTGGATTTCTCTCCGAACATATATCTAAATGTACTTGTGAGTTTCCTCTCACTGTGTCACGAATTTGCACAAGAAAGATTTCTGATTATGTGAATAGTAGTCAATAAGCATGAAAACGATTCACATACGAAAGGCACAAGTAGTATAAATTAAAACAGTAGACATTATTCATTCGCTACAGGAATGTAACTTCTTTTTAAGAATACGTCTTTGCTAGATTCACCGATGCCAAAAAGAGCAATATTCCTAAAATGTCATATTAGATATTCACTCAGATGTGGGGAATTGCACGGCAGTATTAGATTTCTTTGTCCTCGTAACATGATATGGAAATACTTGTCTTCGATATTGAAACATTACAAAGATAGCAAAGACATTAAGTATTCATTAGCATATGTCTGAAAAACTATGTATAACGAGATATCTCCGTGTCGAAACTTGCTTGTTCCAAGTCATTCTAACTTGGTCAATGGAACTTTTAGCGAAAAACATTTCCATGCATTTTTGTGTGAAATTTTGGGAAAAGTTTAAGCAAAAAAACTTTGCGTAATCTAGCATTAACAATGGATTCTTCAAACAACACAAGAAACGCCGCAATGCGACGAAACCAGGTTTTCAATGATTGACAGAAGAACTTCAGCCTGTGTCTGTTTTTCTATTTTTAGTAACAGTGACCTTGGCCTTTGGGACCCTAAATGCAATCCATTGAAAGGTATCCATAAACTCTTCCTTTATACCAAGTTGTGTCAAGATATGTCAACCCTAACTTAAGTTTTTCAGTTTCAACTATTTTTCTATTTTTAGTAACAGTGACCTTGACCTCGAATCTAGGAACCCCAAACGCAATCCCATGAAAGGTATCCATAAACTCTTCTTTTATACCTGGTTTGGTCAAAATATGTAGACCCTGACTAAAATTATTCAGTTTCAACTGTTTTTCTATTTTTAGTACCAGTGACTTTGACCTTGAATCTAGGGACCCCAAAACGTAATCCCATGAAAGTATCCATAAACTCTTTCTATAGACCAAGTTTGGTCAAGATATGTCAACCCTAACTAAAGATATTCAATTTGAAACTTTTTCTGTTTTTATTAACAGTGACCTTGACCTTAGGGGCCCTGAGTGCAATCCCATGAATGGTATCCATAAACTCTTCCTATAGACCAAGTTTGGTCAAGATATGTCAACCCTAACTAAAGTTATTCAGTTTCAACCGTTTGTCTATTTTTAGTAACAGTGACCTTGACCTTGATCCTAGTGACCCCAAACGCAATCCCTTGAAATGTACCCATAAACTCTTTCTATAGACCAAGTTTGGTCAAGAGATGTCAACCCTTACTAAAGTTATTCAGTTTCATAGGTGAGTTTGACGCCGCCCGGCCGCCCAACCGCCCGCTTGCCCGCCCGCCCGAACAACGGCGTTCGCCATTCTAATAACCAGGTTTCACTATGTGAAAACCTGGTTAAAAACAAGTAATTGAGACCTTCTAACAATAACAGAACAAATATGTATTTAATATGCAACCACAACACTAGAAAATCGCCATTAAGAACATTTATTTCCGAGAGGGACAAACTCAACTGGAAACGCTGTAATTAAGATCATCTTGCAGATAAACAATGGTTGATTACTCTGATTAATTTGATATGGAAATAACCGTCTCGAGTATCGTGCAATTCGAGGCTGGTGAATATTTTGGACATTATCTCCCTTTTAACACGAGTTACAAATTGTTTAGCAAATGGCTTTACAAATAGACGGACAGGTTAGATATTGTGCAAAAGTATGGAAATTGATACTTTATCTAAGTATTTTAAGTATGGTATATATGCATTTGAAATGTATTTTAGAATTACTGAACTGCACTAAATGACTTGCATTACATAAGGAAATAATTTAAGGTTATTAAACGACCAGATCAAATGTAAAACGTCTAAGTTATTGAATAAACTATGTGAAGTACTCCTCCCCTTTCAAAGACCGTCAAAATGAGTACATTTGTGGACAACTGCAAGTGGTTGTATAAAATGTATACCACCAATGACGACATTTATTAACTGTTTTAAAATGCATTAAATGTATAATGTATTGATTTAATGGCTGCATTATTGAACTATAAAATGCTGCACGTACTTAAACTTAATTTCACCACCTTTATGTAAAACCAATAGAAATGTATGTCAATTCATTTGGGTTTCTTTTTAATCGTTGGACATTTAAATGTTATAGTAAATCCCTGCTAACAGTATATGAAACGGCATTCCCTTGCATTTATTTCCAGTACTTTTTAAAACAATTGTTAATTTATTCGCATTATTTTGAATATAGAAAACTTCCTTCGTATGTTTTCGTCTCAACTTAAGAAGTTGGCTTCCTCAAACTTAATCCTTAATGTGAAACATGTTTGTAAAACTTCTTGAGATATTAAATTCCCGTAAACGTGGTCAATGAAAACGAAAGAACATAAATGCAGCCAGAGAAAACGAGAATTCAAGTCAATGCAGCCAAAGTCAACGATTGTTACAATGCTTTTTTGGAAGACTGCCAGATAAGGTATTCAACTGTGTCGATTTGTTATATCCAAAAACCCAATCGAATAGTTAATATTTGACAACAAAATCAATTTTTGACCAAGTGCCCTTTATAAATAATCGTTAAGATAGCCAGTTCAGGCGGTTGAAGCTTTCCGTTTTCCGATTAGACCAATCCGTTTCCAATTATTATCAAACACACTAAGGCATATAAACCCTTTTTGGGGGGTGGGGGTGCAATTTAACTGCAATTAATAAATGTATACATTAATCTGTTAACATAGTATTAACAATAACACCTAAAATCCTGCACAATCGTATGTTACATCAGGTCTATTGTACCTATTAGACAGCCAAACTATAAGTATCAATTTCAATTTAGAGATTAAATTCAGCAGAAATGCACATATTGTTCCGCTTTGTTCCTTTACTTACAGAATTAGCATACACATCTTATTACCCAAAGTACATAAAAGACACATATTAAAATAGTTCTGCCAAAGAAATTGATTAAACAAATCAGCCATATGAATAAGATGAATTGCCGAGCCATTTTAGGAGTTTTTGTTCAATTGATGTGTCTGCCTGAAGGTATACGTAATTAATGTTTACAAGATACATTATACTTAGCCCACATTTAAGCAGTTTTAGCCATCATGGGGGGAGTAATTATTTGAATTGAAGAGTTTCTCTGTAGTTAATGCATCCATCAACACAATTTATTTTTTTAGATTAGGACATCTCATTCAATGCCCTTCACAATGCCAAACTAAGTTTGAAGGATCAAACTATAAATGATTAGAATAATCAATTGTTATTTAGTTTTGAAGTCCAATATTTAGGAGGCATAATACATACACCCGTTGAAACAGGTGTATCTGTAATAAGAAATTGAGCAACCTTTAAAGAATAAGATTTTATTGGATTTTAGATTATCAAAAATCATGTTTCATTTTAACGGAAATGTCTTTGTTCAAAGTACCTACGTTTTTGTGACACGGTCTAAAAATAATTGATTTATGTTTATAAAGGTCAAGAGTTAGATAGATTCATAGCCTGACAAACCTCCAGAATATTGATTGACGTGTTTTATACTACTCTTCGCACTTAAGCATCTGAATCTAGTGCAAACTCCATACATAACCTTGCTGTTATAATTGTTAGAGATGTGTTCTTTTTGTTTTCCTACCATATCGATAAAAAATGATAGATGAAAGTGAATGAATTCCGCAAGAACACAAATATGTCTTTCTCCGAAGATGAAAGAGGAATAATTCAGCCGCGTGAACTAACATACCAAAAATATCACTCATTCAAATATAAAGTTTTGTTATAATGCGTATAATTGAGTGCAAAACTTAACCTAAGAGATTTTTCCTTTTTTTCTGTTAAATATTCCTGCAAAAGACGTCGCAAATACTTTATAGGATAGTATTTTTAAAGATAGTGATAACTAAATGGTCCCGAACTCGAATATAGCTTCTTAAAATATATTTCTAACATTGTCACTCCTGTCTTATAATCCTGTATTTTAAAAACATCTAGATAACTAAGATATGAGAAGAGTATGACACTTGTCAATGAATTGCTCTCCATCCATTGTATTGAAAATAAGTGGACATGGCTTTTACATGTATTGGAACATAGTTACTTACTAAACCCAGACTTTGAATATGTTTTCAATAAAGCTGTACGTGAACGTATAACATTACAAAATGTAATTACTATTAAGGGAATGCATATCTCATATATCATAAACTCGTTAACGAAATACATAAACGTTTTCAACATAAAGACGAATAACATATAGTTTTGGTTTTGTGCGTGTGATTATGGTTTTGGGTCACTAAATTTGAGATATGGGTTTTCTCTGGGTAATCTGGTTTCCCCCAAAACACAATAGTGATTAATATAAGTTGCAATAACTTGTTTCACAATCGTTGTAAAAACAAATAATTTTAAACTAATAACATATTGGATTACCACTGCTCTAGGTAATACATCAACTTTGGTAGCATTTATAGGAGAGGCTTCTGGTAGCATGCATCTTAGAACAATATTGAATAAGCATTGAATTTATGGCGCATTTAGCCGTTTCTGCTATGGAATACTATTATTAAATGGTCCGTTGCGCTGATCGTGTGGCAGATGCACTAATAATTATACGATCTGGAAAAGCAATGTATTTTCAGGCAATAATTTAAGTAAATTAAAATGCATTAATAAACCATTAAATTGCCTAGTTAAACTTGATGCTCAAACAACATTGCTATGGAGATTTGTTTTGTTTTATTGGTAATGGTTATTAGGATGGTAATGCAGTGTTGTTATAGCCAATGATATCATGATTGTTTATGGAACTAAGCCATCGATATTCACAAAGGATACTGTAAGGAATGATAAACTATGATTTTAAAGGGTGTTGTTTTGTTTTATGTTTTTCAATGCAGAGTCAAATTTAAGTAGAATTTGAAAGCCGATTTCTTTCAATATAAAGAAATCATTTATGGCCAAATGTTCAAAGACATCATGTAGTTTTAGAAATTTTGTATGAGCATTTTGAAGTTGAAGAGATTTGAATTTTACCATTAAAGTAGAGGCAAAAGTATTTTTAGGAAGGTTTTGAAATATGAAACTCGCTCGTGTTGAGAGAGAGTTGTTCTTTTTTATCCCTTTCATTGATGAATAATAGAGAGAAACAAAGTGAATAAATGTCGAAAGAACTCAAATATGTCTTCTCAAAAGATGACAGAAGAATTAATCAACCGCGGGATCACACATACCATTCTTAATTCACAAAAACAATTGTTAAGTGATGTAATATTGCTATTAATCCAGCCTTAATCTGATCCTTCTGACGTTTACCCTTTTTGTCTGCACAATTTATAAATGTTTTTGTTTGTGTTTGAACATAAGAACCAATTTAAAATTTAGGCATTGTCAGTTCAATGACGCCGACTGAAATGTGATTTTGTGTTACATTGCTATTTTAGTACATTCACAGGGAAAATTTGGGTATATTGTTAGAAAAACTTGATCCAACTATTACACAGAATAATGAAGAGAGTTTTGTAGTGTTGTTTATTGGTAATGAGAGTTAAGCCCGGATGTTTGTAATGACTATTTTGTTGAAATTATTTTTAATTAAGTTGTCTTTCAACGTGTACCAGTCTTAATTCTCTAACTTTTAAAAGGTATAAGGTTGCAATGACATATGCTTTTAAAACGCTGAACATGAGTAAAGAGTGTTTATAAATATAGTTCTTCACATCTTTAACTGAATGTTAACCAAGACCCATACTAATTGCAAACGCAATAGATATTTTCTAACAATAACACTGGTCATATAATCCTGTTATCTTAAAAACATTTAAAAATTACGATATCAGAATAACTCTTGTCAATGAATTGTTATTCTTCCATTTAATTGAAAATATGTGGACATATCCATGATTGTTATTTAGCTACTTACTAAACCCAGACATTACATATGTTTTCAATAAAGCTGTACGTTAACTTATGATCAATGATAGCTAGAGTTCAGGAGTTAGCTGACATTTCAAAATGTTATTATAAATTACTAGACACATATATCTCATATATCATTAACTCGATTACGAAATACATAGACGTTTACAATATTAAGACCAAGAGCATATTGGATTTTCGCAGCTCTAGGTTATACATCAATTTTACATTTATAAGATGGCTTTCCGGTAGCACCCATCCTCGAACAATATCACATATGCATTGAATTTATGGCGTTTTCAACAGTTTCTGCCAAAGAATATTGTAACAAAATGGTCCCTTATGATGACCATGTGGTAGATACAAAAATAATTTTACATTCAGGGAAATAATTGAATTTCCAGACAATAAGTCAAGTAAATTAAAATACATAAATAGACCATTATATTGCTAAGTTTCACCTGATGTGCTGACAAGAATTCCATGGAGATATGCTTTGGTGTTTTACCATTACGGCTTGCCTGTTTAGGTTTTTACTCGCCTGTTTATTACGATCTTGTGTCATTGAACTGGTTCAGTACTTACTGACACCCAGTTTGTTCGGAGTCAGTTGTTAAGTTTAACTTGATGTTGAGACAACTTTTGATTTGATTTGATTTGGTGTTTTACCATTAAGGATGGTAATGCAGTATTGTTATCTGCTGATAACATGAGTGTTTATGGTACTTAGTCATGGATACTCGTGTGTTATATTGACAGTGAGGCGTAAGAGTTGATAAATTTTAGTACAAGCATGAGTTTGATTACTCAAACCTTAGTGAATTTTGTCCTTTTACCGATCGTTACAAGGCAGTAACCAGAAAATTTATTTCTAACGATATGTAGATTGCTAAATAATGAAACGTTTGCTTCATATTTTGCTTTATTTTGTTTGATTTTATTAATAAAGCCTCGTCTAGCAACAATTTCGCCAAAACATTTCACACCTAACCATTAAGACACGGCAAGAAAATGCAGATTCCTGTAAACCATTAGTTTCCTTGAATGCATCAGGAATATAATTGCTGAATTAACCTTGATTTTTAGACAACTATACCGTGACGGATTGTATTTTATTACTACCATTAAGGTCGTCAATGCAGTATTTTATGAGCACTTTTATTGTCATAACCACTATCATCATGTTAATTATCATTTTTTTAAACTAGATTGCGAAAACTTATCTGAGGATATACTTTTTATTTACGATGAAGTAGGACAGTTACTGATAACGGATTATACACAGTTCCAAGGCTGAAACTCCAGCATTTATTGCAATCGATATGTCGACGGCTATGCAATCTGTATTGCCTTTATGATGATGTTGTATCTTCCGCGTTAAGCCTCGTGTCTCTAAAGATATCATAGTTAAACAGATGGCTTGTAAACCTGTCCCTGATATGAATTTCCATTGCACTAATTTTGGAAATCTACCAAATTGAATGCACAAGATTCCAGAGCAACATTCGTAATACAAGCTTTCTACATACCATTCACATACACACAAAATCAATACTACGTTTTGGATAATCCATTTAACTGCTTTTCAACAATGTTTTATATCCGGAAACGTTATGTAAAACAATATTTAATTTATTAATGACTAGCTCAAGAATTACACATGTATGCATCAAACATCAATGGCATTGAACCATTGATAAAACACAATTTAAATTCATGTTGTAGTTGCCAATATGTTTCAAATATTTTAACAAACAGGTTAACTGGGTGCATCGCTGTTACATTGTTTTAGAAACTATTCGATATTAATTTATAATGTCATAGGTCAATTTTGTAGGTATATTAGTAAATATGAAAAATTATAAATTGTTGTTTTACTGCTTTCCATTTCCTTATAGTTACAGCATATTAATGTATAGCATTCAAGAAAACTAGCACATAGGTTTATACAGTATTTCCAACAGAGTTATTCAACTGTTTGTTTTGCTTTGGTCTTCAGCAAATATATGATAATTCTGCAACAACTTCTGCTTTCGGTATGGCAATATGCGCATTTACGTTAAGATCGGAATGATTGAAACATTACTTGAAACATTAGATTCCTGTCGCAAAATTGACGTAATACTAATTATAAACCGTTTTAATGATCCATTTATCCTTTAGCATTATGGTAAATGTGAAGTTGCGACTGTTTTATGACATATCCAAAATGCGTTTAGAAAACCTAAATAGTTATTATTTGTACAAATCAACAATATTTGAATAATTCATTCAAATGTAATTGCAGACGTCCACTTCTTATTTATAGCATTCCATTGTTTTAATTAATAAGACAAAGTTATGCAGCAAACAGCTGATGTGTTGACCATGACCAATGCTTTAGCTGGATGTCTCTCCGAACATATATCTAAGTGCACTTATGAGTTTCCTTTCATGGTGTCACGAATTTGCACAATTCTAGAAAGATTTCCGACAATGTGAATAATTAGCAAGAAAACGATTCACATACGAAAGGCACCAGTCGCTAGGTATAAATCAAAACAGTTGGCATTATACACTCGCTACAGGAGTGTTACTTCTTATTAAAGAGTACGTCATCAATAGAATCACTGATGCCAAAAAGAGCAATATTCCTAAAATGTCATATTAGATGTTCACTCAGATGTGGGGAATTGCACAGCAGTATTAGATTTCTTTGTCCTCGTAATATGATATGGAAATACTGTCTTCGATATTGAAACATTGCAAAGATAGCAAAGACATTAAGTATTCATTAGCATAAATCTGAAAAACTATGTATTACGATAAATCTCCGTGTCGAAACTTGCTTGTTTCAAGTCATTCCAACTTGGTCAATAGAGCTCTTAACGAAAAACATTTCCATGCGATTTTGTGTGAAAATTGGAAAAAAGATTAAGCAAAATACTTTTAGTAATCCAGCAGTAACAATGGATTTTTTAAACAAGAAAACAAGAAATTGAGACCTTCTAACAATAACAGAACAAATGTGTATTTAATTTGCAGCCTCAACACTAGAAAATCGGCATTAAAAACAGTTATTTCCGGGAGGGACAGAATCAACTGGAAACGCTGTAATTAAGATCATATTTCAGATGAACAATGGTTGATTACTCTGATTAATTTGATATGGAAATACCCGTCTCGAGTATCGCGAAATTCCAGGCTGGTGAATATTTTTGACATTTTCTGCCTTTGAACATGAGTTAAACATGTAATTAAACAAGGGTTACAAATGGTTTTACAAATGGCTTTACAAATAGACGAACAGGTTAGCTACTGTGCAAAAGTATTGAAATTGAAATATGTTATTTAAGTATGCCATATATGCATGCGAACGGTCTTTAAGAATAGCTCAACTGTTCTTAATGACCTCCTCCCCTTTCAACGTCTATCAACAGGAGTACAGTTGTGGACAATTACTAGTGTTTTAGCAGATGCATACCACCAATGACGACAATTATTAACTGTTTTACAATAAAGTTAACATATATTTAATAATTAATCAGGGATTGAATAAATGCTGCATTATTCTTCTATATAATATTGTCCTTAAACCTAATTTCAATATTTTTATGTGACATCAATGTAATAGTATGTCAATTCATTTGTGTGTTTTGTTATCGTTGGTCATTACACTTTTATAGTAAATCGCTGATAACAGTATATGAAACAACAATTTCTTGCATTTATTTCAAGAACTTTTTAAAACATCAATAATTTATTCTTAAGATTTTGAATATAAAGAACATCCTCCGAATGTTGTCGTCGAAATTTAAGAAGTTGGCTTCCTCAAAGTTTGTCCTGAATGTAAAACATGTTTGTTAAACTTCTTGAGATATTGAATTCCCGTAAACGTGGCCAATGAAAACGAAAATTCACGTAAATGCAGCCAGAGAAAACGAGAATTTGAGTAAATGCAGCCAAAGTAAGCGATTGTTACAATGCATTTTGGAAGACTGCCAGGTATTCAACTGTGTCGATTTGTTATACCCAAGAAGTGAATTGAATAGTTAATGTTTGACTACAAAATCAATTCATGACCATGTGTGCTTTATAAATAATCGTAAAGATAGCCATCACAGGCGGTTGTTGAAGCTTTCTGTTTTCGTTTGAACCAATCCGTTTTCAATTACTATCAAACACACTTAGGCATATAAACCTTTTTTGGGGTGGTGCAATTTAACTGCAATGAATAAATGTATACATTTATCTATTATCATAATATTTAAAAATACATCCAAAACCCTGCATAAACGTATGTTACACCAGGTCTATTGTAACCCATTGGTAGACAGTCAAACTAAAAGTATCAATTTCAATCTAGAGATTAAATTTAGCAGAAATAAGCGGATTTTTTTTTTGGTTGATTTGTGTATGCAAATATAGTCCCGCTTTGTTTCTATATTTGCATAATTAGCATACACATCGTATTACCCGAAGTAGATAAAAGACACATAGTAAGTTAGTTTTGTCTGAGAAATTGATTAAACTAATCAACCATATGAGTAAGATGAATTGCCTAATAATTGAAATGGCTTACAGCCGAGCGGTTTTATGGGCTTTTGTTCAATTTATGTGTCTGCCTGAAGCTATACGTAATTGTTGTTTACAAGATAAATTATACTTAGCCCACAACTAAGCAGCATGGAGGAGTTATTATTACAATTGGAGAGTTTTCTGTAATTTATGCATCCATCAACACAATTTAGTTTTAAGAATAGGAAGTCTCATTCAATGCCTTTCACAGTGCCAAAGTAACAAAAGTATAAATGTTTCAAATAATCATTTTTTATTTAGGTTTGAAGTATAAAAGACATAAAACATACAGTATAAGTGTTTCAAATAATCATTTTTTATTTAGTTTTTAAGTTTAGAAGGCAAACATACACCCGTTGAAACATGTGTATGCGTAATAGTAAATTTTTATGAAATAAGATTTCATTAATTGTTAGATTATCAAAAAGCATGTTTCATTTTCAAGGAAATGTTTTTGTTCAAACTTACTATGTGTTTGTGACACGGTCTGAAAATGATTGATTTATATTTTAAAAAGGTCTTTAGTTAGATAGATGCATAGCCTGAAATAGATCCAGAATGTTTATTGACGTGTTTTATACTACTCGTCGCACTTAACCATGTGAATCTAGAGCAAATACCATACATAGACTTGCTGTTGTGATTGATAGGTTCTTTTTGTATCCCTTCCATCGCTAAATAATAGATAGATGAAAGTGAATGAATGCCAAAAGAACACATCTATGTCTTCTCAGAAGATGAAAGAGGAATAATTCAGCCGTGCGAACTCACATACCATTTTAATACCACTCATTCAATTATATAGTTTTGCTATAATGCTAATAATCGAGTGTAAAACTGAACCTACGGGTGTTTACCTTTTTCCTTCACAATTTATGAGTAATTTTTATATTGGAAAATTAGAACCGGTATACTTTTTACGCAGTATCAAAATTATGACAACAGCAAAAGTAGGAATATGTGTTACATTGTTATTTAAGGACATTAACAGGGGAAACTGGGGCAGACTGTAATGACTATTTGCTAAACAGTACCCCCAATGCGATGGAGATTGATAACGTATCTGGAAAAACTGAAAACAACGTTTGAGGTCGTTAAAAATGTTCCTGTGTTACATTTTCTTGCAAAAGACGACGCAGATATTTTATAGAATAGTCGTTTTTTTAAAGATAAACAGTGTTAACTTATCGGTCCCGAACTCGGATATAGCGTCTTAAAGTGCATTTCTAACATTGTCACCCACCCCTGAATATAATCCTGTTATTTAAGAATATCTAGATAATTGCGATATGGGAAGAGTATAACACTTGTCAATGAATTGTTCTCAATCCAGTTGTATTGAAAATAAGTATCCATTATATATTAATTATAATTATTGGAAATTTAGCTACTGACTAAAATCCTGTTATATAAGAATATCTAGATAATTGCGATATGATAAGAGTATAACACTTGTCAATGAATTGTTCTCCATCCAGTTGTATTGAAAATAAGTATCCATTATATATTAATTATTATTATTGGAAATTTAGCTTCTTACTAAAAACAAACTTTGAATATGTTTTCAATAAAGCTGTACGTGAACGTATGATCAAAGAAAGCTGGAATTCCGAGGTTAGCTGACATTACAAAATGTTAATCTCATATATCATAAACTCGATAACAAAATACATAGACGTTTTCAATATTAAGACCAATAACATATAGTTATGGTTTTGTGCATGTGATTTTGGTTTTGTGGTCACTAATTCGGACATATGTGTTCTCTAGGTTCTCTAGTTTCGCCCCACATAACAAGAGTGATAAATATAAGTTGCAATAACTTGTTTCACAATCGTTGCAAGAATAAATAAATTTAAAATAATAACATATTGGATTACCACAGCTCTAGGTTATACATCAACTTTGGTAGCATTTATAGGAGAGGCTTCTGAAAGCATGCATCTTAGAACAATATTGAATAAGCGTTGAATTTATGGCGCATTTAGCAGTTTTCTGCTAAGGAATATTATTATTTAATGTTCCGTTGCGCGCTGATCGTGTGGTAGATGCACAAATAATTATACGTTCAGGAAAAGCGATGGATTTTCAGACAATAATTTAAGTTAATTAAAATACATTAATAAACCATTAAATTGCCTAGTTAAACTTGATGCTCAAACAGCATTGCTATGGATATTTGGTTTCTTTTATTACCATTTAGGATGGTAATGCAGTATCTTTATAGCCACTGATATCATGATTGCTTATGGAACTAAGCCATCGATATTCGCAATGGGTACTGTAAGGAATGATAAACTATGATTTAAAAGATTTGGTATGACCATTTTGAAGTCGAAGAGATTTGAATTTTACCATTTAAATAGAGTCAAAGTTAATTTCAGGAAGGTTTTGCAATATGAAACTCGTGTTGAACCCAGAGCAGACAGGTTTTAAACGTTTGAATGAAAAAACACCTGTAACCTTGGTTCTTCAATATGTAAGCAGGAGAACACAACTATAAATTCACAAATGTTACACAAATTTACGGAATTGAAAAGCCTATATTTAATATCACTGCTTAAATTTTCCAATTGAAACTGAAGTTTTTTACTTCTCCGTCTTTTTTAGATTACTAACTATTTGACCATATTTTGTTTATTTCAACATAATCAACCCAGCTTGTAACCTGCATTTTCCCACGATTATGTCCCAAGGTTCGCCGAAAACATTTTTTTTCACGTCAAACGGGTTCCGATAACTAGTTTTGGGCCTCATCGGGACCAACATATTAGGTAACGATGGGGAGCCTTGTGCGCCGATTTCTGAAAATGTGATATTCCTGCAACATCTATTATCAAAGCAATGCACATTTATTAACATGGTTATTGTACTCGTACAACAGCAGTGTTCCTTGGCGTTCGCCTGGTAAAGAGTGACGTAAGGTTACGATATGGGACTCAGCAAAACGTCAATCCATCAAATGAACCTAGTTTACTAAATGTACAAGGTCTTGTAGGTAAACAATACAATAAACTTGACAGTTCTGAAATGAAATCATTGTTTAAAACATATGACATACTTTTATTTACTGAAACTTGGTCAAATGATTTATTTAATTATGATGTAGCTAATTTTTCTACCTATATACTTAATAGAAAAGATAAGGTTAAACATTCAAAGAGAAGTAGTGGAGGTGTCATGATTTATGTACATAATAAATTATCAAAATATGTTCAGTTTGTCAAAAATACTAGTGATTGTATTCAGTGGATTAAATTAGATAGACAGTTACTAAATACAGATAATGATGTATTATTGTGTCTGACTTATAATATTCCTAAGGGTAGTTGCAGAGAATATTTAACTGATAATTCAGTGTTTGAGTTGATTTTGGATGATATTTTAGATTTTAATATTATATATGAAAATACTTGTGAATATTTTGTTTGTGGAGACTTTAATGCTAGAGTTGGAGAAAGGCCAGATTTTGTCTTAAATGATAATATTCATACTTGTTTGGAAGATATTTTCCCAGATGACTATGTACAAGATGAATATATGCATAGAAGCAATTTAGATAAAACTGTAAATGAATATGGGAATATGATGTTAGATTTCTGTAAAATGTCAGGTTTGAGAATTTTAAATTGTATGATTGACTTAGATGCCAATATAGGAAAATATACTTTTGTTAATGCAGCAGGATGCAGTACTATTGACTTAGTTTTATCCTCAAAAAAGATGTTCTGTTGTGTAAACAGTTTTAATGTGTTAGATCCAAACATTCTGTCTGATCATTGTGTTGTTAGTTTTAGCTTGGGATGTTCACAAATTTGTGGTAATAATAGTCTTTGTAATGAAGATGTGAAAATTGATGATACAGTTGATAATATACCATATAAATACATGTGGAGTGATGACAAAAAGAATGATTATGTTAACACATTAAATAATGAAGAGACTACACATATGCTTGAAACACTGTGTGATGACATTGAAAATTCACATAGTAATGATGATATTGATTCCAATTTGAAATCATTCTGTAATATTATAGAAGATATATGTTCATCTTTGTTTAAAAAATATTGTGATAATAATGTTGCACATGTATATAGAGCATATGATGGCTTATATTTTGATGATGGTTGTAAAAATTTAAAACACTGTTATTATAAAAATTTAAACATGTATAGAAATTATCCATGTGATGTAAATAGAAAGAATATGGTAGAATCCAGAAGCTTGTATCAGAGTACTGTGAGAAAAAAGAAATGTATGTATGATAAAATGCAGACTAAGAAATTAGAAAGTGTTAGATTATCAAATGCTAAGATGTATTGGAAAATGTTAAAAGGGTCAGTTGTTAAGGAAGAATGTGGTAATTTGTCAAATGCAGATTTTCTACAATATTTTAAGGCTATTAATGACCCAGATTCAACATTTTATCAACCTGATGAAGATATTTTGTATTTTCATGATAGATATATGAATGAAGAATTGAATATTATGTTTGAAGAATTGAATGTACCATTTTCACATGAGGATATTGTTAAGGCATGAAACCAGTTAAATAATGGTAAAGCTGCTGGGCCTGATTATTTGTTAGATGAGTTTTTTAGACATGGTATTAATAGTAATAATTTCTTTATTGTTGTATGTACTTTGTTTAATAAGTTGTTGAGTTGTGGATATTTTCCAGAGGCTTGGTCTGAAGGGTTAATTGTACCTTTGCATAAGAAGGGTGATAAGAATGATACAAATAATTATAGAGGTATTACATTATTAAGTACATTTGGTAAATTGTTTACTAAAGTAATAAATAATAGATTAAATTGTTGGGCTGAAAAATATCATGTATATATTGAGGCACAGGTTGGTTTCAGAAAAAATATGGGCACAGTTGACAATATTTTTGTACTACATGGTGTTATAAATTATTTGTTAGAAAATAATAAGAGACTTTATGCAGTTTTTGTAGACTTTACTAAGGCCTTTGATTTTTTAGTGAGAGATGTCATTTGGTATAAACTTTTGAAGTTAGGAATTAGAGGAAATATGTTTAATGTTATTAAATCTATGTATGCCCCTGTTAAGTCTAGAATTAAAATGCATAATACTATTAGTAAAGATGACTTTACATGTATGCTTGGTGTTAGACAAGGAGAAAGCTTATCTCCATTCTTATTTTCTATGTATTTAAATGATATTGAAGAGTATTACATGTTAAATGGGTTTGATGGTATTGATATAGGTATGCTGAAACTGTTTCTGTTATTATATGCAGATGATATTGTTATTATGGCTGACTCTGAAGACCAGTTAAAAAGGGTTTGTTGTTACTAGAGCAGTATTGTGATAGATGGAAATTAAGTGTTAATTCTACCAAGACTAAAGTTATGATTTTTAAAAAGGGAGGCAGGTTAAGGAAAAATATTGTTTTTTCTTATAAGGGGGTCAATTTAGAAGTAGTTAAACATTTTACATATTTAGGTATTATTTTTACCTGTGGTGGTTCCTTCACCACCACCTTTGATACTTTAGCAGGACAGGCATCCAAGGCTATTTTCAAGTTAAACTCATATTTAGCTAAGTTTCCATATATGTCTATTAGTAATAAGTTAGATTTGTTTGATAAATTAGTCTTACCAATTTTAAATTATGGATCAGAAGTATGGGGATTAAAGGATTCTATTGTTTTAGAAAGAGTACATTTAAATTTTTGCAAAAGATTATTAGGTGTTAAAATTCAAACTCAGAATAACTTTATATATGGCGAACTTGGTAGAACTACAGTGTACACTAGGAGAGTTGTTGATGTTATAAGATATTGGTTGAAAGTTATAAAATTAGATGCTCATAAATATGTTAAAGGTGTGTATTCTCATATGTGTAGTTATATTGAAACAAGACCTAATTGTAAATCGTGGGCAAATGATGTGTGTTCTTTATTGCAATCTCTAGGCTTTCATTATGTATGGTTAAACCAAGGAGTTGGTGATGAAAATATGTTTATATCATTGTTAAAAACAAGACTAAATGATATGTTTATTCAGAATTGGATGTCAGAATTAAATAACTCATCTCGTGCAAGATCGTATACAATGTTTAGTAATTTTATGTTACAACCTTATCTGACAAATGTTAATATGTACAAATTTAGAAAAGACATGTGTAGATTGAGAGTTTCTTCACATAGACTGTCAATAGAGTCAGGCAGATGGCACAAACCTGACCCAATACCATATATTGATAGAAAATGTTTGTGTTGTTATGTATTAGAAGATGAATTTCATTTTATTTAAGAATGCTCATTGTATAGTGATTTAAGAAAAATTTTATATTAGTAAATATTATTGGACTAGACCAAATGTACCAAAGTTTGTTGATTTAATGTAATCGGACAATGTTAAAGTGAATAGAAATTTAGCTATGTATATACATAAGGCATTTAATGTTAGAAACCAATACCATTATTACTATGAATAATATGTGTTTTTCATGTACACAATGATCTCTCGCTGTCATATACATGTACATAATGCTATAGTGTGTCTCTATTATGACATGAAACATAAATATATATTTATATGATCATTGGTGATTTATTTGACCATTTGATTACTTACATGCATATAATTCTCTATTTGTAAATGTATACTCATGGACATATTGTCTATTGTATTTGTTAATAAACTATCTCACTATGAAAATCGGCGCACAAGGCTCACCATCGTTACCTAATGTGGGGGTCCGGTGAGGCCCAAAACCGGTTGTTGTATTATATAGTTTTCTTGTAATGATTTTAAACTAACTTAGGCAAAGGAAGCGTAGGAATTAATTTGCGTAATACATGAACCTATACTAAATAGTAAATACATCATGGGCGCTCTACATAAACATGCGATAAATCCTTCAATGAAAAAAGAGAAGTACACATTAAGATAAGAGAAACTCATCAAGCATCGCCTTTTGGATAAAACCTCAAAACATATCGCCCCAAGTGGTACGAATATGGAATGGGCTTTGAACACATAATGATGTTAAAATTTGCAATGATCGGACTCATTATCGCGGCGGGTACTTCTGATCGCGGGTATGGTCAAACAAGCATGCCCACAATCGAACAAAATCCCGTATTATGCAATTATAATGTTTGCAGTTGTTTCACATGTACAGCACGTTGCAGGGTGTCAAACATTTAAAAAAAATCACGTTTGATTTGAGTTGAAAAGAGAAAGTTGATGTAGCAAATGTCTTAAAAATGATCAATTGGCTAAGCGTGTCATTTCATGCATTACAACAGGCTGGTACCCATTTCTACCTGCTATAATGTAGCTTTTTTCAGTAAAGACATTATTTCACACAATCAATTAATAAAATTAATAATCGTTTTTTAATTGAATCTGTTGAGAGCACAAGTAAGCTTTAAACCGGTGAAACTAATTTAATTTGTTCCCGATAGAAAATAAATAACAACACGGTGGGGCAGATATTCACGTAAGGATGACCTACTCGTGTTTTAATCAGCCAATTGCAAATACGACATGATATGCAAGTGCGTGTTTGTTTTAAGCAGGGCTTTAACAAACCCGTTGAAGTACGAGAAAATTCCGTTGGACTCAACACACCTTAACCCTTCCAACTACGTTCATATCCAGCTGATAGTATCAATCCTGCAATTCATTCCTCAATTGAACAAACTTTGTTTAGAAGCAGAATGCTGAGGCTTAAAATTCACTGAACCAACAGACATTCCCTTCAATTTATTGTCATTAAACTGTTTTAACTTAAATCTTAAACATTATACTGTCAATAATTAGGAGTGTTCATAGTATGATCTTATATTTGCCTTAACAAGCACCAATATTGAAAAATTCTTACAAGTTCAGAAATAGTAATGTAAAATTCTTACAAGTTCAGAAATAGTGTTTGTAAAAAACATTTATTTATGCTTCAACATCGAAAAATTCTTACAAGTTTAAAAACAGTGTTTGTAAAAAATATTCATTTATGCTTCAACATCCTTTTCAACTTCGTATTAAATATAGTATAGCATAACAGTACAAGCTTTACTAATGACATGACAGGAATCTCGATAATGAATTCTGAAACGACTGTTATTTAATCTAAAGAAATCAGATCAGTTTTAGGATCTTTTAAAATATTCGAGACAACATTAAACAAGCAAAATATATGGCATATCCAGGGAAGCAGAGACAGTTTGAAACATTTTAAAAGTGAAATACTAACTGCTTATATTATTAATCATACATATGTGTTTTTATTCACTTTATGTTACGGGTGAAATACAGTGGCTCCAGTTATGTTAGGAGCTGTATATGAAAAGAGCCAATGACACTTCCGAGCTAGAGCAAAAAGAGCTGGAGCCACTGTTTCGCAACCGTGATGTTCTCTGCTTCTCGCAGTTTGCACAATTGCACTCAAGAAGTGGGCAACAGTACTTAACATACATGTAGAACATTATATACCAGCTGATCTTATAAAAATCCTTGTTATTTTATTTCTTAAATAACTAGGCATTCTTGGAAAGTGGGAATGTCGATGTCCTTATGACCTAGCAAAATAAATTCGCCCTTGATTTGAGACAGGTTACGTCATCGATGTGACCGTACATTTTTTACTCATTTGTGTTTTAAATGTCATAGTTTGACGAGCTTTCCGGAGTGTTTTCAGCAATTGTTATTTTTAATTACAGCTCGATAACATAAAAGCCGCTCATTTAGTTTCATTCCTTCAATTTCAGACTTTCACTAGAATATTTTATAACTTTCTATTTAGCTTGCGGTCAAATTAGATAGAAAAGATGTTAAGGAAGTACGATTAAGCAAGGAAAGCCAGTGGCGTATTTTTAGATACATCACGATCGAGCAAACAGTTATTCCGTTTTTGGGATGGCTCTAGCAGGAAAGGCAAATTATGTAGATAGGTCTGCAGCTGAACAAAAGTTACGAATCATGTCACCCTGTATGTCTGTATGAAAAGGCACAAGTAGCGGAACATCAAAGCGACAAGTTACAAACGGGTGTTTTGTCAACGTTTTGGAATCAAGTTTTCCATTTTCAAAGTGTTAAGAAGTAAGCCAAACCTTTGTCAGAAAAGTTGTATTCAAAGTTATTTGAACGTAATTCCTTTTGCATTAAAAAGTTTATCGTTGTATAACTATCACCGCTGTGTAACCGCTGATATATGGGTTGGAAGTAAATGATGGTCGTTACATTTTAGAGGGGTTCAAATGTAATCACCTTACAAAACTTCTCAGGATATCAATAAAACAATAGACACTTCTGGGACAAGTCCAACAGTCTATAGTTTAACAACGATCAAGCATCTAGGTCAAACAAACACTTACGACTGACAATAACGTCGCTTTCTCCTGCTATCAACTTTATTACAGGACTCGTTGCGTTAGAAATATGGACTACATCATTTGTCAAATTTGAAATGTTTGATTAAAACAAGTCTACAGCAAAAATGTTTTGAGGCAGAATTCAGACATGAAAATACATGAGGCTCTGTAAACTGTATATTAATACTCATAATATCAACAAAGATAACATAAATGTCAACAGTAAAGCAAATAATACTCCAGATATAGCCTTTGTGCCACTGACCAAGTTAAATGTATTTTATGTTAAACATTTAGACCTATCATAGCACGTTTGAGACAACTGCATCGGAGCAAATTGACAATATGGATCATGTTATCATCGATAGTTGATTTTTGAACACTCCGTATTACTAATGACAGAGGCGTACCGTCGTAAGTTGGAATCTTACCAAGCCATCAAACTTTCATCGATTGCATTTACTTACATATCATCATAAAACAATTGAATTGTCAATTCGTTCTACAAAATATAATCAGCGATTTATCGTTTTATGGAATATAAACTAGGATTGTTTTGATCACAAACCAAACTCAAGAAATGCTCTTAGTTTGTATATGAGACTTATGGAATATTCACTAGAGCTGGATTGCAACCGATGATTTATTGGTTTATCACTTGTTTAGAAAGTTTGGAAGCATTTCCTGTTTATGTCTGGAGTTACATTACATAATGGAATTTAATAAGGAAAACATTGCATTTCAAATATGATACAAATTCTAATGGCAATGGTTTGTTGTAGACCAATCCACAACCTATTAGTCTGGAATGAGATTTATGTCCCAACAACATTGAATGGTATAACGTTCGTGTTTAAGACGTTATTAAGATATTAAACTGAATGTACTTGCAATGATGAAAGAGCAAACTCGATAGGGTAACACATTTCTTTAATTCAAATACCGGATATCAAATGAAACTTTTTATACAAGTCTTTGCAGAGCTTTGTGTATTGATTTGAATGGTCCAAGCTGCATGTACTCTTAACGTAATGTGTCCTGACATTATAATGTTTATGCAGCACCAATCTTTAATTGTGTCCTTTGCAATAAGGTTCCTTTCAAAGTTTTGGCACATTCGCACAATGATAGACTTTCTTCTTGTTATATGAATGAGTACCTGTATTAAGTTTAGATATACTTTATGCATGTATATGAAAGGTTGTACAAGCTAAATAGGAATCTGAGTTAGCTACTGAACTGAACACAACTCTCATTTGATTACAACAGTGATATTTTTACTTATCATTGAAGAATACAGCATTAATAGATTTGCTGATATCACGAAGAACAATGTTCCTAAATTGTTCAATAATATATTTATTCAAATTTAGTAAGTAGCTCGACAGTATCAGAAATAGTTTTCCTCGTAATGTGATATTGAGATAATTGTCTTTGATATCTAAACATTGCCAAGCAAACTTAGTTCAACTAGGTCAATGTTACTGTAAGCCATTAACGTCCCGTTTATTTATGCGGGCAAGTTCAAGCAAATTCCGTTGTATCACCTAAAAGTTGAATTTAAGGAGTTTCTCCCCAAAAAGAAAGAAAGGTAAACCCTGTAACAGAAAGAGGAACAGAGTGTTTTATATGCAGCTGCATTTCTAGTAAACCGACATGAAAAATCGTTACTTCCGAGAAGGACACAACCAACAGGAAGTTCATGTAATTAAGATGAGTTTGCAGATAAACAATCGTTGATTACTATTTATTTAAATATGGAAATTACCGAAAGAATTCAATGCCAGGCTGGTGTAACTTTTGATAACTCTCTACGTTTGTACTGTCAATATGTGAAAACGAAGTTTAACAGATATATTTCATATTGCTTTCAAGTAAAACAGAAAACTTAGATACGGAGAAATTGGAATATGTTATCCGAGTGTTTTCATTTTAGCAATTCTGCATTCAAAATGTGTTCAATGAATGGTCATTAAAAACATTGCCGGTGAAAGAGAAGTTATGAAAAGGCAAAATAAAACTTATAATATGAAAGTTACTGACAAGACTAGCGGAATGCTTTTGCTTTTTAAATAGAGTTAATTCTGTTTCATCTGTCTGTACAGTTGTTTAAAAGCTAGATGCACACCATCAATGACAAAATCGACGTACTTCAACCGATGGCTTCATTTATTTAATATTAGTTCGTGTTATTATTAAATAATATACCCATGGAAGTGTCATCAATGTATAAGTCATTTTATATGCTCATATTTCTTTTTACTTTTAGACATAACACTATTATTATAGCAATTCACTGATCACTGTAAACAAAAAAACCTTCATTACTGGCGTTTTTTTACGTACTGTACTTGAAATCATGGCAATATATTAACGCTGATCAAAAGAGCAAATATCAATATTTGTTTCTCTCATCATATTCCTGCAACTTGATTTGTTTGCTTCTCTAATATTAGTTCTGATTGTGAGATATAATATATTTTCAAGATATTAAACTTATTTTGCAAGATTTATGTCTTTCGGAACAGTTACATCAACATAAATTTAATGTTACGCTTGAAGAATTAGTTTGTTTTTGACAATAAAATACGTTATACAGAAATGCTAAAGACAAAGGAATCGATGATGACGAAAATGCATATATTTGCTTAACATTATTAACTAAGCATTACGATACATTGATAAAAGCTAATGGTGTTTATGCCTCTAACCATTCGGAATTGTCCATCGGCATCTCGGGGTTATAAGTTTAGTAAATTTCGGGTTTATCCCCTTAAAAATATCATAAAAGTACCAAACCGTACATCATTTAATCGATACTATTGTTCCTTCCAAAATATCATTACAATATTATCCAGTTTTCGTTTAAAATTAATCTTACATATGCATGAAAATATTATGTTTTATTCCATAGTTTGATTAAAACATTGATAAGCTAATGTGTTATGGACCGATATCATTTAAAATATATCTAAATAATTTGGTTTGGCTTTAAGTAAGGGAATATTCGTTTTCTGGTGGTTTATTTTGTGATATTATCAATATCATTATATAATATAAAAACGCACAATAAACGTATGCACGCACTCACGCACACGATGACATTAATGAGAATTACATTTGATTTTATACTAAAAGGTAGCTTATAAAAGTACTGAGGTCATATATACTGGCAATATTTAAAAAGAAATAAGTTGCCTATCATGGCATAGAGTTCATATATCATGGAAATAGTTCGATATTCATAAGTAGCCCGCCAATGTATAGAAGTCATATATAATGGCAATTGCTGAATATAAATTAGTATCTTATCAAAGTATAGAGGCCAAATATAATTGCAATAATATGATATAAATAAGTAGCTTATCAATGTTTAGAGGCCATGTATAATGTCAATATTTCAATAAAAATAGAAGACTATCAATGTATTGAGATCACATATAATGGCAATATTTCCATATAAATAGTAGATTATCAATGTATTGAGGTCATATATAATGTCAATAATTCAATATAAATAATGTACCTGTCATTGTTTAGAGGTCATATATAATTCAATATAAATTAGTAGCTTATCAATGTATAAAGTTGATTAATAATGACAATAACTTAACATCGATAAGAAGCTTGTCAATGTATACAGGTTATTCACTTAACATAGAAAATGAGCTGCATTTACAAAATGTATATATTATTTTAATACTACTGTTTCCTAGTTTGGAGGCTTTAATCATGCAATGATATTTTTATCTGAGCTTTTTTTGACATTTTGAGCAGCTGAATGTTTTGCCTATTTATAGAAAAACCAAGGGAGCAATTCTCTCCTTATTTCACTTAATACATCACACACAATCTTTAAATGATATTCATCCTCTTATTTCATTTTTTACATATTTCACATTTTCAATCATGTCTCGATATTCCTGCATATCTACCTCTTTCAATCTTTAAGTTAGTACTTAACAATTATGGTCAGTGAATCAAGTTTCCACCATCTGATACCTTGTAGAGTCAGTGATTTATGTACAGAAAGGGGATATTGCTTTGTGTGACAACTCGATGACAGTAATTTCATTCTTCAATCAAATTTCAACAAATATTTTTTTTCTCCTTTTCAAATGTAACAAACTGATCAAAATAGGCGGTACAATTGAAATATCACATTGAAATAAAAACATATATTCAATCAATTTAATGAAGATGGTATTTTTTTTTCGGGAAACTTTTGTAATCAGCTATTCTGACATGCAACTTCAGGGTAACAGAGACCTGCTACTTCTTGTGTGCACACAGATGATAGGGAATGTAAATCATTGTGATCTTATTAAGATGAACCTTCCAGTTGAATAATAAGTAATTTGCCTAAAGTAGATAAGGAATTTAGGTGGGAGATATGTACCAGGCAAGTGGCTGGTTATTTATACGAGACCGTAGGAACGACAGTGAGGTAGGTTTTCGGATGACATGTTTCACTATCCATCAGCGATGTAAACCTTACGTGTAATTATTAAAAGCGGAAACATAATGAAAAACAGTTAACGTTCGTACTCATCTAGACTACTTCAGTTGAGATGCTTAGTTGCATATTGATGTTTACAAACCATAATCGGAACTTCTGAGTGCAGAAAGGAAACAGCTAAGGAGGCAAGGGACGCTCAATATAGAATACTTTTCTTATTCAAAGTTTTCTTAAGATAAGTCTTTAATCTGAGCTAGTGTTTACTCTTTTAATTATTTAATAGTTTGGTTTAACCAAAAATGGAAAACTGCCTTAGCTTTATCATACTGCTCTAGGCAATTGATTCCTCGGCATTCGACCTTTGGTCCCAATGTTCCCTGACTATGTTCATCCTCGGCACCTCAGCGTATCATAACCTATATGATACCTTGGGCAAATTGGCTAAGGAAACTTCGTAAATCTTAAATATTCATGAGCATTTTCCGACAAATGAAATAGCCGTTAAAAAGGATAGAATCTCCTTTGTGAAGAGCTATCGGCATATTTAACAATGTCATGCCTAAAATTATTTGTAAGCCGTGATCTCGTTGGATTATTTCGAACCTAGTTTACATCCGTAACTTCTCGGCCATTTCCGCACGAGGTGTGTCTCATGCGACCAATCAATCGACTGGATTTCACCTTATTTAATATTTATGAGTACGAGATTTTTACAGCTGATTCACCCAGGGGATCATATACGTCATGATATGCTGGGATGCCGAAGATTGACCATGCTATGACATTTGCCCACTTCTCAAATATCCCTGACTAATTATAACTTGCCTCAATATTTCCTTAAAACCCTGTTTTTATGTCATGTTTACAAAATGAAGTTCGTCGAACTCAGTACGTAAATATCTACCAGTTGTTGTATTATGGTGACTCTTATTTAATATATTCGTATGCAACAAGTAGTATTCATTTGGTTTCTTCATTTTGCTAAGGATTTTTTTTAAAACGATTGGGCCGTTGTTTTCAAATATAACATATATCGCTTCTCCTAAGCACTTTAAGATGTTGCCAAAGGTCAATGCAAATTTTACACACCCATTTACAGAGTATATGACAAGAAGAGATGGTCTAACTGGCAAATCCCCATAGATTTGTTTTTGAAGATATTTCTGCTTTATAATCCCACGGTAATCTTATGTATCAACCATATACAAGTAAGTCCTGTTTTGGTCTTAATTAACTGAAAACGCCATTTCTTAACCTAGGTCTCTTTCTAATTTGATTTATGGTATAGTTCTTAACAATGCCAAAAAGGCTTTAATGAAACAAACACTCATACTTTCATCTAAAAACACTTATATGTATTTAAATTTGACTGACAAACATTTTTGAAATTGAAAAGGTCAGGAAATGGCTTCAGGTGTTTAATGCAGTCTCTGTTTGTAATCTCTTTCATTTCATTTTGATGTGTTCATAGTGCGACAATTAAATGTTTCAACATTGAAATTAACTTGAATTTCTCTTTGAATAAGAATATTACGTTTATTTTCTTTATATAACATAGATATATTCTGCCGCTCTAAAAACAAATAACAACAACATAAAATTAGGACCACTAACAGCAGTGACTTATATATGCGATGCGGGGTTCATCTTTACTGCTTGATATAGAGACATTCATTGTTATGCATTGTATGCACACTTAATGCACACTTTATGGAAAAGCGCAGACTTTATTTAGTATACTTCAATTCAAATCGGAATAAAGTCATAATCTAATGTACGTGCTGCCATTACCGCAAAGGAAGTATGATCGTGTACTTCAGTCAGATAGATTTCAATTCATGAATACAGAACAGATTTCGTTGAGGCCTTCGACATGCAATGCTCTCACAATTGCCAACATTTTGCTAATGTACCTTGCGTAACCATTCAAAGAAAAGCTTTACATCACATCTAATTCTAGAGCGTGCTTTTGGGAGTACACAACTTATATCTAACATCAGAGTTATAATGTTACTACTTCCATGCAAGTGTCAATACAATTACTTAAAGATCTTAATGGGGGTTTTCATTTGCATTAATGTAACTATAAATCAATCGATGACTAAATGTCATTGCTTGCGTTGGTGTATCTTATTCAGGACCATATTCCCAAGTTATCATCTTATGCACATATTTGTAATAGGTTTCTACGTGGGGTTCTTTTGCTAATGACACAATATATATGCAAAAAGCTACAGAAACATGCTCAGTAGCAAAAAGTTCAAACATAAACCCGGTTTAGTGGCATAGAACACAAAATCACAAACAAGAAACATAGAACAGCACAAAACTCTACAAACAGCGCAGTGCATAAATACTATATAAATATAAATATTTGGTATATAACACTGCAGAAATGTCTTAAATGGATCTTGGTTGCTTCATACCCCCAATCAAGCCTTAGGTTGGACGAGACTATCTAAATGCATATGTTGTTATAAAGCGGGACTAAGAAAATCAGCAGAACGACGACCCCTTCGATAATCAAAAGTAAAATAAAATGTCCAATCGCGTAAATGCAGCCCGTGATCCCACAATATTATCTCAATACATCAACTTCTTTTATCCATTATTGAAGAATTAATTTTATTTAAATGTATACCTCATTGTTTAAGCATACGTGTCCCTTACAGAATGGGAATTTCTCTAATATCTAAGGAACGATATTGAACACTTCCATATTTGAATAGAATATAAACCTCCTCAGTAGCAAGTTTGCAAATCAGTGTAATTTAAAAGTCATACCCGTGACAAATACCAATGTGAAAGTCAAATGAAATTGGCCTACAGATTGGGTATCTTTGGAAAACTAATCGAACATTTTTAACTGTGAGCTAAATATTATTTATTTGTAACAAGGCATTATTCTGCAAGCGAGCATTAAAATATTGAGGTAGCTTCTTACCGTGTTATGATTTGAGGGTCAACACCATTTACTCCATACACAATCGTCTAATAAATCAAATCCAATGTACATGTACACTGTTTAAATCTAGTGTATTGGTGAGGCAAAATGAAATATTGTGTTTCACAGGCATAACTGTTTTTATTTTTTATTTAAAAAATGTTGTTATTTTATTTCATTTTCTTATCCAACTTAGGATAATTTGGGGGCGAAATTGTCTTAAACAGTTATTTTTATATTATATAATAATATTCCTATTGAATTTAAAAAAAAAAAAAAAAAAAAAAAAAAAAAAAAAAAAAATCAAACTTTATTTTCACATAGTTCAATCTTATAATGGCCTTCCATATTGAAATTATAATATTTTGTGAAAAAAAACCAGCGCTTCGTTCCTTTATATGTCAATAAAACTAACTATTAAATTTCTCTGCCTAAATCATGATACAGCTTATTCTGAAGGTATTTTAACTACTTTAATAGGCTTTTGGAAATTATTCATTGTTTCTTTTTGTGATGAGCGAATGGAAACATTTTCTTAAAACTGAAATATGATGTTAGCAACGTTCTGCTTAATGCAAAATTTTGTCCCCATAAAAGGATTCATAGAGTTTGAGTTATACTTAACATAAAGGGGCATATTGCACAATATGCTGTTGTTGGTTTATACCATAAATATACTCGTATTGTATACAAATGATCCAGGGAACGAGGATATTTTTGTTCGAGGCACTTACTTATTGTATCCCTTTAAAACAGTCATTGATGTAATAGATACAGTACGAGTTTTTCTTTAGAAATGTCCTCTTACATGTTTTTCATTGATGTATATATGTTGTCTTGTGTTATTTTCCTCAATAAATATGTTTAAACTAAGAAGCCGTTTCGCTAGGACGAACACCAATTTTGTCCGAGGCGGGGATAAAATTGGTGTTCGTCCTAGCGAAACGGTTTCTTACGTCTGTAAGAGGACACTTTTGAAGAAAAAACGAGTAACTGTATCTCTCTTAAACGATGATAAGTGTATTGCATATGTAAGTGAGCAAATAAATGCTTTAATAAATATATAAATACAGATTAACAAATAGATAAATGAAAATAGTTTTCCGAAAGATAAAAATACAATTAGTATCATGGCCTTTCTAAATACAATCTATCGGCTTGTGGGATTACTCGAAATTCTCGTGCACGGTCCGCTAATGACCGTAAGAAGACACTTTTTCAATAGTTCTGCTGTGGGAATGGTCGTATAAATGTTTGATACCGATTTTTTTTATTTCTATTTTGAGCCCTAATACAATGCTTTTTATTTCAATCATACGTGTTTCAATTTCCTCTTGCTATGTATGTTAATAACAAAGCCGGTGAAATGAAAAGTGTTAGCCTTTTTTGTTTTTTCCATATTCTTTTGTGTGTGTTTTTCGTTTAACATACTGACATACGTAGCTGTAAATGCAAACTGTTAAAATAAGCTAGCCGATGTTTTATAAGTACTTCTATCATTTATGCCTTGGAGTTGACACGCTTGCGGAAAATTCCGCCTGGCACACAACCCATGCCAGATGAGTCACGTTCAACATCGCATCACTTTTTATTCCTTTGACTGTATGTTTATGATAATGACATTCAAATAAAGCGCAATTCAATATAATTATACAAGTCTAAAACATCATAAAAAAGGAAACTTTCAGTGAAACACAAACGCGTTTTCTACTTCAATTTTTGCACAAATAGATAAGTAAAAGTTGCAAGAAATAAATCGATCATGTGTTTCCGGTCCGGATTGAAAATTCCGACTATTGGTCTCGCTGCGTGACCGATGATTCGGCAACCCACGTTTCCGGCTTATGCACGTGGCCTCGGGTCGGACTTTTATTTCATCGACGATGTTGTATAATCTTTATGGTCAGTTTTCATAACTGGGAAACTTCAGTGAAAAAGTACGGACATAAACCACGGACATATATCGATATAAACATCCGTGAAATAAATCAAAAGGACTTGATCATAATGATAGCTCCTCTGCGCATACCAACACCATCGTTCTTGATGCTATGTTAATTTGAATGTTATTGACTTGTGACTTGACACGACTAGGTTAAGATTCTGGACCGATAAATGTTTGCAATATATTTATACAAGTAAGCAATGACATCTTGTCATATATGGCACACTAAATATATTGCTGGCATTTCCCCAATATCTATCTGCATGCAATCGCCATTGTAGGTTGATGCCAAATCAAGATTTGTTATGTGTTACAATGCTACTCGATGACAGTTCTTGGGGAAAATGAGACATATTACAAGGACCACTTTATCTAATTATAACACATATCTATTGATGAATGGTGCGGTTACCGTTCCTTTTATGGAAGAGGGAGGGTTATGCCAAGAAAATGGCTATAACACTTTTCCCTTGATTGAAAACAATATTTCGAAAGAAAAGACATTACCAAATAGAACAATTACATTCATATTGTGTTGTGTGGGGTTCTTTGGACATAACAGCACAGTTGAACTTACATGACAAACATATTATTTTCAGCAAGTGCACATATAACAATATTAAATTGTTTGACATACTTTTAAACAAAATTAAAGGAAAGCTAAGTTAATACTTATTTGCAACAAGTATAATTGTATAACTGTTCGTATATTATAAATAAGTAGTACACATCATTATGGGTGACGCGTGATAAATAGTTATTGTTTTGTGTTCTTAACATCAATCCTCGTAATATCCATTTCACACATCCCGAAAATAAAAAAAAGTTGTGGAATATTTGAACCGGCAAATGACAGCATAACAAATGACATTTACTAAAAGCGTACGTCAGTTGTCAAGTTTCAGACATAAATAAATGCAATACATACACTTTTATGTATCTCTGCATATCGCATATCCCTGTTATCGCAATTGTCTGGGCCTATTTCCAAGAAAGGACATGTGAAAACAGGAAAACTGCTTTGTTTAGATAGGAGATAGTGTTTAAATATCTCGTCTGAATTTAATCATAACTGGATCCACCTTCAAAAGAAGTCCGTGCAAAAATAGTTTTGTTAGAATTATAATCGATCGAAATACACGAGTTGAGCATAACATATACATTATTTCGGAAAAGACTAGGTTAAAGGTTTCACACTTCTCAAAGATTTATTTTTGTAAGTAAATACAAGAACCTCATACAGCATTCAACTTGAATCAATCGAAGAAGTTCGTATTTAACATCCATGGATCATAAACTATATGTGTAATCGTTGGCTTAAATGTCTTTTAGAGTGAGTCCCATTGTTTGTGATTTTCTCAATTTCACGTCTGGCAACAGTTAATATGCTTCCAACAACAAAAGCTAGACGACTGCTACACTTATACCATACACGGAAATGAAGATGATATAATCTTATAGTTTCATTAAATGCATCAACAAACAGATAATTGCTAAGTCAATCTTGATGATCCGCTGTAAGAGTTCAGACAGCTACGCCATGCGAAAGAGTGTTTGATATATTTGATTGAGGTGTTAAAACGGTGTGTTTTACTGCTTGGCATACACATTCATAAGAATGATACCCAGATATACCCGTAATGTTATGAACATATATACGAAATCGTGGAACAATTCCACTGCTGATAACGAACCCTTGACGAATTATTCTTTACAAGAGTACACAACTCACCATAGACAGTGAACGTTTAGGACATTATATTTCCAAACTGTCATTCAAGGTGACTATGTCGTGAGAACTATAACAACTGGCCTTTTATATTCGAAGAATAAGATTGTCCTAGCAGATATTTTCTTAATTTTTAAGAATCTTAATCTCATTCAAAATACGTTTTCTGTGTTGCAAAAAGTACAAAATTAATGGAAAAATTGCATCAACAGCATATTATTTTGTTTCATGTAATATGTACCTTTCACGTCTGCCAAATTGAATGAGGAACCTACAATCCATTTATATGTTTTTAGAATGTTAAGAAATAGACAATAATAAGATTACTGAATCATTGTTAAAAGCAAAGAAAGGTTTAGGCATCGTTATATATTATTATGTATTTTTATCTTTTCGTTCAGTGTTGCCCTTATTTACTTTACATTGTGGTCGTTTTATGACCCAGTGTCTTTAGCAAATATGAATTTTAATGAAAACTCTGCAAGATTTTAGCCGGGTTTTTTCAAAGTATGATGTTCTCTTCATGGTTGTTTACTATTAATTTACCCTGCATCATTTGTGGGCAAACTAAACGACTGTACGCAAATATATAATTACACGTTTTGTCTACTAATAACTTATAAACATAACGAAGCAAGTCTATTTAGTTAAATTATATGTCTATGATGTGTGCAATGCCTTTGAATATTTAATACAGTTTTGACACCGCATTATACTTAACATGTGGAATGTAAATTTCTGATGGAGTTCCGCTAGAATATAATTGCAATTGCATCCTCATAAACTTTGTCAGCGTTAAAGCTGTCACCTTGATAAATGATCTTAATGCGTTCTTGGGATTCCTCTTCTCACGTATTCAATGTTGTCAACAAAACGTGTATAAGAAAGAATATGTTTGCCTTTTTGATACACGTTTTGTTGACAACATTTAGAGAATGCTTTGTATTACAGTTTCTACACAGAGTGAAATGTAATAGTGTAGACACTTAAATCAGGAAATTTAATACTTTTTTTAACTATTATTTTGAATACAACCTTGAAAGCTTTATTTTCAATAATAGTGCTGCCTAATAGTTTACTTTATTATTCTTGTGATTCTACCCACCCCTAATGAAAACCTCCACTTGAAACTCTTCAATTTTAATGCTTTAGCCTATGTTGTAAAGCACAGGACTACAAATCTTTTGAGGGTTTCAAGGTAGTGGTTCGAATCCAGCCAGAAGCACAAATATTTTATTTTTTTCTTCTTTGTTTTCATTAGCTAACATTTTTTGCAGAAGTTAATATTGTATTTTAATTAAAAAATAATTAAATATATTTCTACACATAAGTATTAGCTTCTGTGAAGATTTTATAACTTGTATGCATGGCTGAAATAGGTGGTTGGAAATTACAAACTTTATTCTTTTTTAAAATGAGACGGTAAAACATTTTGATTTTTTGGCATAATGTTCCCAAAAGATTAAATCTAATCATTAATAAAGACCAGGTCCTGAGTATTTCTAGGACTTTTTGATTTTGCTTTTAAAAGGTCGATGTTCCAATTTTACGCGATCAAAACAGTTTGTTAAAATTGAAATACCATATGGCTATTTCAGTATATTATGATTATATTTGTTGGTGATGTGACCAATAATGTGTTAGTTTTTAAAGCAAATATATTTCTTGTTACTATGATACCAAATTATTACCAAAATGTTGAAAAATAAATGAAATAAAGGATTTTTCTTGTATCTCGGGTGATGTCGTTTTTAATGACAATTTTGAAATGGGGGTAGGGTAATTCAAATATAAATAAAATTGTTATTTGACGGTAAATTTATTTTAAATTTTGTTTTTGAATCCAGGAAATGATACACATTAAGAAATTATCAAGCTGATCATAGTTTGAAATGTTGCCCATTAGGGATGTGCTACCTTAAGCTTCCTTAATGAAACCGTTTTAAATGTTTTTGTTTTCTCAATTGGTTTTCGCTTTTTAATCAAATTAATTAAGAAGAAATTTGAAAGCGATGTGTATGCAACGTATAAAATGTTTAAATTGCAAAGTCACTTCAACACTTCTGTGATATTATTCTACAAAACAAATAATCAAATGCTATTGCACAAAAACAACAAAGAACGAGACACTTTTTTAATTATTTCGTAAACATTAATGAGTGAATTCAAATATTTTAAACCTTAAAACGAGAGGGCAACGATGTTGGATCCGTTTGGCTTGACATCTCTTTGACACATTCTAAATAATGCATTGTGTGACATTTTGACACTGTTTCAAAATATATACCGCTTGAATATCAACAACAATAAAGATTCAAATGAAAATAACTAGCAAGTCTCTTTTACATACATTTTATGTCTACTTGTTGTTAGTCAGATTTTGTTATTTGGAAATTTGTTAACATCTTAACCTCTAGATATGCGTTGCGGCAATAAATATGACGTTAAGTAATTGCTTCGTTAACTTACAAATTAAAGAATATAGAAATAATTAGTAAGTCATAATGAGGTAATAGACACACATCAAAATATTCGAAATAAAAAAAACCTAGACACATTTCAGTTTTTAGAATTTAACGTCTAAAGCACAAACAAGAAAATATTTCACTTCGTTTTTGCTTGTTTTTAATATCTCTTTCTCATTAACAGAATCGAAAAGAATTATGGAAATTGTTTTCATCAATCGTGTGCTTTATTGCCGTAAGTGTGAATACGATATTCTATCGTATTTGATAATGATAATGCAATGCAACCCAGCAGTCTAAACCATACAAACACCAGCAAACATAGTCCTTAGTTTTTCGTACAATAATTAACTTTCTACTATAATTATTTTCAATCGTCATACCAGACATTAATTTTTGTTTGGTGTGTTAGACATCATTTTTGGTTGATACTAAAGATAATAAAATGAACACTGTGAACTTGTTAACCCATTTCATGGTATGTCTTCTGCAATATAACAATTTCAAAGTCAGACAATGTTGAAATTTGAGTGACATAAATTGCAATATCCAGTGATAATAGTTTGGTCAAGGGTAATTTAAACGCACTTTTTTGCGTACTTGGCAAACTTTATATAGTTGTTTTCATCAAAATCGTTGCACTATAGATATTCTAAAAGTATTTTAAACCCGGAGATGTATTAATCCATGTACTAATCATTCATGCTTTAAAGGTCATTATTTCAAAAACATTCTAGCCATCCGTTGCAGATTGAAAAAGATCGGACATGATAAAACGTGAAAGAGACTATGGGTTCTGTCCAGATTGTTTAAAGCAAGATGTCTATGATTAGAAGTAATAACTATTGTTATTTCTTTTTCCATTGTATGATAATATAAGACAACAATATGCCCATGAACAATTTTGAAACATAATTATAAATCTTCACTTGTTATATAAATTGTAGTCAGATTATAACAGACAAAATGTCATTGTTATTGCAAACTTCATCTTTAAGACTGTTGTTTTTCGAAATGAATACATGCGTGACAATAGATGACATGGATTACTTAATATTGAATATATATCTGTTTTGTATGTGAATTATACATGCATGAATTGTAAACACTATTGTTTAATTCTCTGACAAATTTATTATGTTATATGTACGCTATTTATTATTTAAAAAATATAGAACCGTATCATGACCTCAACTTAAATGTTTGTAAACCAACGGTGTCGGTAATGGAGATTCCTGCATGTTATATTTAGTATATATGTTTAATGAGTCCAATTCCTGATCGATAACATAATATAGAAATAACCTTTGCAACAATTTAGGTTTCCCGGAACGTTGTACATTCGTTTTCAGCACGTTGACTTTCGGCAATTATTCACACTTTCTCGTTTTGTTAAAGTGACTTTAAAAAAAATCACTGAAAACATAATTAATTGTATCTGTGAAAGCTTATTTATTTATTTAGGGGTTAAGCATTTAAAATGACGTTATGCAATATAGCTCCTCTTCAGAACTCGTGCTAATATCTTCATACAAATTGATAAATAAATGCTAGTATTCCAAATAAAACGTAAAGGTTTTGGTTTCGGCAAGTGTGCTATGTGCTACGGAATGAGACCATAAAACCAGTATGGAATACAACTGTCGTATTTAGAATATAAACCATTTTTGGGTGAGCTATTTATTTTTCCGTTACTCAAATCAAAATGAAAATGATTCGTTGTAATAATTATTTAATCCTTTAAATAGTATTGTTTTGTTTTTGCATAATCCATTTGAGCGTTGACGCGTATAATTCAAGAAGCACTGTTGTTGTTTTCAAGTAGCCTCGACGCTACATCTCGATTGAGCGAACCGTTATTACACTTATACCAGGAAACGCAAGTAATTGTGGCAATTTTGCAGCTGAAAAAATGTTGATTACCCTATGTTTTGAAAAATCAACTTACCTCTCGAGTGCGAATGCAATGACAGACTGGTAAACATGTTGGAAGCATTCCACGTTTCAACTCTATTTCAATACCATTGCAGCGAAGCGATATGTTATATATTGATATTTTATCAAAGTTATGGAAACAGTAAGCTAAAATATTCAAAATACATTTTAAATAAAGTCATTTTGTAGTAATGATATTCTGTTTGTTTTACATTTTACCGCTGTTTAACCGTTAATGTACAGAAAAAGGTGTGTCTTTACAGTTTAACCTGAATCGAAAATAATCACATTCTAAATAGTTTGCTCCAATGTGTGCGAAACTTCCCATGATATCAATAACACAATAGAGGCTGTAATGCTTACCTTTAGAGACATGAACATCAATATTGGTCTGTAAAATGCTCATTAACACATATAAAACATATCAGAGTACTTTAACAGGAAAGTAAATAATTCCCCTGGTATGGCCCTGCCAGAATAATTGTGCCAATGTCCTAGTCAGAGGGTTATATCATTTAAAGTTTTGAAAATGTGAACATATTACTACACACCACCGTTTGGGCAAATTCAACGCACTTTGCAGACTGGTCCTAATAGTGGTTAATATGTAAAGTTGTTTATGGTATAATGTTATGGATGTTTCTGAATGTATCCCATTCGTTGTGGTAAAGAGGTTAGGACAGATGAAGCAAAAACGTTGTCAGACTCATTTAGCTATTTTGGTTACACACTTAACACACACACAATCAAATGAACTGTCTTGCTCGTAAGAATGCAAATGCCTTTAGCAGAAATACGTACTCTTGTACAAAAGTTATTCTGTTCTATAGGGCCGAGCACATTTCATATGCTTCTAGCAGAGATACGTAATCTTGCACAAAGTTTTTTCTCTTCCTTTTGGTCTCAAAAGAATTCAAATGCCCTTAGCAGAAATACGTACTCTTGCCAAAAATAAATCATTTTCTTTTTGGCAATGAAAACTTCAAATGTCTCAAGCAGAGATACGCACTATTGCACAAAAATAATACTTTCTTTTGGGCCATACAAATTTCAAATTCATTCTTTCGGGCTATTTAAATTCTCAAGTACTTTTCTAGAGGAGATACGGGTTTTTTCCAATCTGTACCCTCATTTTTGGGACCAGACAAGTTTATTGTATATCATTGGCATTCTCCCCAATCTTGTATGTTTCGATAAAATGTTATGTTCATGTAACATGAGTGAATGGCAACTGATATGTGTTTCCAACTCCCACTTTCCAAGCAGTAACGCAATTACAAGAACTATCAGCCATTCTTGATCTGATTTAACAATTTAAGTTCTGCTACCAACAGTTAAATTGTTTTTGAAGGCTAGACGTCTTGATTATAGGCGACTGAATAAGGATTCATGTTTGAGGATAGGTAGTTTATTGTCTCTTGCGTTACACGATGAGTTCAAAAACAGAGCAAGAAACCTCCCACAGTACATTTAACGATCAATTATATTTTTGGGAGGATTATTGTAAATGTCAACATAATAATATAAAGGCTGCTTCAATTCAAGTCGACAACATTAACTAGAATTAGTTCCAGTTGCTCATGAACATAACTCGGTTTGGCATGACTCAACCGGTAAACTGTAAATACTTGAAAGTTCGTTAACCTGCATAAAGCATGTCAAATTGAACTGCATGAAGCGTAATCAACCTAAGTCAATAACATTTACCTACAAAGTCTTAAAAACCTTGTCAATCAACGGGAGCCGATGACTATGGATTCGTTTATTAAGAATGACTTTGTCCATAACTCTTTACCTGAAACCTTACTGACTTTCTTGTTTATGTCTGGTGCAACATTAAACAATTGAAGGTATGAACGAAAACATTGCATTTTAAATATCATACAGGCCAATTTCAAATATTAACGGTATGTTCTGATTCAAGCCACAAGCAATAAGTCTAGTATGTGAATGATATCCAAGCAAAACAAATGGAACGGTATAATGTCCTTGTTCTCTGAAAACTACTTGTACTTTAATATAATGGATGGCAATAACGACATGGAATAAAGTAGTTGTATCGGGCAACAAATTTTTATTCTATATTTTATTAGAAATCAAAATATTACATTAATCATCCAATAAAAGTATTTCTAGTGTCTTGGCATTAAAATGTGTAGGCAGCAACAAAATGGCAAAACAAATCATGTGTGACCCTTGCAATGGTAATGCACATTCGCACAATTCAAGATATTTTTCTCGCCGTATTAATGTTAAGATAATAAGTTTAGATATACTGTAAATTTGTCTTACTGGCTAAATGTGACTTTGAGTTAGCCACTGAACTGTTCAAAACATTCATTGGCTCCAAAATATTAATACTATTTCCCACCAAAAACGTCCTTAACAGACTCACTGATGCCACAAAGAACATTGTTCCTAAATGTTCAATAATATATTCACTCAGATTTGGTAAATAGCTCTGCAAAATAAGAAATCTTTGTCCTCGCAATATGATGGAGATGGCTATGGGAATAGTTTGCTTTGCTACTTATACATTGCCGAGCAAACAAAGTCCTTTGTAATGCATTTGCATAAGTCTGATCAAGTATGTACGTCAGCCAGAAATAATACCCTCTGTGTAGAAATGAATTTGTCTAAAGGCATTCCAACTTGGTCAATGTTGCTGTTAGCTAAAATGCAACGTTCATTTATGTGAGCAAATTGCGTAAACGTTTCAAGAACATCCGTTTTGTAATCTTGTATTAACGAATGAATAGTTTGTCTAAAAGAGGAAGGCAATACATGTTCACCTTGTAACGGTAAGAGAAACGATGCGGTTTTTTATGTAGCCACAACTCTAGCAAATCACCATGGAGATCCGTTATCGTCGAGTGCGAAAGAATGAACAGGAAACTCACGAAATTAAGAGAAGATGAAAGATAAACAATAGTTGGTTACTCTTTAATTAACGTGAAAATTACCGTCTCAGCACTTATACAGTGCAAGGCTGGTGAATATATTGGACACTACGCGTTTGCACTCGACTTCACCAAATATGTGTTAATAAGGTCTAGGATATTACAAATGGCATTCAGGTAAAACAGTTAGATACAGAGACAAATGTAAGGATCATTCTAGCGAATCACCATACAATACATTACATGTGAATTGGAAGCAAAGTAATGATAAGGCATCATTTAAAGTAAGGTAGTTTTTACAAAAAGGTACTGCTGCGCTTTAATACTTTTTGGCTAATATGTTTGATCTTTATGTACAGTTGTTAAATAGCAAACGTGGTTGTTACGCCCTTGCAAACTATCAATGACAACATTCATGCACAACAGGATATGGCTACATTCTTTTTAGTGTAATGATTATATAATTTTGCGATAACACTACCTATGTGTCTTCAATGTCATTTTATATATTCCGTTTTTCTTTTACTATTGGACATTACACTATTTTAATAGTAAATCTCTTATCAACCTTAACAAAAACAACTTCCTTTACTAATATGACATTATGAAAACACATAAACGCTGATAAAAATAATATCTAATATATCTATATATATTTTCGGTATCTTATTCCGGTTAACTTGTTTGTTCCTTCAACTGATTGTGACACACACATTTATTAACTTTCTCCAGTTATTGAGTCTGTTTACAAGATTTATGTCATTCAGAACAATTACATCCACAATTATTAAATTCTATGTTGGGAATATCAATTTAGAAAAGCAATACGTTATTCACAAATACTAAGCAGTCGCAATCAAACAATAGTAGAAATGCAGATATCTTGATGTAACAGTATTCACCAAGCATTAAGATTCCTTCATATTAGCTAATGTTTTATATGCCGTTCTCCGGACATCCGTGGCTTCTGAGCTTTGCAGATATCGGACCAATCCCCTAAGAAATATCATAGTAGTTCAAAACAATTCATGATTTTATTGATATTGTTCCTCTCAAATCCTAGTGTTTCCATAAAATAGCATAACGATATCATACAATTTCCCCTACGTATTTATGGTAATATGATTTTCGTTTCCATGGTTTGATAAAAGAATTGATAATCTCATGTTTAATGGACCAATATCATTATCTTAAACCTGAATCCTTTCGTTTCCCTTGACGTAAATTTATGTTTGCAAATTTTGTGAAGCTCGTTTGTCTTGCTGATTTTATGTCTGCGGGGAACTTGTCCGTGGCCGAATCGACTAGGGGGAAATGTATGCTCGTTTTCGTGTTGGTTTTATTGTCCCTGGCCGAATCGACTTAGAACTCGCACCTCAAACAGACTATTATTTCACTCTTTTATTACGGATATATTGTTTTACTCTTTTTAAAATACAAATTTGTTGTAAAATAGCTGTAGAACTATCAAGTTGTCACTTGTTTGCAATTCATATCTATGAAACAAGCATTATTCAGGTATAATATGAAAAGGTAATGATTTCGGTGTTATATATACCGCAAGGTTCATGCTGCGTGGTACATACAGCACAAAAGGAACAAGAATATGTACATCGCGTATGTCCTAAGGATCTACAGAATTATGTTTAAACACTACCGTTTATGATACAATAAACATAACAAAGAAACATAGCAAAAATGTTATACTAGGGAATCACAAGTCAGACACGCGTGTAATCAGAAATGATAGCAAAATAAAAACCACGAAAGCCAGTCCAGTGTCAATGACAACAGCTTTGATATACATTTGGCGGTACGTCCATTTTAATCTAAATTACATGAGTTATGGGAGTACTCGGGGGTAAACATAGCCATACCTGGAAAGGGTTATACATTTCTATACGTTTTTGTGTCTATAAAACATTTTACTTGCACCTACCTGTATCGCAGAGTCGCAGCTGCCAACGGTCACATACATCGCAGGTGATGGCATGTTGCAGCGGCCTCTCAACCTTATCACACTCAATACACAAATCAGTATCAGACATTACAATTTTTAACAAAAATCCATTACACAATAAAATAAAAGTAGCACAACAACGCGTGTTTAATGTCCAATACACGAAAATTTAACAGTAGCACAGCAACACGTTTAAAACAAATGGTACTGACTTTTAGAAACGTTTTAATATATATACTTACGTTGTTTGTATTACTCAAATATTCTTTAATCAACTTTAAATAACATTAACAAATTAAAGACAATTATTCATTCACCCGTCTTTGAATGTCTTTTTCACACCCATAACACTTACAGTTTGCCTTGCAAAGAACGCATGGTTCAAAGTTATTTACAACTTATTTACAGATCTCATTTACATTTATAAGACGACCTACAATGTTTTTCTTTATACTCAAGATAAAAAATGAAATAAAATTAAGGGGCCGAAATGTCTCTGTTGAAAATCACTAAGGGGCCGAAACGTCTCGAGTCATTTTAATTAAGGGGACGAAATGGCAGGGCCGAAACGTCTTAGGGGCCGATTTGGTAGTAGGCCGATTTGGTAAGGGGCCGATTTGTCTTGCTCCCAAAAATCACGACCTCTTTCATTTCGATGAAGATAGTGTTTTGCGAGTTCAACACACATATAATAGGAAAGCATGTCATAAGGATATCATTAAAATTAACTTGCATATCCAATATCAGTAGCTCGCCTTATGTTGATATGGAAATCACGGTCTATGATACTGTTGCAATAGGCTGGTCATTTGTCAGGGCAATCGGAATGACGTCTTGCTTTAACAGGCAAGAACACATTTGTAAGGGTCATAGCATGAAGGGTTTCAAATAACCTTGATCAAAGTAGTAAGAAGTAACGAAATCACTAAAATGCAACACTTCAACCTAGTACTTTGACATTGAACATGAACCAGAACAATGCTAGTAAGAGAGGGAACAACCACGAAATGCAAAGTTAAACCCTTACACAATACATCAATAAAAACTACAGGAATCAAATACAACTTTATCAATGTATATGTAGGCTGTTAAAAGCAACAGCATCATATATACGTCTATTGTTACGTGATTCTTCTCATTTAGAGAGACGGTAGGCAATATTGGCTTATTTTAATGAATAAATAAAAACGTGAAATACACTGTTGTTACTATTCTCAATGATGATGTTGACGATAATATGAGTTGAAACGCACTTGTAAAGTGAATCTTTCTCCGATCATTTCCCACTGAAATGTCAATTATCCCTAGCTTCACATAATCCTATTAAATCTGAAGATGCTTTACGCACGGCGTATCATTATGTGTATAGGCAGGAAGTTAGAGACACTTTTGTGACCAATTTTGAAGAAACGTTCGAACAATTTGATAAACATGTTGACCAAAATAATTGCCTTGTGAAACTTGAACATTTTAACGCATTGTTTCATAAATCTGGTGTTTGATTTAAGAAGGTACGATGTGGTCCCGCTACCAAACACGAACGGTCGCGTCAACCCGAATGGTGGGATAATGAATGTAAACATTTAAAACAGGACAAATAGCATAGCCTACGTAACTATAGAACAACGAATAATAAATCGGACTTAAATAAATATTTACATAAACGAAGGCAGTTTAAACAATGCTGTAAAACCAAGAAAAATATTTTAGTGTCAAACCGACGTGAGGACCTTATAAACTGCTGTAATGAACCTAAACGGTTTTGGGGTAAAATAAACAGTGCTAAGCGAAGCAGATCGAACACAAGCGATTTAATAGACAGTTGCCAGTGGTTATCGTTTTTCAAAGACTTGTTTTCAACCTCAGAGGCCGAGAACCCACAGGCGCGGTTTGATGATTACGTAAGTGAGCGATTAACAAGGGAAACAAATACGGATGTCTTAAATGAACCTTTTACTGAGAGTGAGGTGTCTGATAGTATTAAAAGTTTGAGCGGAAATTGTGCATCAGGGGCCGATGGACTGAGTATGGAGATGTTTAAAATCACTACAAATAAAACTGTGCCATTTTTGACAAAACTGTTTAATGCTATTTTTAAAAGGGTATATATCCTGATGGGTAGGGCGGGAGTCTTATATGCCCCATTCACAAAAAAGGATCAAAACTAGAGCCGAATAATTATAGGGCCATATCATTATCGAGTAGCCTTAGTAAAATATTCATGCAAATTCTTTCACAAAAGACTAATAAACTGGTCCGATGATAACTCGATTACCGACGAATCACAAACAGGCTTCAGAAAAGGATCCTCGACGTTTGACAATATTTTCAATTTACAGTCTGTTATTCAGAAATATACTACTCGCCAACGTGGGCGGTTTTATGTATTTTACGTGGACCTGTTCAAGGCCTTTAACAGCTGTAAACACCAAAAGATCTTCGAATGTTTGTCCAGGAACAATATAAATGGCCCGTTCTTGCAAATATTTCGCTCAATGTATAGTAAACTGAAAGCAAGTGTTAAACTCAAACATGGACTGACAGATATCTTCCAGTGTGAATTAGGAACAAAACAAGGCTGTTTGAGTTCACCAATAATTTTTGCCCTCTTCATAAACGATCTTATTGGTTACTTAAGCCTAACAATGAACAATGGTGTGGTAAAAGCAAACGATATTGATCAATTATATGCCTTTATGTACGCAGATGACGTGTCTGGGTTTTCAGAAACCGCCATAGGCTTACAGAGACGTATAAACAATATATCCCAAATTTGTGACGAAGTAGGTATACAAGTTAATACAGATAAATCAAAGGTGGTGGTTTTTAGAAACGGTGGGCCACTAAGAGCTTATGAACAATGGTATTATAAGGGGAAATTACTTGAAGTTGTGTCCTTTTATAAGTATTTGGGTGCATACTTCACTCCAAAACTAAGTTGGTCAATGACAAAAGATATGCTGTGTAAACAAGCTTCAAAAGCAATCATTACTATATATAAATATGAAAAATACTTTGGACATTTCAAACCCTCGCAATCTTTTAAATTATTTGATGCAATGGTTGTGCCGATTCTTTGTTATTCATCCGAAATATGGGGCTAACTTTCCATAAACACAGAAAGAGTGCAAATAAACTTTTGTAAGAGAATATGTGCAGTACATACGAATACAGCAAACTTCTTCGCACTAAGCGAATGTGGACGATTACCGTTATTTGTCAATTATATGACAAGATGTATAAAGTACTGGACGAGACTTCTACAGATGTCACCACAACGATACCCACGGCAATGATACCTGATGTTGCGTAGACAGTCAGAAGCAGGGAGAACCAACTGGACGTCCCATGTTAAACAGTTACTGTTTCAACATGGTTTCGGTTACGCGTGGATTGCAGACGAAATCGGTGATGTTAAGACATTTATGGCTGCATTCACTCGAAGACTGAAAGACTGTGCTTTACAGAAACTTGATGCTGACATAAACTCATCGGCAAAAGCAATCTATTATTGCCAATTTAAATCATTACTTGACATTGAAAAATATCTAACTTCTTGTGTTAAAAGGGGTTGATGAGGAATGATATTAAGTTTAATATCAAATTCAAATAAAATTAGGAGGAAACTCTTCGACAAAAGGTTTGTCGAAGAACGGAGGAAACAAAATAGCAACTACTGACAGCGGCTTTAATGGTCTGAGATACAGGACAACAGTTTGCATTAACTAAAATGTTGAATAGTTTGAACGATAAATCTGCTTCGTAATAAAACATAATGGATTAAACCACACAGATTCTACTCCTTTGTATCCGGGAGATACACAAACACAACTCCCAGCAAGCAAGACACCGCTTTTAGATAAACTATAAAAAGCAAGTAAAAGAATGGGTTTTGATTTTTATCTTAATGGTTGCTATGATACAAAATGGCTTTTACCTTGCATTTCTCTTAAACGACCACTCATGGTTAATTTTCATTTGGAAAACAAGAAGATTGCTAACGCAGGTTTTAGTCAAGTATTTCTAGTATTTATTGAATAAATTCATTTTATTTTATAAATACCACTTCAGTAATTAGTGTAAGGCGTAAAAAATGTTGTTTTCCGCTTACCCGATCGACCCTTTTTTTCCTCTCGACCTTTCACTTTTTTGGTCGTAGAGTGTTTATTTTTAGTAATTTCCAAACACAATGCATTGTCTAGTGAACTTGTTAGAATTTGATCATTTTTTCAACATATCTACAAAAGTGATATACCCTGATACTGGTCTGTTTGGTACAGATTCCCAATTGTCCAAAAAACAAAATATGCCTGCCTACCTACCTACCTACCTACCTACCTACCTACCTACATACCTACCATATTGTTTTGGTAATGTCAATGGTAACCAAGTACTGTTTTGGGTGGCCTTATTAGCGAATAACAACTTCCATATTATGACCAATTAATGTTCTTTCTTAGTATCACATAACTAGAGGAAGTATAATTCCCGGAATAATTGCTTATTTAATAATCTTGTCCATATTAAAATATATTTACGTGGGTGATTATAGAGATAGGAAAGGGGTTCTATGTTGTACAATTGGGATCGCTTCGAAAATGCAGCCGTATGCTTTGTTATAATATACGGTTGATAATGTGTCTAATGTTATCCTCATTTTCTTGACAAGCCTTTTCTCCAATGTGCAATAAACGAGGATTACATGCAATAGGTTATAAAACAAGCAATATATCTAGCATATTCCAAAGCCCACAAAATTTGAATACCTTCATCATCTTATCAGAATGTCACTTTTATCATTATTTTACGATACAGCGATGGCAGTATATTGTTTTATTGTCATTACAAAGGGTCACCTTTTTAAAGGTATAAAATAATTTTTAGTGTCTGTATCTAATAATTTATATTATTATAATTATTATAATGTATTTCCATAGATATTTCTTTATTGTGCATGTATATATATATATTAATATTTGTACCTGTGCATTATATTTCTATTTGTGCCTTACATTTCTATTAGTGTCTTATACGAAAATACAACCATGTTTTTTGTTTTAATATTCGATTGATAATGTGTTTGATTTATCCTTATTTTCCTGACACGCCTTTTCTCTAATGTACAATAAACGTGGATTGCATGCAATAGGTTATAAAACAAGAGTATATCTAGCATATTCCAAAGACCACAATATATGAATACCTTCATGATTCTATCAGAATATCACTTTTATCATTATTTTACGATACAGCTTTTATCATACCAAGGCGGTATATTGGTTTATTGTCATTACAAAGTGTCACCTTTTTAAAGGTATAAAATAAAGTTTAGTGTCTGTATCTAACAATATTTATTATTATTATGTATTTCCATATATATATCTCTTTATTGTGCGTGTATAAATATAAATATTTGTATTTGTGCATTATATTTCTATTTGTGCCTTACATTTCTATTAGTGTCTTATACGAAAATACAGCCATGTTTTTTGTTTTAATATTCGATTGATAATGTGTCTAAATTATCCTTATTTTATTGACAAGCCTTTTCTCTGATGTACAATAAACGTGGATTACATGCAATAGGTTATAAAACAAGCAATATATCTAGCATATTTCACAATATATGAATACCTTCATGATTCTATCAGAATGTCACTTTTATCATTATTTTACGATACAGCTTTTCTCACACCAAGGCGGAGTTGGGTATATTGTCATTGTAAAAGACAGTGTGTACATATTCATATTTGAATTTCTGCCTCTTCGTTCTATTAGTGTCTTACGTTTATACTGTTTATTTTCTATTTTTAAAGTATATTTCTATTTGTGCCCTATCTTTCTATTTGTGCTTTTATAATTAAACCTAATATTTCTATTTGTGCTTCATATTTATACCTTATCTTTCTATTTGTGCTTTTATAATTAAACCTAATATTTCTATTTGTGCTTCATATTTATACCTTATCTTTCTATTTGTGCTTTTATAATTAAACCTAATATTTCTATTTGTGCTTCTTATTTATACCTTATCTTTCTATTTGTGCTTTTATAATTAAACCTAATATTTCTATTTGTGCTTCTTATTTATACCCTATCTTTCTATTTGTGCTTTTATAATTAAACCTAATATTTCTATTTGTGCTTCATATTTATACCTTATCTTTCTATTTGTGCTTTATAATTAAACCTAATATTTCTATTTGTGCTTCATATTTATACCTTATCTTTCTATTTGTGCTTTATAATTAAACCTAATATTTCTATTTGTGCTTCTTATTTATACCCTATCTTTCTATTTGTGCTTTATAATTAAACCTAATATTTCTATTTGTGCTTCTTATTTATACCCTATCTTTCTATTTGTGCTTTATAATTAAACCTAATATTTCTATTTGTGCTTCTTATTTATACCCTATCTTTCTATTTGTGCTTTATAATTAAACCTAATATTTATATTTGTGCTTCTTATTTATACCCTATCTTTCTATTTGTGCTTTATAATTAAACCTAATATTTCTATTTGTGCTTCTTTTTTATACCCTATCTTTCTATTTGTGCTTTATAATTAAACCTAATATTTCTATTTGTGCTTCTTATTTATACCTTATCTTTCTATTTGTACTTTTATAATTAAACCTAATATTTCTATTTGTGCTTCATATTTATACCTTATCTTTCTATTTGTGCTTTATAATTAAACCTAATATTTCTATTTGTGCTTCTTATTTATACCTTATCTTTCTATTTGTGCTTTTATAATTAAACCTAATATTTCTATTTGTGCTTCATATTTATACCTTATCTTTCTATTTGTGCTTTTATAATTAAACCTAATATTTCTATTTGTGCTTCATATTTATACCTTATCTTTCTATTTGTGACATATAAACCTTAAAAGGAGAAAACTCTTCGGCAAAAAGTCAGTAGAAGGATGGAGAAAACAAAAAATCAACTATTGACAGCGGCTAAAATCGTCTTAGATATTTTGAAACAGTTTGCATTAACTCAATGTTGAATAGTGCAGATAGATAGACAGACAGACGGACGGACGGACGGACGGACGGACGGACGGACGGACGGACGGATAGATAGATAGATAGATTTATTCGTGCATATATATATGTCATAGTAACAAACCAAATATCTCATATAGTTATAACACAGACTGATTAACAAAGTATTAGTGATGATATCTATACTAAAGCACAACATCATTAGAATGCTTTGGATACATACGTGCGTTAATAAAGATTTAATTCAATGTGACAAATATATAACACAGGATAACCCATTCAAGTTATACAACTTATTTCCAATGGGGTCCTTATGAAAAATATAATTATTTGCCAAGATCTCAGATGTAAGCTGTTTAAATTAGGTTTTCTTATACAAAAATAACATGCATGTACTCTTGACTAGTTAAAGAATGATTAAATGTTTGAGATCGAACTTTTACAGTTATAATGCAACCGACTGTTAAAACCATATGACACTTTAGCATAATATGACAAAAATCTTTGAACTGATATGCAAGATTAAATGAATAACAATTAATAAAATAGGAAATATGTATGTACATTACATGCCATCTGCTTCAATTTAAACATAATGGATTAAACCACACAGTTTCTACTTCTTTGTATCCGGGAGATACACAAACATAACTCCCATCAAGCGAGATACCGCTTTTAAATAAACTATAAAAAGCCAGTAAAATAATGGGTTTTGATTTCTATCTTAATGGTTGCTATGATACAAAATGTTTTTTACTTTGCATTTCTCTTATACGACCACTCATGGTTAATTTTCATTTCGAAAATAAGAACATTGCTAACGCAGGTTTTAATCAAGCATTTCTTGTATTTATAGAATAATTAATTTTATTTTATAAATATCACTTTTTTGCCGTAGTGTATTTTTTCTTCCCTAAAATAATTGCATTTTCTAGTGAACTTCTTAGAATTTGACCATTTATTTTTCTACAATATTGATATATGTCGGTTTGGTACAGACTCTCAAATGTCAAAACATGGAAAAAAATATCCTACCTACCTTACATAATTTTTTTTTGAAAAGTCAATTGTAACTAAGTACTGTTTTGGGTGGCCTTATTACCGAATAATTACTTCTACATAATGACCAATTAATATCCTTTCTTAGAATCACTTGACTATTGGAAGTATAATTCCCGGAATAATTGCTTATATTACAATCTTGTTCATATTAAAATATTGTTACGTGGGTAATTGGTGAGATTGAGAAGGGTTTTATGTTGTATAATTGGCTTCGGTTCGAAAATGCATCCATATGCTTTGTTATAATATACGATTGTTAATGTGTCTTATTTATCCTTATTTTCCTGACAAACCTTTTCTCCAATGTACAATAAACGAGGATTACATGCAGTAGGTTATAAAACAAGCAATATACCTAGCATATTCCAAAGACCACAAGTCTATGAAGACCTTCATGATCCTATTAGAATGCCACTTTTATCATAATTTTACGATACAGCTTTTCTTATACGACGGCGGTATATTGGTATATTGTAAAGGATCGCCTTCTTAAATGTGTAAAATAATTTTTAGTGTCTATATCTTATATGCATTTCCATTTATATTTCTTTATATTTCATGTGTATATATTCATATTTGTATATGTGCCTTATATCATTATATTTCTGTTTGTGCATTATATGACTATTTGTGCATTAAATTTATACTTGGGCCATATACCACTATTTGGGCATTGAATTTTTAATTTGACATTGTATTTCTCTCTGTGCTTTATATTTCTATTTGGGCCTAACATTACAATTTTGGCCTTTTATTTCTACATGTGCCTTTTTTATATTTTGGCCTTTTATTACTGTCTGGGCCTTATATTTCTAGTTATGCATTTTATTTCTATTTTTGCCTTATATTTCTATATCGTATTTCTCTTTGAGCCTTATATTTCGTTTTTGGCGATATATTTCTTTTTGGGCCTTATATTTCTATATCATGGCACAACGCCTTAGACACAAGAACCAGGACAACCGAAATTGGAATTAAAAGTCTTTTAATTGCTGGTTGAATTCGGATTTTAAATTTGTCTGTAAAAAGGACGAACAATATGCCAAACGATGAACGTACAAAAAGTTGTATCATGTGTTAGCATGGTTAACCTTGAAAAAAATAGTTCATTTTTGATCATATATAATAGATATGGCATATTTACTATAAAACAATACATGTTAAAATGTTTACGGTATATCTTAAAGGTTCTCTTTCTGTTCAACATTTGCTGAGTACTGCATCATTGCAACTACTGAATGCAAAATGATTTAAACATACAGCGTTACTGTTACAGAAATGTAAAAGGCTTTTTTAAATTTAGTTTGACCCAATGGGTCAAAACATTTAAAATGACACTCGTATTTAGAATCGATACATACACATGTATAACAAACATAATAACTACTTATTGAAAAATGCATTTATTGAAAATATTAATTACTGATAACAAGATTGTAACGTGTTTTAATAGCTGAAAACGCAAATGATTGGTGAGTCCTAAAAGACTGACAGTCCTACAGTGATAAACTGTCGTCTCATGCAGTAGAAATTCCGTGTTTTCTGCACCTTTCGTTCAAATTAAGCACAGTATCCTTCATCAGAACTATTGTGTTCGATATTTATACGGGCTCTAAACCGAGCGAAGCTCGGCAGAGCCCTATTACGGTCACACATAGCACTTCTTTCGTTCAAAAGTTGCACATACTATCAGCCTGAAAAAAAGACGTAAAGGTGATGGAACCAGTATTTTTCCTGTTCATAAACTATATTGAGCGCGTGCATGCCGGACACCAACGTCATCAGAGCGTGACGACACGGAAGAAAAAAAAACTATGCGATGCGGCGAAATAGCGCCCCACTAGTTATTAAAATAATTCACAATATGCTTATAAACAATTACTATGAATACTTTTGGTAAACTCAAAAAGACAAATAAAACATATTTCTATAGATTGTCTGAGATATATACTTTGTTTTCACTTGTTTATTAAAGATATTCATACGCATTGTTTACCATTCTATACGAAGGTCACACTTGACAGTTAGTAGTTGTCATTTTAGGCTTTACAATATCGATACTATTTAGATGTTTGACAGTTGTTGATCGGATAGAAATTGCGAAGAATTAATTCCTGTTGGATTACCGATTTAATTACGACCATGGATTATACCGGTACACATAGCAGAGCTTGTCACGTCAGCCAGGTAGCTACAATAATGAGCGATCAGGGATACTTTTTATTATTTTGACATTTCATGTGTATCCCTGTCACGAGTCTGCCATAGTCTAAAAATCGTCAAAAGACTCATTGACGGCCATTTAGGTGGATTAGTCAGCCAGGTACAGAATGATTATTTTGTAAAAACACATTTCAGTACAATGTAAATCATACAATGAATATATCAATTTCATAAACTCATGACATGCGGTTGACCAAGTCAGAAATCTCTATGGCTGAGCAAGATATTGTCACAGAAAAGATGGATGGGGTGTACCGATTGTGAACCTCAACAATGGATGAGTGAGATGTTTTGACCGAGATCAAAGGATTGGAACACCTTTCAATTACCAACACTCTGGTTGAGAGATTGAAACTAAAAAGATATACAGGAATTGTGTGACAGGTGAACTCTTGTGCCATGCAACAACACTTTTGTGTCAATTAAGAAGTTGGGCTGGGAGGGTGCGGGAGGGGTATCCCCTCCTGCCAAGTGAAACCATGGTGGAGCGCAAGATTATGGCTGAAAAGATCAATGGACGGTTGCGGTCCGACACCATGTGAATGATAAAGATTGTATGTAATATTAAAATATTTAATATGTAAAAATATACGACCAAAAGTGGATTATTTGTTTATTATATGTATCATGGAGTACACAGTGACAAACACATTTTTTTTATAATTCTCAGACCAAGAGATCACCCAAGGGACCGAATCGCCCCAATCAAATAGCTCGACTGGCCACAACTGCAGTCCAAATATCAGGTAACTGAAATGCAACACCACTTTTTTGTGACAGATGTTATTAAATTAAGAAGTTGGAAGGGGAGGGTGCGGGAGGGATTTCCCCTCCTGCCAAAAAATACCTTGGCGGAGCGCAAGATTATGACTGAAAAGATAAATGTACGGTTGCGGTCCAACACCATGGCTTTGTGAGCTATTGTGACTGTAGAGATGAATGGTTTTGCTTTGATCCACAGATTGTGTGAATGATTGCAAATAAATAGTGCCGAGTGACCCCTCGTGCCAAGCAACACTATGGGAGATGAGAGATTGTGACTGAATATGTTGAGAGGAAGGCTGACACCATAAGAGTGCAAGATTGTGATTGAAAGACAAATCGGCAAATGAGGGTTAATGGTTTTGCTGTGGGCCACAGATCGTGTGAAATATTGTAACTAAATAGTCAGTCCAGGGTGTGGAGAAGGCGAACCATCCTACCAAACAACCCCCATGACTGAGTGAGAGTTGCCATACCCTTACAATGAAACAACATGGCTTTGTGAGAGAATCATCAATGTTACTAAAATACACTTACTTTACAGGTGCACCTGTATGTTATCAAGCTGTGCAATTCTTTATTCATACGTTCTGTTCTATATATATTTTAAAACTTTAAAATGGAGGTGCACCTCTTACATGAATATAACTGCACCTCTATATTTAAGATGGAGGTGCACATCTTTAATATACAACTGCACCTCTATATTTAGACCGTCATGCATTTTCTTAGACCTGCACCTTAAAAAATTAGGTGCAACTCCATTTTTTCAATTTACATCGTCGTTAAGTAATTTTTCACCCAAATGGTAAGTCAAACTGTACTGGCTTGCACATACTCAATTTCATGGTCAAGTTTGTTATAAAATTGCCATTGCGTCACAATTTCTGCTTGTTGATAAGTAAAAAAGTCTAAATGAGATGCCTAAACAAGTTTGTGTTGTTGACAGTAAATACTGTAAACACTCTCTGCGATTCACTCAAATCTGCATGCGATAATGCACCAGTCAATTGTAACCCCCCCCTCCAGGTCCGGGGAATAGTGGGGACTTTGACATTTGGTCCAGCCAACCCTGGCTAAAATCCCCGCCCTGTGAGGACGAACAGATGGTAAGGTCCCCGCCAAATGCCCCTGCACCCCAGGGACCCTAGGTAAGGCCCATTCCCCGCTATATTTAAAGCGAAGACAAAACCGCCGCATTCACCCAGCACTGCGGGCCACCTGAAAGGTAAACACACGGCCCATTTCCCCTTCTATCCCCTGTATACCCCCGGACCTGGGGCGGGGGACCGTGGTTACAATTGACTGGTGCATAAGACTCCAGCTTCTCAATAAATCTTAAGCGTAACGGACTTAAAAAGCTTGAACCTGTTATAAAATATTTCCATAAATTGGGGCAAAGAAACATGACATACAAAATAAAAAAGTCATGTTCATACAGTGTACTAATGCTCAATAGCAATACGTTTGGTCATAAAGAAGTTGTGTTACTATAGTTTAGATTTCAATGTAAATCACTTGTAAATGGGATATGTAAGATTTGCACAAATTACAGACTTTTTTGTATTTCAGAATGCATCCATGCCACCTGGTTTTTGACATTACTGCTGTGGACAGATTTTCAGCAATGCAGGTATTGCCATGTTATGTATTACTGGAGGCAATAAGTTTGGAAATAAACCAGACTTTTGTCAAGGTTTCCCTGAAATAAATTGCCAGTATGTTTCTTGCTTTTTGATAGTAACATTCGCTTGTTATGACATCATGATCAGTGTTTATTTCAATAGCTCATTGATGAACTGTTTCTTTCCGAATTGAATTTTTTCAGGCCGTTTTTGTTGCAGCTTTGAGATAATATCATTTTCTAATAAAACTGCTGACCTTCATTGGTCTTTGGACTGTTTTGTGCATCTATTCGCACATTTTGTTTGCTCTTTTAATCAAACATTGCATTAATTGCAAACAAGTATCACAATTTACTACACATGATGCAGAATTATGTTTCATTTAGTGTGCATATGATTTTAAGCTTATGAACATGAAAAACATCTACTTAAACAATCACAGCAACACAATGAGATCCCTATCTAAAGAAATATTGCTACTTTTCATTCATTCATACTGTCAATCATTCATGAATATATTCATTTACTTGAAGTTAATACATTGAAAATTTTTACATCTCTGATGGCAAATGCAATAAAAAGTGAAGGGGGATAGAGATAAGTACATTTTCACTTTATGCATTAAAGAAAAAACCTTAATACACTCAAAATGCCTTAAAGGGTACACCAGATTGGCACCAAAAAGATTATTTTCTGTAGCGAATCTGGGTACAATTGTTTCATAAAATTTGATCAAAACGTTCAATCTGTGAGAGTGCAGCTTTAATAAATTAAAACACTAATTTATTGTTTATTTAATATAGCCATCCTGGTTGCTGAAGCCACTTAGGTATTTTCAAGGACAAGAACCAATGCTGATCAAAACATGGTCTAGTGATGGAATTCCATACCCGTTCTTGGCAAGGATTGTTTAGAAAGGAATATCGTCTGCAAGTAAGAAAGATTTCTAAGAAAGTCTAGTTTAAAGGCTTTCAAAATGCATCTGGGTACTCGATTAGTGAAGATTAACCTTTGAGTTGTTAAAAAAGTTATTGCAAATCATCCAAAAGACTTTATATTTAATATTTTTTGTCATACATTTTTTGAAATTAATGAACATTTATTGCATTAATGCACCAGTCAATTGTAACCTTGGACCCTCCAGGTCCAGTGGTAAACCGGGGATAGCCGGGGAAAAGGGCTGCGTTTTACCATTCAGGTGTCCCTGCAGTGCCGGGTGAATGCGGTGGGTTTGTCTTGGTGCAAAATATAGCAGTGCATGGGGCATTTGGTGGGTATTTTAACATCATTTCTTCCCTGCAGGGCGGGGATTTTACCCTGGGTTGACTGGACTGAAAGTCAAAGTCCCCGCTATTCCCCGGGCTTGGGTGCTGTTTACAATTGACTGTAGCATAATTTCTACATAGAAGGTTATGTATGTCTCAAACTTTTACAGTATAATAAGATAGTCTTATTTTGTGTCAAACATTGATTTTGTATCTTGCTTGCAGAATATGATGTGCCAATAAGCTCCAGTTTGCTGCGGCTTTTTGCCCATGGCAGTGGTCCTGCAATCTGGATCCAGGAGTTGCAGCTCTGAATCTAATATTTCAGAATGAAAATGTAAGTTAACTTTGTAGTACTTGTTTATGTTTAAATGATTCCAAAGAGTGAGATTTATACTAATCAGGTGTAAATAAGTTATTGACTGGTTAAGAGCTGTATTCTTAATTTTAAGGCAAATCTAGCCTTCAAAACAGATACTTTAAGCATTTTTTTTAAACTTAGCATAATTATGCTATTACTGCATTTTCTACATCATGTAGCCATCTCATACATGAAAACACTACCAGTTGTCATGAATCTTTCAGTTTTGGTGTTTTTTTTTGCAATTTCCTTTGCTGCGCCATTTGTCCCTGGAAGCATTTCAATTTGGCTCTATGTCATTTTTTATATAAACGCTTAGCTGATAAAGTGGAAAAATCTTATCTTGCTTTGAAAAAATCTTAATAGAGTAGGCAGGCCATTTTTATGGTGCTGTCTTATATATATATATAAACTTTACTTGGTCAGATTAATCCAATGCATGGGGAAATAATGGCTCTTTAAAAGTTTGCGGCTTACCGATTGATGGAAATGGCTATTTCTGCTTTTTATGAAAACACCACAGGTGCTTATACTCATTCTAAGTGTTTAATATATCATTGCCAAACTTTCAGTATGTGTTGCATACAGCCTGAAATTGAACTATAGAAGTTTTGAAGTCTGTTTTTGCAAAAATATTATATGAAAATACTGTTTTGAAGAGATACATTGTAAGCTTGGTTAGTGTCTATATGAAACATATAGTTAGAATAACTGTGGTCTCAGGCCATATTTACATATTTTAAAAACGGTGACTTCATTTGTTAGTGTGATAGTCTCTTCATCTGCGTCAATGTAAACAAATTGACCCTTGTTTATTATATTCTGAGTTTAAAATAGGTTTTAATCTGTTTCAGATCGGAATTCATCACTATAGTACCGTATTCACCAGTACGGTTTTATTCAGGATACCAGAGTGGCATCTGGGATTGATCTCTTCAGTCAGTTGGATTCACCAGTTACGTTTTATTCAGGATACCAGAGTGACATAAGGATTTGATCACTTCAGTACTGTATTCACCAGTAACATTTTATCCAGGATACCAGAGTTGGCACATGGGACGATCACTTCAGTACCCTATACCAGAGTGCATTCTGTATCTTGGATCGATGACTTCAGTACTGTAATCATCATGAACAATTGAAATAAGAGACAAGAATTGCATATGTATCAATGCAGAGAAATGTGTCAATTTTCTTGGAGAGTATTCCCCTATCAATAGATCAATACATAATAGTTTATTACGATCATCTTGTCAGTAGGCTGCTAAACTCTTGCTGGGGGGATGGGAGGGGGCAATTTACTATGTCTAAAATACAGTGACATTGTTAAAATTAAAACAAAGCCTAATACGTTCTGAACAATTAAGTGTATTGGCAAAGTATATACTTTTTGTAGTTTTAAACTGAATGAGCTTATGAATGAGCTAATGTAAGCATAATTATAGTACATTTTTGTTCTGATAATGTTGTGAACAGTTAAATTGCTTTATTGTGCATATATTACAAGTTTACAACATAAAAATATATATGTATCAATGACAATAACTAATGTTTTGTTGAATAATCTATGTGCTTGTTTTTAGCTCCTTTGTCGTCCTTCGTCGTCCTTCGTCAACAATTTGACTGTTAACACTCTAGAGGTCACAGTTTAAGCACTATCTGAATGAAACTTGGTCAGAATGTTACTCTCAATAAAATCTTGGACGAGTTCGATATTGAGTCAGCTGGGGTTAAAAACTAGGTCACCCGGTCAAATTAAAGGAAAAGCTTGTTAACACTATAGAAGTCACATTTATGACTGTATCTTCAGGAAACTTGGTCAGAATGTTAATATTAATAATCTCTAGGACAAGTTCGAATCTGGGTCAAGTGTGGTCAAAAACTAGGTCACCTGGTCAAATTGAAGGAAAAGCTTGTTAATACTCTAGGCCCCAATTTCTCGAAACTTCTTAAGCTTAACAGGCTTAAGTAGCTTTTAATATTTCAATTACTCAAAATACATACTTGAATGGAATTTTGATAAATGAAAAATGGTTTAATTTAACTAACATATAGTTAATTCCTATCTAAAGTATAAAAACTCTTAAAGAAGTAAATATTATCCAAATTATTGAAAACCAAAAATAGTGAGTTTAGCTTAATCCGGTTATAAGGGACTTAAGAAGTTTCGAGAAATTGAGGCCTGAGGTCTCATTTACGACTGTATCTTCCTTAAAGTTGGTCAGAATGTTTATATTGATTAGCTCTAGGCCAAGTTCGATCTTGGTCATGTGCGGTCAAAAACTAGGTCATTAGGTCAAATTATAGGAAAAGCTTGTTACCACTCTAGAAGTCACATTTATGACTGTATGTTTATTATACTTTGTCAGAATGTTTATATTGATTAGCTTAAGGCCAAGATCGAATCTGGGTCATGTGCAGTCAAAAACTAATTCACCAGGTCAAGTAATAGGAAAAGCATGATAACTCTCTAGAGGCCACATTAATGACCATATGTTCATGGAACTTGATCAGATTGTTATTCTTGATGATCTGTATTGGATTAGATGAGCGATACAGGGCCGACAGGGCCCTCTTGTTTTTTTAACTGTTATAGATGAATAATTCAGTTTAAAGACTCGTAGTTTAAATAATTAAATATTTTCATACTTTCTGCATACATCGTTATATTCAATGATGGAATGGTGCTAACAACATCAACTAAAGGGAATTTATATTCATTTCAAACTGCTGAGGTGGTCAAACTATTTTTCCATGTTATTTGCAGAACCTTAAAAATCTTAAATATACACAATGCTGTTTTACATATTAAAATAGTTTAGTACAGGTTAATTGTCAGATAACTGTAATAATTAGTTTTAAGTTAACTCAATCTGTTTCGTTTACCTTCTTATGTTTAAAGTAGGAATCATTTATTTGTACTGTAAATGCTTGTATGATATTCAGTATTAGGTAAATTAATATACTTGTGTTTGTTATTATGAGTTTTTTCAAACATTAAAATATTAAATTTGCTTTGCATTGCCTTAACCTTACTTGTTATGCACCTTAATAATCTAATTGGTGTAGTCAAAGTCATAGTATGTCATATAAAATGAATTTTTGCCTTTGACACTTGATTACCTAAGAAAAAATGTACTGCATTAGCAGTTTCTGCAGTTGATAACATACCTAGAGTCCATCTAAGGCAGTGCCTTATTTTATATTATGCTATATTTACATAGAAAGGCCCTTTCGAACGTTCGATGCTCGTGCCATAAATTGATGGTAGAAAAAGGGGAGACATGTAAATATAGAACGACAGTATAGATTTTGCTTAAGTCGAAATGTGTACACTGTAGAAGATGAATTGCATATGCTGTTAATTTGTCCACTTTATAACGACTTGAGAAATGAACATTTTATGCCCCAATGGCTAAATAAATTTTGAGTGTTGCTCTGTTTAATGCTATCATGTCGAGTGATCAGGAAGAACATATACGTTGTTTGACAAACTTTTTACTAAAAGCATTTTCTTTAAGAGATGCAACTATTCAAGATAAAACAACATTCAATTACGAACATAATTATGTTACAAACATGTTTAAATATTGCCTATATATTTATTTATGCACCAATGTTATCGTTTCATAACCATTCTATGTGTTACTGTGCATACATGTGCATGTCTATTTATTCTTTAAATTATGAATATGTCATCTATATAACAAATGTGATACTGTGTATTTTGGGCTGGAGGCCTTGTAGTACGTAATAAACTTATTGACATTGACTTTGTAAGAGATTAACTTTGATGCTACACAGGTACACTAAAGTTCTTGTTATTATCAAATACATGGTAACTATTCATCAATTTAATTAATAAAAATTGTGTAGATTGGTCTTCTTATGTTTATGCAATAATAAGAAGATATTTTTATTTGATTCTATCTATTTCTGAGTTATTTGCATTGACAAATTTATTAACAAAACACTTAAAAATAACTCAAATGGCTAGAATTAAATGACACACCGAAATGCCTCTCAAATTCTTATTGACTGTCAATAGTGTATCACGTGTTCGTATAGATATGTCACCATAAACAGCCATTTTATCATGTTTCCTGGATATTCTTGGATATTGTCTTTGCTATGATATTGCAAACAGATCCATTTAGTTAGAAAGCTTAACAGAATATGTTGTTAATAAAAAAAAGGCCTTTATTTTAATAATTGTTTATTTTTGCCTCTGAGTACGGGATTTGTGGATTCACTTGTCCTTAACTATTTCTTTTTTTCATGATTAACTACAAAGTATTCTGATGTATCCGAATGGAATGGTACGCGCTATAATAGAATGTTATTAATACAGTGGTTTCATATTCAAATTGGCCGAGTTCGGGCTCTAAGCAATACGCACACAAAAATACAAAATATTGGCTCATCTTATAATGAATATTGTTTTAATTAACATTTAAAAACTAAAGTTGTGAATACGTATGCTACTATAAAATAACATTCTTTCATAAATGCTTTGGAATCCATTATTTGATATTTGGCCATATGCTATTTCAAGTGAGGTTAAATCTCATGTGCATGTCATTTTCATTTTCCCATTACTTCTTTGAACAAACGTACGTAAAATTAGTTTCACCTCCAAAATAGTCCTACTCGTGAACAAAGAATATTTCCATAAGTTAACATAGTTCCCGCAAACAATCCCATTAACGGTATTTGATTACAGCAGTTTATCCAACCGGTCTTATCCCCTCAAAAGCTCAAGTCATTTCACAACCCGGTCTCTTTCCTAATTGGTCGTTGACTATATCTTAATATGTTCACAAATACACATGTACCTTTTTCCACAGCCTTTTATAAAAACATATATGAATACCTTAGCAAATTGATTAAGTAAGGAAATTACGATGTGTTGTTCGGGCCCAGTTTCCTACTCGCTAGAGGCATTACTAACTATCAATGTGTTCCTTATTTTCTCAAATTTTTTAACAAAAGAATATTTTGCCGCCCTCAAAATAAAGAATATATTCATTGGGGCCTCCATCAAAAGTCACTTATATACGAGTATATAATGCGATGTTTACCTGTTGTTGTCGTACGGACACATATACTAAATTGTTGAACATTCCAAAATAAAATGTGCACGCTTGATTGAAACGTGTAGTTTTTTGAGATAGAGTATATTTCAATTGCAATCGGATAAAAACCGTATCCTTATATACGCTTTGTAACTAACGCTTGCGTGGCCATAAGAAATATACCACATATACCACTAGACCTCCCTCACTCCTAGACTAAATTAAACACAAATTCCAAACACACCCTAATAGCCTTTAATATGTAAAATTATATTGATATGAAATTGTAGATTTCGTTTAACGCACGCTTTTCTTTTTAGTTAGAAAATTTAGGCAAAATAAGCAAAATCATTATTTTAATAAAAAAAAGCTTGGCTATCACAGTTTGACAATTTTTCATACGCGCTAAAATAAGGTGTATTCCACCTTAAAATGCTCTTAGCAGAAATACCCACATTTTGTACACTTTCCTGACATACGCATTAGGCAAAAAATATGTATCTTCTTTTGGGCCTTAAAAATACCAAATACTTCCAGGCACGCGGTCTTTAACTGACTTTATCATCACCTTTGGAGCAATTAAAACATCAAATGTCTCCATGAGACAGGTTCCCTGTAAGTCAATGGCCTTCTCTTCTGTCAGGTATGTTATTGTTAAATGTTATATTCATTTTACTTGTGTGAATAATAATTGTTACACTAAAAGCGTTTCAAACTCCCAAGTTCCCAGCAGTAGCGCAATTTTAAGGACAGTCAATCCTGATATGTTTTAACAATTTAAGTTATGTAACCAGCAGTGAACATGTTTAGTCCACCAAGTATTATTAAAAGTAGTACACAAGACTGAATTGGGACTAGTTATATGAGTGAGTGACGTTTTTGTAACTCTTGGGATATACAATGAATCCTATAACTAAACAAGAAACCCCCTACAGTTCATAAAATGGTCAAGTAGATGTCCTTGTGGAATAATTGCAAGTGTTGATATAGTTGTATAAAGACTTCTTGCACAAAAGTTGATTAGAATTTAACAATAGACATGCAAACGAACTTGACTGAGGTGGTCCTGTTTAAAACGAAGAATTATTTATGGATTTACTTGAAGTATACGACTTCGTAAAACTGCATCAAACTTGTCAAAATGAATTTCATAAATCGCAGGAAAATATCGGAATTCGCAAGCCAGCTTTGAGAGAAAGTTGGAAAAGAAATAACCTCTTTGTTTTATGGCCGAAGTCATATTATGTTTGGTAACTGCTCTTCAAATTGCGCAATTGCGAACATGAAAATAATAAGTGAGCCAAAGTGACGATACAGAATTACGCATTTAAACATGAAAATAATGATGAAATTAATATTCCAGGAATCGTCATAAAGTTTTGTTATTCATCAGCTTACTTTCGTTATATTGTATAACAGAAAACAGAAAATCTTGTAGTGATCCGCAAATTTTCAGTATTGGATCATGAGCTCATTGCTTGTTGAGAGGCGTATCCTCGTTAGTTTAACTTTTACCAAACTCTCAAACTGATGTCGATTGCATTGACTTACAAAATCATACAGGCGCAAATAACCAGTCGATTTGTTTTCTACAAAATATAATCAACGCTGTAGCGTTCTATGGAATATAATAAGGTATTGTTTTAATAATGCAAAAATACTCTATCTGGATATTATTACCTGGAACACGGGGATAAGTGAATATTCACCTGAACTGGCACTTTATTGTTGATCGCTTGTACAAGGCATCTTTATGACTTGTTGGAACGAATTTGAAAGCATTTTCTGCTGATGGCTGGTGCAAAATTACATACTGGAATTCATTTGGGAACACATTGCATTCTAAATGTCATATCGAACTATTTCCAATGATTAAGGTTAGTTCTTAATCAACCCACAATCATTGTGTCTAGTATGTGATTGATATTTAAGCAAAAACATAGAACGAAATAATGTTTTGTTTGGATAGGGCAACATATTTTTATTTTAAAACAAAATATTTAATAAATCAGACACTAATAGTCTTTGAAGAGACTAGTGTACTGACATTTAATTTTTTAGGCAATTTAAATTCCGTCGTCTAAGACAAGAAAGCAAGACATTGCAACAATGTAACGGTACAAATAAGATGTGTATTTAAGAGGCAGTCTCAACTTTAACAAATCTCCATGGAGAACCGTTGTTCTAGACATGGACAGAATCAACAAGAACTCAATGGCTGATTACGCTTTATTTCAAAATGGTTATTACCATCTCAGTTCTAGTACAATGCCAGGCTGGTGAATATGTTGGACACTCCGCGTTTGCACTTGAGCTTCACCAAATATGTTTTAAAAAGGTCTAGGACAAATACTACAAAACACTTGCAAGTGAAAAGGATAGATAGACAAGCGGAGACAAATTAAAGATGCTTTCTAGGGGGCTTGGTTTGATCATATATGCATGCAAAATCTCTCTAACGAATGACCAAACAATGCATAACTTATGGAAGGGAGGACAAATTTTGATAAGGCAAAATTTAAAATATTGTAGTTCTTCACAAATATATCGTACTGCTGCTGCTGCTTTCATACTTTTTGTCAAATCGGTTCGATCTTTAGGCACCGTTGCTAAATATCAAACGAGGTTGTAACGCCCTTTCTAACTATCAAATGAATGATAACATTCGTGCATAACAATACGTACATGGCTTCATTCTTTTTCATGTAATGATTATAGAATTTTGTAATATCACCACATGTAAAATTCATTTTATATGTTCATAATTTTTCATTTACTTTTGGACATTATAAAATTTTAATAATATTTCCCTCATAATACATAACAAAACAACCCTCTTTACTTATATGATATCCTGGCAATATTTAAAAAGAAGCAAATATCAATATAGCTTTTTTTTCTCGGTATCTTATTCCGGTCATCTTAACTCGTTTGCTCTTTCAACTGATTGTAACACAGAACTTTTTTTTTTACTTTCTCCAGGGATTGAATCTGTTAACAAGATTTATTTCATTCCGAACAATTGCATCCAAAATGATTAAAATCTTTGTTCGTAGTATTAATTTCCTTCTCTGACAACAGAATACGTTATTCACAAATACTAAAGAAAAGGCAATCGCCAATGGCAGAAATGCAGATATCTTGATGTAACAGTATTCACCAAGCATCAAGATTCCTTTATCTAAGCGAATGTTTTATATGCCGCTACCCGGACATCCGTGTCTTCTGAGCTTAGCAGATATCGGTCAAATCCTCTTAGAAATTCCATAATAGTACAAAACTATTCATGATTTTATCGATATCGTTCCTCCTAAATCCTAGTGTTTCCATAATAGCATTTCGATATCATACAATTTTCTTTGGAAATTACCCTTACGTATTTATTGTAATATGATTTTCGTTTCCATAGTTTGATAAAAGCATTGATAAACTCATGTTTAATGGACCAATATCGTTTATCTTAAATCTGAATCCTTTCGTTTCCCACGACCTTAAATTATGTTTGCGAATTTGTGAAATTCTCGTTCGTTTTGTCTGCGGGCAATTTGTCCGTGGTCGACTAAGAGGAAAATGTATGTTTGCTGAAACGCTCGTTTTTTGTTGGTTTTATTGTCCCTGGCCGAATCGACTAAGAATTTGATTCGTTATATAATTGTCGAGGTTTCGATTCCAGAATGTACATTCAAACATTTTAATATTTAAGACAATTATTATGAAACGGTAGTGCATGATAAGGATCTATTTTAAATGGGTATGTTGCTATGAAGCAGCCTATTGAAGTTACGCGGGTAAATATTGTCGAGTTAATAACGTTTCAAATCATAATTTTTCACGACCTCTTTCATTACGATGAAGACAGTCTTTTGCAATTTTAGCACCTAATTCTGAAATGCAACCTCAGATTTACATAGACCCGTTATTTCTTGCATGCACCCATATAATCGGAAAGGCATGTCATTAAGATCTCATTGAGATGAACTTGCTGATGAATTATTAATAGTTCGCCTTATGTTGATATGGAAATTATGGTCAAGGAGAGTGGTAAAATACAAGAGACTAGTTATTTGTACAGGGCAATCGGAACGACAGCTAAGTTTTTACAAGCTAGAAACAGATTTGTAGGGGTCATGACATGAAGGTTTTCATAACCAATATAATCAAAATATGTGATCTAAGAATCGAAGTAGTAGCAAGAATGTAAAGCACTAAAAATTCAAAACTCCGACCAAAAATTTTGACCTTGAACATGAACCAGAACAATGTGACAGCTATTTTTCCAGGCTAGAAATACATTTCTTAGGGGTAATGACATGAAGGTGTTGATATTCTAGATGTGTAAATTATGTGATCTGAGAAGCGAAGTAGTAGCAAGTATGGAAAGCACTAGATATGCAAAACTCCAACCTAGTATTTTGACCTTGACCATACACCAGAACAATGCTAGTAAGAGGGGAACGACCACGAAATCCAATGTTCAACCTTTTAACAGTAATTCAAATTAAAAATAAAGGAATATAAAGCAAATATTTCAAGGTAGATGTAGGCTATTAAAAACAACAGCATTACGAATACGTTTACGAATACGAGGTACTTACATGATGTTGACGATAATTTGAATTGAAAATTCTTTGTAAGAGATCAACTTTGATGCTACACAGGTACACTAAATTTCTTGTTATTACAAAATACATGGGAACTAGATTCATTATTTTAAGTGAAAGAAATGGTGTAAATTGTCGTTCTTATGTTTATCCATGGATATCTTTTGAATTTATTTTATCTATTTCTTAAATACATGAATGTGTGTGTGTGTGTGTGTGTGTGTGTGTGTGTGTACGTACGTTCGTACGTACGTACGTACGTACGTATGTATGTATTTAATGGTATGGCACCTTCTCTGTGTGTGTTGGATGGTTTGATAGATAGTTTGATATGGAAATTACGGCCAAGGAGACTGGTAAAATACAAGAGGCTCATTATTTGTACAGGGCAATCGGAACGACAGCTTATTTTTACCGGCTAGGAACACACTTGTTAGGGGTCATGACATGAAGGTGTTCAAATTACCTTGTTCTGTAGATCATGTGATCCGATAAACAAAGTAGTAAGAAGAATGGAAATCAATAAAATGCAAAACTTCAACCTAGTATTTTGACTTTGAGCAGAACAATGCTAGTAAGAGAGGGGACAACAAGATTCATCATTTTAAGTGAAATAAACTTAACCAATTTGTATTTTCCCTGTCAGACCTATCGTTGCTCCTAGGCAATTAGTTAATCATCTATACGCACGATACATAACTATCTTATTTCCACCTATCAGCAAACCCTTACCACCTATCTTGTTATATCTGCATGTGGTAGCATTCTACTAATATATCCTAATATTAATCCTCAGTACAAAATATTTGTTCTATTTTGTTTTATTTGCATCTATTTCACCTCCCTTAATTTTCTTTTAAGAGGCCCTTCTTTTTATTTTTCTTCTTTGAAGTGGTTGTTTTACCTCGTCCTTGCGACTCGGAAATCCAGAAACCTTTTTAGTTAGTTTGATCAATTACGGAATAAACAAGCAAACCGTTAGTAATTCAAAGTAAGTAGCGTCTAATGCTGTTCGATACACATCAGCATTCTTGAAGAAGTGATAGACAACATATCTTATTAGAAGAAACAAGTTGAGAGAGCATAGCGAAAACCAGAACACAATTCTACGCATCTAGTCTACTGCTAAGACATGATAATCATGGTTCACAAGCTATATTTTCAATTGCTGAGTGCTGAAAAAGAAACAGCTCAGGAAGCAAGGGACGCTTGAATCCTTTTCAGTTTCTTCTCATACTAATTTGATTTTGACATAAGTCTTAAATCTTGCCAAGAGTTTCTTATTTTGATTATAATCTCAGTGAGTTTTTTTTAAATAAAGACCAAATGTTAACTTTTCTTTTTAAGTTCTAAAACGAGCTTGTTTATAACACTCACATGCTGATAAGGTATACATTTTGTTTGCTAAATACTAATCAGCTAGTGATGATCAAATATTCGCAAACAGATTTGGTTTACCCAAAAGGAAGAAACTGCCTTAGCTGTTTTAATCATTATTGCAGCTTTTTACAAACCATTCACTGCCCTTGACGACCTTGACGTCTGTCTCCAAACGTTTTCGTGACTTTGCATAAACTCTGTTTTCAGTTTGCGCTTAATAGTACATATTTGAACCTAGAATCTTCTTTTCTCTTAGTTAAGTAAGTTATGTTATTTTCCTGGACAAAATAGTTTAAATTTATTGTTTCGCCCTCAAATAAAATAATGTATGATTTATTTGGACAACCAACGCCAAGGGCATATGTACAATGCATTGTTCCTCATTTTCTGTTATACGAAAACATATATTCATCCGAAATCCAAAATGAATTTTACACACTCTTTGGACAAACGCAAATTTTCTTTGAGACAGAGTATATTTCAATTCCAATTGGATTAAAACCGTATCGAAATACGTCCTGCCATTACCGCAAGGAAATAGGATCAAGTACTTCAGTCAGATTGATTTCAGTTCATGAATACAGTAAAGATTACTGTGAGGTATTCGAATGCAAATGATTTCCCATTTGCACACATTTCGCTAATTGAGGTTGCGTAAGAAAACCTTTATATCACATTTATTCTAGTCCTTTAGGGACTTTATAACTAATACATAACATCAGATTTATAATGAAAATGCTTCAATACAAGTGCCAATCGAATTACTGAAATCTCTTGAATTATGCTTCCATGTGCATAAATGTAATTAATAAGTCTGACAGTCAGACTAAATAAATTCAACGACTTAATGTTATTGCTTGTCGTTGTTGTAACTTATTCAGGACCATATTCCAAGGTTGACCTTTCATGCACATATTTGTTATAGGTATCTAAGTGGGGTTCTTGTTCTAATGGCATAAGGGACATAAACATTATTCGAGTTTATAATTGTCTTGAGGTCTAGGGGTCGTATATAGTCAGTTACACTTAAAGTAATGTTTTATTATATTGCTGAAATGTCTAATTAAAATGGGCTGCTTAATACCTTCAATCAAGAATCCAATGTTGGACGAACCTTAATGCACTTGCTGTAAGGCAGGACTAAGAAAAAAAGCTGTAAGACATATTCTTCGATAATCAAAGGTAAGATGCAATGTCCATTAGCGTTAAAGCAACCAGGTTGAACGAGAGTTAAGACTGCACGGTACACTGTTTTAACATATTTAAACCAAAAAGCGTTTAGCTCTTAGTCAATCAGTGTCAAAAGACAACCTTTTGGAACACCTTCAGCCAATTCAGAGTCAAACAATGTTCAGCTCTACGAAAGCATACACAGTGTCAAATAGACCACATTTTAATATTTATAAAGCCCATTTATATCGAAATAAACCCATGTGCAGCTCTAAGAAAACATTCACAGTGCCCATTAACACCACATTTTTGAAACCATGAAACTCAAATAAAGCCCAACAAACCTATTTGCTACTCTACGGTCACATACTCAGTGTCAATTTGACCAACATTTGGAAACCATAAAGCCCATTTAGGTAAAAACAAACCAATGTGCAGCTCTTAGTAAGCATATTCAGTGCCCATTAAACAACATGTACGTAACCATGAAACCCATTTAGATCCAAGCAACCCATGTGCAGCTTTAACCAGGCATTTACAGTTTCAAAAGACCCTTACCATAAACAAATATATATAATACATATAAAAATAGTTTGACTTATTGGAGTTTATATAGATGATTTAAGAATATATAGAGGTTAAGTGGCTTATCATGCTAAATGGCCAACCACCTCATCTCCTGATACTTTGGTGGGAAATAAACAACCTTTTTATTCAACATAATTACCAATACAAATTGTACATAGAAATGACAATACTAAACCTGGGTCTTAAAAACAAATTTATTTTGTCAGTTTTGTGTAAAAAATATGACATATTAGTATGATTTATATAACATGTTCCTGTTGCAAGACTTGTATTCAGAGCCAAAAGGTTTATTTGTCATGATATTCAAATGAACACATTATCATGTTTAAATAAATCATTTTAGATGTATATGCTGAGATAATAACTTAAAGGTGCTAATATGCAAAACCTTAACGAAAATTAGTGCTAGTAGTACAGCTCCTTATTCCTCGAAAAGTCTAGCTTATAAAGCTTTGGCGGAAAAAACATAGAGTTCGGAAATCCTTGGTTCTACATGTTACATAAAACAAAAAATATTTATGTCATTAACCACTACCATCTTCTTTGCCACTGGCTAGGGAATGTTCTGTAACACACACAGCCTCTGATGCAAAAGCCCATTCCTACTGATGGTCACCTATCAACCATTCACCTCCAGGCCCTTATGTGTCAAGTATGCTGGCCTGTTATGATGATTCTTCTGTGATCATAAGGACATATGTGCACATCATTCTTTGATCCTGTGGATATGGGTGCAAATCCTTCTGTGATCTTGTGCATATCTTTCTGTGATCCGGTGGATATCTGTGCAGATCCTTCTACGATCCTGTGGATATGTATCCCGATCCTTCTGTGACCCTGTTGGTAAGTGTGCAGATCCTCCCGTGATCCTGTGGATATGTGTGCAGGTTCTTCTGTGATATTGTGGGTATGTTTGCAGATCCTTCTACAATCCTGTGGATATGTATGCCGATCCTTAGAACTGTGATCCTTTTGGTATGTGTGCAGATCCTTCTGTGGTCATGTGTGTTATGTATGCCAATCCTTCTGTATCCTTTGGATATGTGTGCAGATCTTTCTGTGATCCTGTGGATATGTGAATATGTATTACTGATTTAAGTCATTGTGCATGATTAATATGCATAGTTAAATGATTTTAGGTAAATAAATTTTGATGTGTTGCTGAGCACTGTATCATTGGAGTTGGTCTAAATATCCCATTTTTTTGGAAAAGGTTGTTAACATAAAGTGTACATTATACATTTCTGCTTATGATCATTCAAAGCTTTAACAGTCTTTTTAACTGAGAAAATGAATTGTGGCTTCTAAAACATGTATATAGTTCATTAGATTTTATCTCACCTTTTGACCTAACATGGTCCTTCATTGTACTTGACCTACGTTATGGATTTGATAACAACAATATAAGAACATTGGGTAGTATATGTGGCCTCTTCAGGGTTCAAAGTATTTCAAAATAAATACTAGTGTCCTACTTTTGGACATGGCATGACCAATATCTTCATCTGTATTCACTTTGACTTAAATTAATGATCCAAGGAGGATAATGTCTCTAAACTAGAGCTATCAAAGAAGTGATGAGTATCACAAAATGCCACTTGCTCGGAGGAATGTGACACAAGCTTGTTCAAACTTTTTACTAATGCAAAGGACATAACTAATGCTCGAACTGAAAGTGCATTTCAACCCATGCTGACCAACAAACCTAAAAGGTTTCATGTATGTGCAATACTTTGGCTGCTACATGTGACACAATGATTTACAAACCATTTTTCCAGTCATGGGTCATAACACTTGTTGGGCCAATTCAAACAGATAGAAATTAAATGTTAACAACATCCCACTCAGACAATGCCAGAATAACATCACCCTCTCGAAACCTTTGATGTGGTTGGGGTTAATGACTTGGGTTTGATATAGAAAAACAAAAATGTTTCATGAAAAAAATGTTGCCTCTTAACTGTTAATAAGGTTCTATTATAAAATTTAATGACCGACTTTTTTTCCAGACGTGAACAGAAATCAAACTTAATCTAGATTCCACCGGGACATATTAAGATTAATATGTGCAAAATGAGAATGGTAGAATGTCGATGACCTTCGATGCATGACATATAATCAGCAATCAAAATATCCTTTCAGCAGTACTCTGTGTTAAAGTAATATTTATGCAAAAAGCTACAGAAACATGCTCAGTAGCAAAAAGTTTAAACATAAACCCGGTTTAGTGGCAATGGGCAACAAGAAGACCAAGATGAACCTATATCGCTCACCTAATTAAACAAAGTTTACATAGGGAACATTCCTGTGTTTAGTTGTCTCAGTGGTTTAGGAGGAAAAGTTGTTTGAAGGAAAATGTTGACAATGACAGACAATCACCCTATCACAATAGCTCACGCTAAACATAGAAAAATAAAGCTCATGGATCCTGTATTTTTTATGTTTCCTCAATTCTTAATTTTGATACTGGCTTAAGTTCAATATCAAATGAAGCTAAGATAATTACGACTAAGATCTTTTTTACAGGCCCCTGTTACATGATTGATAGTAACTAAGTTTTTCATTAAAATTTCATAGCAAACATGAATTATACATGTACCTCCATCTTATAGTCCTCTGAGTGGTCGATATGAACGCCCTTAGGTGTCTTGCCATACCAGTATGTACAGCACCGGTTCATTTTCCGGAATAAATAGACAAACACCATGTTTATTCAGAAACACAGAGCTGACAGGGAAAGCACTATTACTCAACTTTTAAAGGGACTCATTCACAGATTTTATGTAGGCAACAATTGTTTTTATCTTTGTTACAACGATTTTGAAGAAAGTTATGATAACTAAATATACTAAGTCACCGGTATTTGCACGATGTTGCACGATAGTGTGGTCTTGTGTTGTGGGGGAAACCGGAGTTTCCAGAGAAAAACCACTTGTCCTGCTTGACCTAAAACCACATGCGCCCAGGCTGGGGATCCAACCCGGGTCGCCTATGTGAGAAGCAAGTGTGCTTACCGCTGCGCTAACTCTGGACAACCTTATTTTTATAAGATAATGATAATATTCTGAGTGTCAGCTCAAACCCAACACCCCTGTGTCACTTAAATGACAGGCCAAAAGAATATGCCGGTTGCCATCTCAAAGCCTATGACCTCTTTGCGACAATTTGATGACAGGCCGTGAGAATGTTCTGAAGGTCAGCTCAAACCTATAACCTCAGTGTCACTTTTATAACAGACCATAGCAATGTGCCGTATGCAAGCTCACATCTATGACCTCTCTGTGTTACTTTGTTGACAGGCCTTGAGGAAATGTCCTTGACCTCTGTGTCACTTTGAAAATTGTATGTTCAGTCTTGCATCAGTTAAATTAATTCTTCAGCTGAATTAGCTATCCACATCTTCTAACATGTTGGTATCTTTTAGATTCTCTGTTAATATGTCTTTATAATTATTGCATGCAAATGTTCGGGTATTGTGTCATAGTAAATTCAAAAGTGACTTCATGCTGGTCGAAAGGTGTGTATCTAACAAATGCATGGCCCTAGTTAAAACTATTGAGCAAACTTATGTTTTGTATAATTTACTTACGCAAAGATGTTTCATTATCTTGAAGTGCTTTTCTACATTTTTAAGTTAAACATGCAGATTATAGAATACACACAGCAAATATGTGTAACTATGAAAACATATATTCAAAATCAAACGTATTGTAATATACTATTTCGGAAAAAAACATCATATATAAAAGTTTCCTTCATATACACGTATAGCCTTTAGTATCATACTTTATGTTAAAGTATCAAAATGTTGTGATGGTTGTTATGGCAATGGACTAATATGCATTTGAAACAAAATCACATTTACAAAATAAATGTTGTCACTTCACTAGAAAGTTTAACTGTGTTTATTGATCATATAATTAGTCCATACATTTTTACTTAGAAAACACTCTCATATTGCAATATATTTCATAAAAACATTTGAGATATCAATCATTTAAAATTGGTTTCCAAGGAAAAGTGCATTATCGTGTTATTATGTGTAAGATTGAAGTTTTTTGTACAAGTATAACGAGGGCTCAACGCAACACTATTGTAACTGCAATTTTTACAGAATTTAGCTTTTTGGCATTTTTGAGTGTATTTTGTTAAGATGCATTAACTCATAAAATATTTTTGATGTATTTCTAAAATAAGTATGCTACCTAATTGTATCTCTGATGTGTTAATTCCAAATTGCACCACTATTGTAACTCCAGTTACAATAGTGTTGCATAAAACACTTTGGAAAAATGTCACAGTGCAACTCTATTGTAACTGTTTCACTATACAGTATCAGTATGATGTCATTACTATACCAGTATGATGTCATAATATTTGATTGCATCATCAGTTTCCTTGGAAAAGTAGCTAAATATATTAAGTAGGTTACAACTTTACAACTTCACATGTATGGAAGAAAACAATAACAGTATGAAGTTTAACCAAGGTGAAATGGTAAGAATCATATAACATTATTAATTTTTTCTAAAGTTTGTGTCAATATTGCATAGAAATGTTTGAGAAGCTTACCTTTTATACAGTTGAGTAGTTGAAAATTTTACTTTCATATAAACAAATATAAACAAATTCTTATTGTTCAGATGTCATTTTAATGTAATATCTTATGAAATTATAAATTAAATATAAACAAGAAGAATTTAATGTTAATATGTTCATTACAAGGTAAAAATAAACTGATTCTTTTATTTTTTAATAGTTGGATGTATTATGAAGATTAATATGGCTACCATTCTAAACATTTTCTTTAATTATTATATTTTTTTATATTATATTAAAAGTTCAATTTATTCCAGATATAACTTTAATTATGTGGCCCTGACACCATAGAGCCATAATATATCCAAGTGAATACCATGGCATTCTCGGACATGTAGTTCAGGTAATAATAACATCCCAATGCAATACTAGTACAATAAAAAATAAAAAATAAACATTTACTTTTTTAATACTACTGGTCCAAATAATGTTATACAATTGACCTATTAGGAAAAATATCATTTAGTAGTGTCCTAAAGCAATGTTAACAAATCTGTTGTAATACCCGAGGAACAAGTCATTTAGCTCGTCAATAAAAAAAAAATCATAATTAAAAGTTTTTAGAAAAATGCCATTTTTGCACTCCATCTGATTTGTTTAGGTTTTGTGGGATAATATCAGTATTTGCTGAAAAAAAAAAGCAACTTTTTCTGAAAAAAGTGTTTTATCCATAATAAAAACATCCTTTAAAAAATAATACATTCTTTGTAGAGGAAACAGTTAATATGCTGCAAGCTTCTAAGCACCAGGGACACGCTTCCTATAACGGATGTGGCCGGCAGTGTGTTGCTAATTCAGTAGCTGCCATATGGCAAGGCTACCAGCAGCCTCCTGCAAAGTGGGAGCAGCAAACATTGGACAATGTCCTCAGTATTGGAGACCAGCTTTATGTTGACATAACCTCTAAAAGTGGCTATCAGTACTTATCACTTGAGGATATACCAGACCGATTTTGCTCCCTGGAAATTACTAAAGGTGTTCCTCTGTTTGGAACAGTGCTAAGGACTGTGTCTGAAGAGCCATTCTTTTCAATAAGAGATGCTCTGCAGAACATTTTCGGGTCATCTGCCAGTCACGAATGTCTTTTTACAATGGGAAACAGCGAGCCAGCATACACCAGTGCTATATTTAAGAAAGGCAGTGATTTCTTCTTCTTTGACCCTCATTCACGTTCTGCAGTTGGGATGAGTGTGGCTGATGGTCATGCTACTTTGACCAAACATTTGTCCATTGACAATCTTTCTTTGTTTATCAAACATCTGTCCTAAAGAGTAGTGTCAGATTATAATGCTGATCTCAAATTCGAAGTTGCTTCAATTTCCATGTCAAAAAGCATATACGATGACAGTGATGATGATTCTTTTTCAGGGTTTTCTTCAATCAATGAAGGTGAAGTCACCTGTAAGTTATACCTTGCTGAACAATATTGGGAAAATCTCTCCGATAATGATTCTGAGGTGTCCATTTCAGATACTAATATTAGTGGCATATCTATTGCGTCATGTAGCTCACTTAAAGAAAATACATTAGACCAATTAAATGAATCATCCAGTCTGATTAAGGCGATAGACGTAAACACATTTGATAAGTATGATGATAAGAGTGATGATGATGATGATGATGATGATGATGATGATGATTTACCCTTGTATTTTTTTGCTGAAAAGCTCAAACAAAATGGTAAGAATTCAGGTAGCATAGATAGAATGGTAGGGAATAAGAAAGGAATGCAATGGAACAAAAATAACAATCAGGGTAGACCAGGACTTGGACTAGACAGGCGAGAACTAGGTGGACCAGGAGCAGATGATGGATTTAGATTCAATAGATCAGGACTAGACAGGTTGGGATTGAATGGAGAGTGGCTAGAAAGACCCCAATTATATGGATCAGGAGTGAGTGAAACAGGATTGGATGGATTGGATGAATCAGAATCGGATGAATCAGGTTTGAAGAGATCAGGATTGGATGGATTTGATGAATCAGGATTGGATGGATCAGGTTTGAAGAAATCAGGATTGGATGGATTGGATTAATCAGGATTGGATGGATTGGATGAATTAGGATTGGATGGATTTGATGAATCAGGATTGGGTGGATAAGGTTTGAAGAGATCAGGATTGGATGGATTGGATGAATCAGAATTGGGTGGATTGGATGAATCAGGATTGGATGGATTGGATGAATCAGGATTGGATGGATTGGATGAATCAGGGTTGGATATGTCAGGACCAGATGGATCAGGATTGGTAGTACCAGGATTGGATGAATCAGCACAGGATAGATCAGGATTGGGAGGACTGGGATTGGATAGGAGCAGAACAGCAGAAAATGTACAGGAAACAGTAGCGAATCGAGCGAGTAGAAAGAGAAAGTATGATCCTAGCACTTGGAAAAGAAATATAGCAAAGAGAAAGAAAAAAATCTGGACAGGAATATGTTTCAAACAAAAATGGAAAACAGTACCAACGAAGATCCATGAAAAGTGGATGTGGAATGAATTGCAAATTTAAGTGTCACTCCAAATTTACAGAACAAGACAGTTAACAAGCATTTCATAGCTTTCGGCGACTTGGAAATATTAACAAACAACGCCAGTTCATTGAAAAGTATGTTATTCAGGTGAAAAAAGAAGTAAAAAAAACAAGCAACAATGACTTTGGATATGAAAGAAGAAAATTTTCCATACAGTGGCAACTACCTACAATGTCTGGTGGAGTAGAGCGTGTATGCAAAACATTTTTTTTGCACACCTTAAGCATTTCGGACCAAATGGTAACGACCGTTCACATAAACAAGGCAATGCTAGGATTTGTACTGATGACAATAGAGGTCATCATTCAAATAGAGTGAACAGAAATTCAGAACTGCAAAAGTCTAAAGTTCGTAATCACATACGCTCATTCCCTAACATGGATAGCCATTATTGTAGAAAGGATAGCAGCAAAAGGTACCTTGCATCTGATTTGAATATTTCCAAAATGTATAGATTATACTGTGAAGATTGCTCCAAGGATGCAACTTACAATGAACACCCAGTTAAACATTGTATGTACTCCAAAAAATTCAATTCTGAATTCAACTTGTCATTTCATGTTCCATCAAAAGATAGATGTGACCTTTGTTCTGCGTTTAATGACATGAATGATGAGGAAAAAGAAAACAATCATGAAACTTATAGGCTACATATTGCAAATAAAGAACATGCTCGTCGTCAAAAAGAATCAACAAAGAAAAGGGTAGAAGATGGCAATGAAGATGACTTAGTTGGAGCATGTTTTGATCTTGAACAAGTATTGATAACACCAAAAGGCTTTGAGTCTGAACTGTTTTATAAGCGCAGACTTGGTACATACAATTTCACAATATATCAGTATGGAAACCGACAAGGTTATTGTTACCTCTGGAACGAAACCATATCTGGGCGTGGAGCCAATGAAGTAGCATCTTGCCTGTATAACTTTATACAAAAAAGGCAGGTAAAGGGAAAAAGAAATTCGTTTTTTTCTCTGATAACTGTAGTGCATAAAACAAGAACAAGTTTTACTTCAGTACGCTATGGTACTGTTTAAACAAATTTGGGCTAAAGTCTATAACACACAATTATTTGCAAAAATGTCATACACAAAATGAAGGAGATTCAATACATGCTGCAGTTGAGAGGGCTTCAAAACATGCTAGTGTTTATACAAGTGGGCAGTGGGCAGCAATTGTCCGAACTGCTTCACATAAAAAGGAATGAGTGTGACGGACTTTTTGACGCAAAACAGGTGGCAAGCAATATAAAAAACTTTTCAATAAATGAAGATAATGAAAAAGTCAGATAAAATGAAATTAAGACAGTATAATATACCTCAGAGAGGCCAAATAGCTTCTCTTATCAAACAAGCTATCATGGCCCTCAGAAGGAAGTGAACTTGTTCAAAAGACAGATCCACAGAGTTCCAGTCCAGTCAATAATTTTGAAACAGCTACACCAAGATGGCATTCCAATTTCAAAGGCAAAATACTTGGACTTGATAAATTTGTGTAAGAAGGGAACTATCCCTAGGGTGCATCACCCATTCTATGTTTTGCTCCCCTATGATTCTCAGTAAGTCTGCAAGTCATTTTGGAATCTTTTCATACTATGAGAGTTAAAACTCATTTTTTTTGTATGATGATATCTTGAAGTGACACTCTTATTTAAAATCAATACATACACATGTATAACAAACTTTTTTTACTGATATACCTTAAAACATTTACTAAATAATGCATTCATGGAAAATATTAATTACTGATACCAAGATTGTAACCGTGTATTTAATAGCAGAAAGCGCAAAAATATTAAATGATTGGTGAATGCTAAAAGATGTATTGACTTGTGGTCTACTATAGTCTCTTGAGATAGTAATACCGTGTTTAATGCTCATTTCTTTCAAATTAATCCTTCATAAGAACCATTGTTTTCGACATTTATTCATCCTTTTTGGAATATTAAAACAATATTATTAATTGTGGTAAATCTTATCTGGGAGTAAGAGTGCATCTTCAAAACGTCTTGTCAATAATGTTTTTTTAAAGTGAGGCTGATAGGCTAAGGGATTTAAAATCATGCTTAACTATTAAACAAAAACACATTTATATGCCACTAATACAGTGTTCTTCAAAAATTAGAACATAAAAAATTATGAGATCAATAGAAGTATAGATATCTATAAATGAATTTATTGATATCTAATTATTTATCATAGAACCAACATCGCTATGTTTCATTTTGTATTTAGTGAAACTGAAGTACCGGTACTATAGTTGCAAATGATGCTTATTATGATGTACTAATTTAATGTCAGATTATTAATTTGAATGCTTATTGTTATTTCAGTGTATTTCCCATTTGCCAAACATAGGGGATAGCATGAGTGTTCATTCAATAAGGGATTTTTTAATTTATTCAATTTTCTAAAATTGATTAAAATGAGCTGTGTAAACTTTTTATCAATTTTAGACAATTTTGTAAATGTAACTAAATAAATTTTGTTTAAATGACCACGAATGTGAGATTCTATTTAAATAATAAATTCTATTTCAATGATTTACAGGGTAAAATAAATAAACTGCTGCTTTAATGTCAAAAATGGTATGTATATAGCTATTTTGCATCATTATTACACTAGTTACTAGGAACCATTCTATGATGGTAACATCATTTATGTTATAAAAGATTTTTAAAAACTCAAATTGTTGAGATGTACTGCTTGCACTATTGATATACAATAATGTTATGAAGTTTCTAAAATTTGTTATTATTAATCAAATGTAGGAACACTTAAACCGTTGGACATAATTAATATTTTGCAAGTTATTATTAACAATTTTTGTCTGTTGTATTTCAAATTTTCAAGGAACAGTAGAGTATTAAATCATAAACTAAATGAATTGTAAAGAGAATCTGACTTCACAAATGAATTGATGAAATTTCTAGTATATAAAATAATTTACATAATTATATATACATAATTACTTTTAAATATGTACTTAAAGTTCCTTTAGTGAAAGTTATGTTTTATGTTATAATAAACAGATAACTGCAACCTTTTTTATTATTATGAGTCAATTAATGATATATCACTGGGCAATTGAATAAATCCACAGTGCAGTACACAGCACACTAAGATTCAAATTAACAATTTGTGCCTTTTTTATTAATTGAATAAAAACGGCAATTTTGACTTTTAATAAAATTTACAAAGAACTATGAGGAATTAAATGTGTTCTCAGCTACGTTTTTAATTATTATGTAGGCACAACTTGAAAACAAAACAAAAATATCAATGTGTTGCTCTGCACAATGTAAATTACTGGTAAAAAAGATACTGCAACACCATTGCAACTTTAGTTACAATAGTGTTGCAGTATTAAAAATTAAATCAGAGAAAAAAATGCACTGCAACACTATTGCAAGTTCAGTTACAATTGTGTTGCGTTGAAAAATGAAACGTTATTTTCTCATTTTCAGAAGCAACACTATTGTAACTAATATTTATTCAAATATAATAAAAACAAAACATCATATTTCAATTTTCTATTTGGGTTAATAAATTGATAAATGTACTAAGACTCCTATAAAATATGTATGACACAAAAAAATGTGAAGTTTTTTCAACCTCCTATAAAAAAATTATAAAAAAACTGAGTTACAATAGTGTTGCGTTGAGCCCTCGATATGGTAATTAATGCAATTAATATGAACAGAAACTACTATAGAAATAGCATGTAAATTTCTTCTAAAATTTGGACTAATGGCGAAATTTGACCTCCAGATCATCACGTGACCTTGACCCTGTTTAAGTAAATGATCAAATTTTATAAGAAAATTAGAATATATAACAAATACAAATATGAGAAAAGTTTTACTTGTTTTCAAGCATGTATGTTTGACATGAAATGATGGAAAATTTGCCATGGTATCCATATGCAAAGCTAGTTTGAATATTGGGGCGTAACTTAGGAATACTTTTTTTCCATCTTACAATGACGATTAATCAAGTTTCATCGTTTTTAGTGTAAAACAACCAATACGTATTTAATTTTATACTCATTGCGCTAACCTAACAACCGAGGCAAATGTTTCTTTGAACAAGTACAAAAAGAAGTTTGATAGAATACATTGATAATCTTTTCCCTCAGTTGGTTTCCAATTTAAATTGCAAGATTTATTTTATAACTATTTAAATATTCGTTCTAATGTTAAAACAGGGTGCAACTTGCTGAATTATTCAACATTGAACATGCAAACCAGTTTGCTTAAAATTGATTCTAGTTTAGAACATTTTCCCATTTAATGGTTACTCCCAAAACAAACAAAAATACCAAATTATACTCCAGCAATTCGGGCAAATATAGAATGCTAGACAAGTGGATAATTGAGACCATCATTAGTCTGGGCTCACAACAACAAAAAGTGCCTCAGCTGTTGATGTGTTTGAAGTTGTTTTCACTTAATTCATGGTGGCTCACCCCGAACATTATCACACCGGGGAAATATTCAAATTCACGGTAAGCTGCAAAGGCATCTCCAAGACTGTTTGTTGCCAATGTGCTCATTTCTTATGAACTTAAGTGTCTTATTAATTAATGACGAGACAATACTCTCGCCACTGTGATATGTGTAAGCTTAAGTCTGAAAGCTTGCCAGAACATATCATGTGGTGCTACTGTTCAAAGAACGATCATGTAAGGCAAACACCATGGGAGCATGTCTTTGACCTTTAAGGTCTGGTTTATTTTAGAAAATTCATGACTATAAGCGAAAGAGAACAGTGTTTTAATATACTGAATATTTCGGTAGAAATATCAGATTGTTGTGGTGAACGTATTAGTATATGTTAGCCGGTTATATTTCGGTATAGGAATCAAGTAAGCTTTGCGCATGCGTGGCAGCAAGCGGCGCTCTCAAACTGCTAACCCTGGACCCGACAAGACGTGTTTGAGGGATTCATCCTAATATACGGCCGTGCTGTCCAACATACAGTAACCGTGAGTTGAGTAAATACAATAATGGCGACGAGGTCTACAAAACGAATTTGCGGAGGGGAAGAGAATAGGTGAATTTTGACGAGTTGGCTTGCAGCCTGAAATTCGGTGTTCACGTCTTTAAAACCCCCATGGATGCTAAACTCAACCTGTTAGGATGAATAATTATGCATGGCCTTGTATATTAAATTTAGGTATGCATGAATAAAGCTCTTTGCAAGAGTTTGAGAACACGTGAACCGTCTTTGGAAATTAGACCGGAAACGCGTTACACGCATGCGGCAATCCAAGATGGAAACAAATGAGTACTTGCTTATATTGAAGTGAATAACGACTGTTTAACACACGGATTGATTGTAATTTGTTATTGTAACATGTGTTTTTATACTTTCAATATATAATACATAGCCATAAGCTGTCAGTGCTGAATTTGGCAGTTTAGTTGAGTGATGAGATACCATTTGTAAGATCTTGCAGATCTGTGTTTGGTAAGCTAATTGATATGCAAAGGTACTAGAAAATGGACATTTGTTTACATTTATAAACAGCAGGACAGAGCCATGAATAATTATATGGGATAGCTCTCCAGGAAATTAAATATCGATGCATAGTTGTCAAAGGTTGGTACATGCCGGATTGAGTTGGTGTATTCCCAGCAATTGATATTTTACATCTTTCATCAGGATACAGAGCTTGTTACACAAGCCTCCAGATCACACATTGTTGTGACAGATGGTTTCGGGATCCTGAAAGTGGGGGTGCTGGTGTTGTTACATCCAGATGTTATATTCATTAACCCGTTGCACGGGCAGACATATCACTGGACGTAAGTTGTAATCGTTTTGCATCATCGACATATTACCAGGCTAAACATCCAGTATACAGTTGCACTGTACTAAAATGGACTGTTTGAAAATTTAAATCTGAATATCTTATTTGTTTATTAATTAAAAATAGTAAGTTAGTTAGTTTTCTTTAATGCTGCTCTATGTTAATTGTTTTTTGTGTTTCGATATTTAAGTAATTTCTTTTGTAAGTTAAACTTTATTTTATTTAAACTTTGATCTTGAGTAACTGGATGATTTTGTGAAAATGGCGGAACACATTAGCCAAAGTGATCTTGCTCACCAAATTAAAAGCAATGATGATGCTAGAATGATCAGAGAGGAAGTCGGACACATGGCCCAAGAACTGAACGCCCTGAAAAAGATGCACCTTGCTACTTTGGAAGAGTTTGAAAAGTACAAAAGACTGAACCCTCAATGAGTAGCTGAGAAGGTGACCATAGCGGACAAGCCTACTTATGCTTCAACTCCGTACGACACTGACCAAGACGCTGCCTGGAGCCTAAGTAGGTTTCCAGCATGTCCAACAGGGGTTACAGGAAAGGATCAGCATGTGTCCCGGCAGCGAACAAAGTCAAGGCGCATGAAGGATGGTAAGGGTCGTGCAACATCAAGTTCTTCTTCAACAAGCCCAGGTTTGGTAGATAAACTAGGGGCCTTGACAGTTCGCGAAAAGCCAGCAAAAATGGTGAAAAAAGAGGGCCAGGCATTGAACTCAAAAGATCTGAGATATGATGGCAAAACAAGCTGGTTGGCCTTTCGTAAAAAGTTTGAAATGTGTGCTGACTATTATAAATGGATTGAAACTGAACGCTTGCAGCGTCTTGTTTGGAGCTTAACAGGAAAAGCTGGTGAATTTTATGCCATTTATTCAGAAGTTGTGACTTTCACATATGCCACTTTGAAAACTCGTCTAGGTGAGCGTTTCGGAACAAGGGAGGTCATAGAGACGTCCAAAGTCATGTTTCGACAAGCCTTGCAGGCACCAGATGAGACTCTCGAAGACTGGGCGGACCGGCTACTTGAGCTCGCCACCCATGCCTTTTATAACCTTCCAGAGTGGCATTTAACAGAAGAAGTTGTGCACCATTTCTGCCAGGGATGTACCGACAAAGGAAGCTGGTAAGCATGCCCTGACACAAAGGCCAAAGTCATTGGAAGTGGCTATGAACACAATGAAGTATTTCCAGCATATTTCCCAGGCCATTGATGGTAAGAAGGGGAAGAAACCGAGAGAAGAAGTTTCGGTTAATGCTGTACAGGAAAGTGCAGCGGGTACGAGTATGCTGGAGATGATGGATGCTTTGACAAAGGCAGTGGAAGAATTACAACGCCGTCAAAGACCAGCTCCTAGGGAATATAGGAGGCCCAGACAGGGAATGGGTAACTTCTGCTTCAATTGTGGGGAAGAGGGACATTTTAAAGTTGATTGTCCAGAGCCACAAACTGGGAATTGGTGTAGTGAAAATGAAAATTAACCGGATGTATAGGTACTATGTGCGTTGCACGCAAAAGTACAGACACAGCTTGTTTGAATATGTTTGAATAATCCTCAAGAAAAACGCTACAGTATATGCGGACGCGCAATTTATACTGGTGATGAATGAATGTTTAGCTTACAGCTATAAGTTTGAAATTGGAGGATTTGTCATTCAGTGGGCTGTAACCTTTTGTGTAACGATAAAGGCCAGGGACTTGAGAGCTGCCTCCAGCACCTCTGATCGATCGACAGAGGAAGAGCTGCCTCCAGCCATTTCGAGCGGGGAATTGGGACTCGAGCGGGGAGTTGGGATCCAAGTGAAGTCTGTTACACCAAAGCTCTGCAGTACAAGTGTGTCGCAAATAAATCAAGGCAAGACATGGCACTCAACATGAGGTTGAAGGGACAGAGTATGTATGGTAACTGCCATGCGTTAAAGGTAGACCTGTGGAATGAACAGGGGGTAAAATGCCTTTAACTTAGAAACTACTGGGTATTATAGTAAAAGCAAACAAAGCTAACCAGCAGAAAACGTAATGACCAATGCAGTAAGCGTATGCAATGTGGAGAACCTGAAGTTGTCACCCCATAGTCCAAGAACTAGACATTCTAGTGAGGACAACGACCGTCCAGAACCTGCTGTTACACAGCAATCTATCTCTTTCTCTACTTGACCTTTTCCTCAACTACTACATCATTTACAAAGACAACTTCAAGGAATACAAGACAGAAGCCCGTGTCATCTGGCTCTACAAACACTTCTTATCGTGGAGCACCAGCTGCATCCTCCAACCAACCTTTCAGGTGAGCCGTGATGCCAAAGGCGGCTAGGTGACCGGAACATTTATTTCTCCCATTGGGTATGAAGGTGATCTAGGCCAGTAGTCCAATGTAATATTCCTGATAGCATAAATGATCATCCAAGGACAAGAAATAGAATTTTTAAAAGGAATGAGAGCTTTCCAAGCTTTACAATTAAGAATATACCCAGCAGTCAGACTAACAAACACAAACCATATGTACCCTATAAGAGCCTTGGAATATTTGCAGGTGATATTGAGGTTTATCTTGAAATAGGACATTAGTGTCGTTCCTGACCATTGAGTGCTACTGGAACCTCTATTGATAGAAGAGGGGGAAAAGGGTGTGATGATATGGCGGGAGAGTGAAAGTTTTCAAGATAAAAATGCATTGAAGGAGAACAAGATATCCCTGTGGTGTATAAAAAAGTCGTGCTTACAGCATGTGAAGAACAAGAACGAGAGTAAATTGTGAAACCTTGCAGGTCACAATTTATGTACTAATTGTTACTTTTGCCATTTTAGGTACAATTGCTATATTTTTATCAGTACTAGTGTAATAGGTTCACACTTTCATTCAATTAAGTAAATTTTCGAATATTTTGGCACTTTAAATACTATTTGTGTGAACTATACTTTTAGGGCTCAAATTGTTGGGATTACTAGTACTGATGTTATCCTAAATTGGTTAGGGTTTTCTAAATTGGACGTTGGAAGTCCACGCATGCGTTTTAAAGTCCTTAAATTGACGTTGAATATAAATTACTTCCTCCCCTGTTTAGGTTCTTTTTATAGAGTGGGGAGGAGTGTGGTGAAAGTATTAGTATATGTTAGCCGGTTATATTTCGGTATAGGAATCAAGTAAGCTTTGCGCATGCGTGGCAGCGAGCGGCGCTCTCGAACTGCTAACCCTGGACCCGACAAGACGTGTTTGAGGGGTCCGCCCGGTTATCTCAATCGGTAGAGCGTTGGACTCTGAATCGGACAACCCGGGTTCGATTCCCGGGCGGGCCAGGTCACTTCTGTTGTGATTGGTTATGAAATCCTTTCTACGACCATTCGCACTGTACCTCTGCCCATGGCATGTACAGAAGTTGTCAGTTCCTTGCAGAGGTGAAGGCACCTAGTACTGGTTCTGCCCAGGATAGGTGTCCGGTGGTCGAACTGTCACTCTGTGACCCTTCAATGTGCTCACGCCGGGACCCGGAGTATAAACTACTAACACCACCACCGTGTTTGAGGGATTCATCCTAATATACGGCCGTGCTGTCCAACATACAGTAACCGTGAGTTAAGTAAATACAATATTGTGAATTGGCTAGTTGTGGAGTAGCAAAGATGCTTAAAACATGTTTGAATGTGCGTAAGTTAGAGCAACATAACATGGACATACACATTAATGCAGTGCATCTGTTCTTTTATACAAAAAACGTATTTGCTTAAAATGGTATACTTGTATTCATTATTATATTGCATTTCGTTATATAGGTCTATAATCGAGTCGTTTTTGAGATTTGTTTGGTTCGTTGTCCTTTGTTGTTGTTGATTCCATTTATTTTTCAATAACTAATAAATGCTTTTGTTATTAACTACTTACCATAACATTCAATACAAGTCTGCCACACTTTTGATACAACATACACAAATCTTAAAGATGTATACGAACAATTATAATAAGAAATAGGTGAGGCGGCTCTTTTATGCATCGTGCCTATTAAAACAGAAACTGTTTCAATTTTGTAAAAAATATATAATACACATGAAGTGTAATATAAAGAACTTTAAAGTGACACTCTTATTCAAAATCAATAAATACACATGTTAAACAAATATAAATTTTGAGTGATACACCTTTAACTACTTACTAAACAATGCATTTATGAAAAAAATAATTACTGATATCAAGATTGTAACCATGTATTTAAAAGCTGAAAAGGCAAAAATATAAAATGATTGGTTAATGCTAAAAGATTCACTGTGATTTACTGTGGTCTTAAACGGAAGAAATACCGTGTTTTCTGCACATTTCGTTCAAAATGAACTCGGTATCTTTCATAAGAACCATTGTTTTCGGCATTTCTTCACTTTTTGGTATATTAAAACAATTGTTTTAATTGTGGTTAATCTTATTTGGGAATAAGAGTGCATCCTTAAATTGTTTTCAACAATATAAACCAGTCTGAGATAACTTTTCACATTTGTGTATCCATACTATTAAAGTCATTTACATTTTTTATTTTGCTAACGCAGTTTGGAATTTAGAATTATGTTTTCGCTTCTACGTTCCAAAACCCTGCAATTATAAACAAATAAACCAAACACCATGAGCAATTACTCATTTATTTTTTTTGATAATTTAGTTGCTATCTTCACCTACTTTGCAAGTGTAGGGCTCTTAACCCTCGACTTTAAAACCACCATGTCATTAACTTTGTATACATTACAGGGGCGTACCTGAAACATTTTGAAATGTACGCCCGTACACTTGAGAGCGGTGAAAAAAGTAAAGGTATTTCTACATTCTGGTCCCAATATGATATAATTATGGAGTTGGAGCGGGACCGATATCCCCTGACGTGGGACCTTTTACTGGCCATTTCGTGGGAACCTTAATTCATTTGTACGCCTGGGTGTACTGGCTTGAGTATGCCTAGGTACGCCCTTGCATTATGTCATTGTTGTGTATATAGAAACCTGCATTATTTGACATTTATGATGTAATTTGGTACCAATTAAAACTGCTCTATATATGTTATGCTCTCCATACATGGAGAAAATCTAAAAGAGCTATTTACAGTCTAAGGGAAACAACCATTGCATTAAAATCTATGTAATTTCATACAGTATTGTCTGTTCTTGAAAATAGTTGAAAATTAAAAGCATATTATGATCGGTAAACCGTTTTAATTTTATTTTTATTCTATATTCTGTATTATCTTCATAGATGTAGATTATTCATTTGTTTACGTCGTTAATTAACTAACAAGTTGATGTGTTTGTTGAACTTCTTGGTCCAGGTAATTTGTTTTTAGGTAAAAGTTAGAACATGGGCATGTCATATCAAACTAGTAATAGCAACGTGTAAAATAAAGAACCGTCTCCGTGGCCTAGTGGATAAGCGTCCGCCGACGGAGCGGGAGGTCGTGGGTTCGATCCCTGGCCGCGTCATACCAAAAGACGTTAAAAGTTGGTACAAGTAGCTCCCTTGCCTGGCGCTTGGCATTTAAAGGGTAGTGCTTGGAAAAGTGGTGTACTCAATACTGGTTTAACCCAGGAAAGTTGTACCCCGTGTATCGGTGCTGTACACCGAGCACGTAAAAGAACCAAAGGGTCTCTTCGAAAAAGAGCTAGGATCTCGCACCCGGATTTCCTTGTATCCCACCACTGTCTCTTCAGCGTGCTGTCCCGTCAGCAAAAACAAAGGACCCCGTCGGAAAAAAGTGCTTGCACTTTCACGGGTTATCCTTGATCGCAAGGTCGAAAGAAATACATACATACATACAACGTGTAAAATAAAGTCGGAATGGTTCATAAAACTGAAATAAAGATAAAACTCAGGGGCGGACCTAGGAATTGACGTTATAATGGGTTTAACAACCTTTTGACATTCGCTCCTCCCTCAAAACCGAAATATAAATGGTTTATAATGTGTGGAGGGGTTTGGGTTGCGCCCCCCCCCCCCCACAACCCCGTCCACACACACAAAATCACGAAAATTATAAGAACTTCTAGTCCAAATATTGCATTTTGAACATTTTTCATAACTTTTTCCCCGCAAAATGACAAAGTAATCTTTGACGATTAAAGGGGGCGGGGAAGGGGGTGGGGCTAGCCGGGTGCCCCCCCCCCCAACCGATTGTGTAACGGTGAACAGTTTTCTTAGACGAGTATCTGTCATGAGTTGAGAAATTTCATGAAATTCAACGACGTTTTTGATCGCTAATACCTGTCCCGACTGTTTACAAACGTAACTTCTATGATAAGAATGGATATATTTTGGTCATTTTAACATATTCTTATACCTAAAAAGTTGTTCAAGTTGAGTTATCCTATAACAATCAATATTCATTAACGTTTCTAGATTCTATTAGACTTTATTGTTTGTATGTTTGTTTTCACGTGCACTCCGCCATTTTTGTAGATTTTCTTTGGGTTCAAAAACGGGATTGTCATAGTAACTAAAGAATACTTTCAAGATGGCGGCCTCCGCAATGGAAAGGGAAGACTCACTGCTTGGAGAGCGAAGACCATCGCTTCTGGAAATCATAGAAGATAAGAACAGGGCACTAAATAAGGTTAACTACAATAGAATGATTTGATGTTATCTGAAACACCTGTTTATTGGTAAACTACTAGTTAACATGTTTTATTAAATCTACGCAATGGCTGTTTAGTGGGTGGGGTATAATTACGGGCGATTACTTCAATGCATGGTTCCCTGCGCGATACAAACAAGCTGTAATTAAAACCTTAAAGCCAAAAGGGAAAATAATAAAACTCATTGGCAAGTTTCCGTTTTTTTGTTCAAAAAGAAAATAATTGAAGTACACAGCATATATAAACTTATTATCAATGCATTAACATTGACTCACTAACTATTTATCAGTCTATAATAATGATGTTTGATACTTTCTTTTTTAAAGCAGAAAGACGATTTTGTGTATTCTTTTTGCAAATAATGGTCGGAATATGTTTCTGTCTTTACTTAAAAAATACTGATTCTGACAGTGGACTCAGATATTGTGCACTTGAATTACTTGCCAAAGACTTATTTAGCAGTTGTTGAATGGTGTAGAAAGGTGTAATGACCAAACTATATAATCCGTCACTCAAACTCACAGTCATATTCTATTAAAATTGGCTACAGCTGCACTTTTCTCCAAGTCTTATGCAACAATTACACATTTCATTCAACCATGGACAGGTCGCTGCTTCTAAAGTTGCTGCAATGCTCAAGAAGGTTAGATCCCGTTTCACCATCAAACTACTCTCCTAGAGTGTCTGATATCTTTAATTTCTATCTCATGACATTCTTGATCATCGTTTTTACCAACTACCTGTCACACATTGATTCCTTCTGCATCCTTACAATTTACTGACCGACACCATGTTTGTTTTCTTTGAACCTTTGAATTGAGCTCATTGAAAAAAACAACTGAACAATCTCTCGAACGACATACAAATTACTTCATTTCTGCTTGACTTCAGCAAAGCTTTCTGTTATGTTCCTCATTGTAGATTTCTTCAGAACTCTGATCGCTACAGAATACAATTGTCCTGCATTATCCTTAAATGGATCCTTTTCCACGTCAGCCTTGCTGACATCAGGGGTTTCCAATTCATTCCACCTCTTCTTTTCCTGTCTTACTTGAATTTACCATCTTGAGTCAAGTGAATGCCCACTTTATCACACCATTCAGTGTAAAGAGAATGCCAGACTGAGTCAGCTTCAAGAACACCCCAGCATCCTGCAAGGTTTGAAACAAGCAGATGTCATTCCATCCTGAAAATATAAATCATTCACATCAATACGAAGCATAACAATCTCAAGATCCAGTTAACCACTGCAAAACTGTTTCTGTAAACTGAATTTTGTCTCCTATTCATGGACAAAATGGATGTTAAGTCAAGAGGTTATGACAAAACACAATTAAAAAAAATAGCATTAATTCACATCAATGCAATTCTTTCATTTAGGATAACTATCACCAGTAACGGGAAATTTTACTCCTTGTGACCCTGTATAATATTGGTATGGTTTGAAAGCATTGTTTAAGTGTGTCTGGCTGTCTCAGAAATCTGTGACAAATGCTATTTCTCAGCTTTCTGATATCAGATTGCTATGAAAAAAACTGATAAACAATGGTCAATTGGCATCTCAGGATAGTCTACATGCGGGCGTGATAGCCAGCCAGACGGGAAATTTATAATTGACATTGATGATTATTGAGGTTTGACCATTATATAGGTTGCCAAATATTTAGGACCGTGCATAATATAAAATCATTTGAATCATCATGATTAAAGTTAGTTTGTGCTTTATCTTGGGTAGTGTAATTTTCTCTTAAATAGATATATTTAAGTAAGTTTTTAAGCAAATACTTTTAAATATCAAAGTAGGATGAATGAATCTAATCCAAGACTTTTAGACCTATTTTAACTTTGCTTGTTATAGCGAATGTCTTCAAAGTTTTTGAACCACACTTGAAATAAGCCTGGAGTTTTTAATCAGTTTAATTACCAAATTTATCTTACAACACTATATTATATAAATTATATATATTATTATCCATATATATATATTGAAAAGAGTTCCTTGATGCAGAATACCAGAGTCCCTGATGCAATTTTCAAGTTTATTTGACGCCCAATTAACTTACTTTTTATCTTTTGGACTCCGAAAATAAACTCATTGCGAGCGTAGCATTATAATGGGACCCCACTTAGATACCAGAGAACCCCAACTTGTTAACTTTCAAGATAACATGACCTCCAGCTAAAAAATTCTAGTCCAGGGAAAGTACTGTACAAAAAAAGCAAAAACAATCTACTTCGTTTCATTTTCAAATCTTCATGTACTTGAGCGAATTCCTGCAAGCTGCACAAACACAGACCACCAAGCATATATTAATTAATTAATATATCCTGTCTTCGAGGCTGTATTTTGACCTTAATTTTGATTTGTAAACGATGAAAACTTGGCAGACTTAAAAAAAAACACTTTCTGGTTACCCAACCCTAACAGCAAAATAGGCACCGACCCTACTGCTTTTAAAGATGTATTTTGTTTGATAAAAAAAACATGTATATGTGTTTTAATATGTAGTTTAAAAAGATATATACTGAAAACTACTGATAAATACTGATTACTTTAACTTGTATAAAGCCTAATAAAAAAAAAGCTAACATACCTCTCCTTTTTTGAAAAGGATGTAACCCAAACCAACCCATATTTTTTTTGGCCTATGGAAAAAATAAAAAGTAGTTATTCTAAGTATGTAGTTTTAATATGGCTTCGCATATTCCATAATCATGGGTCCTGAACAAAAACGAGTCCCAATAATTGTTTTTTTCCCCACAGTTACATGTACTTAATTACTACAGTTTGAAAATAAACTTGGCAATACATAATTGTCAATCAGCTAATAAAGCATGACCATTGTGCCCTTTTGCGGTCAATTTGTACCGCCCTAGTGGCAATTTAAGTTTTCCGGCACTTAAGAGGGTTTAATTTATGGCTAAAATTCAATTGGCAGGTTGTTGGCGAAACAAATGCAAACTGTACATCAGTGGTTGTAATTAGCACAAGCCCGACAGCCCTGCACTGGTAAAATGATTTCTGGGCTTGCTCAAATTCTGATTTTATACTGCAGGGCTTGTTCAAAAATGTAATGTCAACCAGTAGTATAATATTTCGGGCTTGTTCACTCAAAAGACAAATTTCAATGACTGGTACACACATGTATAGATTCTTTGTCTTGTATGAGCCCGTCCCTTAGCTGTAAGTTTTCACAATGATACGTAAAAGAATATGTTCAATTGGTGATAGTGGCTGAATTAGTTTTTTCTAATGTGTGAATTTGATTGACAGGCAATAGATATTGCGTTTGATTTATAAATTAACTTGGTTTAATTAGGCAAAGTAAAATCCAGGATCATTTAACGCTCAAAAACCCACAAATGCTTGTCTATTTGCAAACTTATAACAATAATAATGATAATAGTAATAATAAAAGCTTTATCTACCGAAGGTTACACATTAAGACATATATGAGAACATATATTCTAATTTTCAATATGACCTTCAAAGTAAAGAAACAAAAGAAAAAGCATTATCCTTGAAAACAAGTCATCTGTCAATGTTAAAACTAGAAAGATACATTTACATATAAAACTATTAAACATTCTGTTAATAAATGCATTCATACTTAAACATTCACTGACATACACTCAAAGGACATGACTATAAATTAAACATAATTTATTGTATTATACATATATGTTAAAGAACATGTAAAATAACTTATCATTCACACAATAAATGAAGCTTATAATTTCTTTTGAACGTTTTAAGGGTTTTCAACGTATGTCATTTATAAAGGAATGCCATTCCATATATTTTTGCTATATATATTCTGAAATTAAGAAAACTTGGTATTCACGAAAGAAAACACGTGGAAAATTCTGGAAACATGGATGCAGAGAAAAATGAACCACTGAGATGATGAAAATTCAACTTACCTGAAATCAACAACAGAATGATATCCAGCTTTTTCATTTTAAGTTCATATATTTCTGTTTGATGGATCTTCCCTCTGCCAAAACTGTTTAAAAAAAAAACAATTGTTTGAACAGATAAACTCATTAGAATGAAATTTAATCCTGAAAATGATCCTTCTTTAAACAATAGCAACCGGTTATACTCTAGCAAATTTAAACGATTTAATAAACTTCAAATTAAAGTTTCAATGCCTTTGCTTTATTTGAACAGCGTTTTAGTTACATAGTGGCTTCCAAGGAGAGGGGAAGAGAGTATCTCAAGATTAGATAAGTTGTGCCATTTGAATTCAGCTCTGTAAATGAAAGTTTCATAAACTTATCAGTAGTTTTTGGAGGAATAATTTATGGCCGAAGATAAAAGCGTGTGCAGTTTGTAAAGACTTTAAGTCGTAATCACAGGTTCACTTTCAAAGGGAATTTTGTTATAGAAAATATTCATGAAATTGTGATTTGTTTCGAATCTTGGATAAAGGTAGCCATTCAGGGATAAAAAATACAAAAAAGGAATAGAAAAGTTTAACAGAATGGCAGAAGCTGAACTAGTTCAAGTTTCTGCTGATGGGCAGAATGGCGAAGAACAGCAGCCAATTAATAAGGATGCTCAGTCGAGCGTTAGAGTGAAAAGTAAATCTAAGCTTAAGACACTGAGTCCGGATAGGAAAGCAAAGAAAATGGAGGATTATGAGTGGCCAAAGAAGAGTTATTTCGAGACAAGGTGTCTCCTGGATGGAGAAACTTCAGGAAGAATGGTAGATTAACACTGTGGTCGTTGTATAATCTTGGTTACATGTATAAAAAATGCTTTCAGAGAAAGTTAATTATGAATCTAATGATCAGGGACATAAGATATCTTAATCTTAAACCTTAACGCTGCTTTGAGCTGCACTCTCACAGATTGAATGTTTTGACAACTTTTTTGTCTTGGACGAGCCAATTTTTGCGAAAATCCATGGAAACCAGTTATATAGAGCTGCTGACAAAAAATCAGATTGCAGAGTTTTATATAAAAGTTCAAAAATTGATATTTTGTGCATTTTCTTAAACCGTTAGTAACAGTTTAAGCCATAAAACATTAATTTTCGAACGGAAATATGAAAATCAACGACCTGATTTTTTGCAATCTCATTTATCATTGGTTTGCAGATATTTACGCAAAAATTTGCTCTTTCCAAGACAAAATAAAAAAAAGTTATAAAAATGGCCAATCTGTGGGAGTGCAGCTTTAAGAGTGCTCGGGTACATCCGTTAAGTTATGGGCGGAATCTATGCGTTAAATGTCCTGACATTATTTTTATTGAAACACAGTTTACGCCAAAAACAGAGTTGTTACGCCTAGAAAGATACGATCTTAATGTTTTCAGGTGGTTTATAGAGAATTATCAATGAAATGAAATTGATAACTCTTTCAAACAGTGAAAATATCAGTTTGATATTTTGAATGTTTGATATTTAAGTCAGATTCATCATTGAAATGAAATTGTTATTTCACTCATTCAAACAGTGAAAATATCAATTTGATACTTTCACTGTTTTGAAATTTTAGTCAACTCTCAGTTCTAAATCAAACGTGGACGCACACAGTGGGTCAGGGACACAATTATTATTTCAATGCTGCCATTCCTGAAATGATGTAACTTGTGAACACAATTTGGCATGTGTTTCTAAAAAACTATAATCACCTGTCTTTTTTTTCCTACACCACTCGTAAAATTTAATTTTTGGTATTACGATTTTACTGAGGAAAAAAATAATGTCTTTAAACAATTAAAACAATATTATAAAACTGCATCATTTTAAAAAAAATATATCTTACTTAACTAAATGCGTCATAATTTGTGATCTGGTTGGGTAAATTCAAACAAACTGTGTCTAATTCTCAGGCCATGTTTTCAATGGTGTATTATAAATCTTTTCATAACCAATTTCAATTTTTTATTTCAGAAAAACCTTGTCCATCGGTTGGTCTACATTGGAAAGTTGCGTGACAATGTTGGGGACAGAATGGATGTCGGCAGTAAGTTGATATTTTACTTGTGGACTTAAAATCCATGTTCTTCATTTCGAGTTTTTTTGTATCTATAAAATATGCACCTTTGCATGGCCAGGCAGGTAAAATCTTTTAGTAGCAAGTTTGAAGCATTAACTGAAGAACATCCACTGCAAATAAAACTCCAGTATAAGTTTATATCCAAATTCAGTGTATTCAATCACTCTTAATGTGGCTTAAGAGGTGCTGTCATCAGTTTATAGCCATTTTTTTATTAATGTAGACCTGTTTCTAAAAAAGTGGCTTTTAACCTCTTGGGCTTATCAGCATTGTCTATTTTGAGGATGTTTTGAAACATCATTGGAAAGTCACAACACTTACAAATTATTTATGTCTTTGCTTAAGGCAGGGACCTATAATAATCTTCACACTCCCAGCTTAATGTAATAAACTGACAGTTATGAAATAACTTCTGATTCTTTAGATTCAATGTTTATAAAAAAAGGAAAGGTTTTACTAAAACATGCTCACCTGAGAAGACAGTCATGTTCTAGACCAAATCACAGTTTAAAAGTCATGAAGGCTGGGACTGATTTTCAAAAAATTCTTGAATTAGAATAATTTGGGCCCCATTTAAGGTAAAGTCTAAGATCATATATTTCCAGGTATAACCTGGTTTTGGGCATAAACTGTGTATCAATAAAAATATTGCAAGGTCATTTATCCTAATAGATTCTGCTCATAACTTTATGAGTCACAGTCCCCTAGCACTCTTATGCAGTGTAAGGTTTATGGGTAAGAAATCTTATTGAAACACGGCCCAGATAAAAAGTATATGACTAATGCACCAGTCAATTGTAACCACGCCCCCGCACCTCCAGGTCCGGGGGTATTCCGGGGATAGCCAGGGAAATGGGCAGTGTTTTTACCTTTCAGGTGGCCCCGCAGTGCCGGGTGAATGCGGTGGTTTTGTCTTCGCTTTAAATATAGCGGGGAATGGGCCTAACCTAGGGTCCCTGGGGTGCGGGGGCATTTGGCGGGGATTTTACCATCTGTTCGTCCCAGCAGGGCAAGGATTTTAGCCGGGGTTGGCTGGACCGAAAGTCAAAGTCCCTGCTATTCCCCGGACCTGGGGGGGGGGGGGGCGTGGTTACAATCGACTGGTGCATAAATACTCATGATTTACATAAAAGTTCATATCAATAATGCTTTCAATGTAATTCTATTATTTCAGACCACTATGAGCACCTGCTGAAGAACCTACAAAACAACTTCCAGCACTCTGAGCCGATGACTGGTCTTCTCCTAGTCTACCTTAAACACATTGTCCACGTCCTTGAGGTAAGTTGGTGACTACGGTTAGCTGAATAGTAATGTTTAGGTCTTTGATATACTAGTGCTCCAGCTTTGTCTAAATAGCAGGGCGTAACAACCTGCTGCCCTTTTCCAGCACCCTGCTGCCCTTAGTATTTTGTAAAAAAATAAGGTATTACACACTTTTAAAAAACCCTGTTATTTTGATCATACTGTTTTTTAATATCATAGTTTTATTGTTTAAATTATACACTAAAATATTAGCACTCTGTCTGGTAATGCGCATTACTCATCTTCCCTGTGGTAACGGTAGGTTGATTTTCCAGCACTCGGGTCACATTTCCAGTTACTGTTAGGCTTTATGTCAGAATGATATTGTCATTTGGGAAATGGCGTTAAAGTAATATTCTGTATAAAACTTTAAAGGTTTTTAAACAAAATATTCAGTCACACACTTTTTTATTTTTTTCTATAAAAACATGCCTATTTCATAGGTAGAGTTGGGTAACCTGAACCAAATAAAAAATTTAGGCCTTTATACGAATAAATGAACTGATCTCTTTCTTATTAGAATAAAAAAAAAACATAAAATCCTAAATCCTAAATTATCTCGTCCTTGTTCTAGACATCATCAGACATGATCACAGAGGTGATGAAGGACATCATGCATGAACAGCGGACGGAGGATGGGTTCCTGGAGGATGCCAAGATTCTCATCATCTCACACGACATCCCGTCCCGTCTCTACCAGCAGTGGAACTTCCGCACCCTCGACATTCAGGCTGCCCGTATGGAGTCATACGAATCATCGGAGGGAGCTGATAGGATTATTCTGGACATGCTCGGACAACTGCTCAAGTTGGGAAACAAGCTCGCAATCACTCCAAAGGTGAGCCTATAAATAAGCTTATTAACTGCGATACAATTTAAAGATTTGTGTAGTTGGGGGGGGGGGGGGTATCTTAGGCATGGTAATTGCTAGTTTATTTTATTTTATTTTTTTATAGATGTTTGCTTTTTTATACATATAAACAATGCTTACATGTAGTGCTAGTTTTTGTTACATTTTGCAAACATAAACTTTTATCCATGCCTTTTCTGGTGATCTATCTGATTTTTAAATTATCATACTAACAACTATTTATTTGAAATAATATACAAAAAAAAGTCACACAAACAGGTTATTTTTTTATTTATTTTTTTATCTCAACATTTTGGCTTTACGCCTTCATCAGACGATGAATGTACAATCGAAGAAAGAAAGTGACGTCAACGTCGTACACAGTGACCTTAGTTAGATATACACTGATTTTCTTTAAGGTTTGATTATAAAATCTTTCACTTGCCAAATATAGACAGGTGAAGATGGTACAAGCTACCTCAAGGAGGAGGATTTGGTAAATCTTAAAGCACGTTTGCCGTGATTTGCCTTCCAGAATGTGACCGTTACAAATATTCAAATGATGTGGAAATACATAATGATAGATGCATGTTTGTTTTATTTCTGTAGCTCTCAGTGAACTTTTGCTGCACTTGATATCACTGAACTGAAATCTTGATGGCTGTTTTTGTACTGTACTGTGTTGTAGCATGATACTTTGTCACAACTGGACTGGAATCAAGCCACTGGTAGCATGATACTTTGTCACAACTGGTCTGGAATCAAGCCACTGGTAGCATGATACTTTGTCACAACTGGTCTGGAATCAAGCCACTGGTAGCATGATACTTTGTCACAACTGGACTGGAATCAAGCCACTGGTAGCGTGATACTTTGTCACAACTGGACTGGAATCAAGCAACTGGTAGCATGATACTTTGTCACAACTGGACTGGAATCAAGCCACTGGTAGCGTGATACTTTGTCACAACTGGACTGGAATCAAGCAACTGGTAGCATGATACTTTGTCACAACTGGACTGGAATCAAGCCACTGGTAGCATGATACTTTGTCACAACTGGACTGGAATCAAGCAACTGGTAGCATGATATTTTGTCACAACTGGTCTGGAATTAAGCAACTGGTAGCATGATACTATGTCACAACTGGTCTGGAATTAAGCAACTGGTAGCATGATACTTTGTCACAACTGGTCTGGAATTAAGCACCTGGTAGCATGATACTTTGTCACAACTGGTCTGTCCACATCAAACTCCTTTGCCATACATATCATTGGTAGTTTGAAAAAAAATGGAAAATTATATTTTCAAAAAATACTTTTTGGGGGAGCATACATCTTTTCCAATGATAAAACTTGTTTTTAAAAATATTTTGTCACAATTCACTATATATATATATATATATATATATATATATATATATATATATATATATATATATATATATATATATATATATATATATATATATATATATATGTATATATATATATATGCAGTCTTATAATAAATTCAAGTACAGTCAACATATTTATAGTAATGGGGAAAATCAAAATGAAGACTACTGTATGACAAATGCTATTGTATTTACAGATCTCGTTATTGCTTCATAAAAATTATGTTATACATTTACATACATTACAGGTATCGTTCAAAACTACACTTGACCAGCTACATGAAAAATTCCCAGACTTATTGCCACAGCAAGGTAACAATGCTTGATCTTATTTTAGCAATAAATTAACACATGTGTATCCAAGATGTTTGCAGTTTCAATTGATGTATTATATATACTTTGTATAAATGTTAAGTGTTCTGGTTTTCATGCTGCCATATTTCACTCTGCTGGCATCACATCATGTAACAAGTATCTTTGTGCGATGTTAAAATGACATGATAAATCAAAACAGTGTGTCATTGAATTGTCATTTATTATAAAATTATGTGTCTTTTAAGTGATTAAAACCAGTGGTGTAGAATTGTTTACTCTACTGGCCAAAAGAGCTTATGCAATAGTGTGGAGTCCATCACCCATGCATTTGTAAATAATTGCTTGTGAACACAATACAGTCTTCACTTTTTATTATATTTTAATAAAAAAAACACGTGAACAGTAGTAAGATATCCATGAGAGCTTAGTTTCATTCTTAAACCAGACAGATCCATCAAGCTAAACTGGATTATGGCTCTTGAAATGCTGTAGTAATTTTTAAGGGAGGCAACTTTGTACAGAGTTATGTTTTATTGAAGTAAGTTTTTTCCCTTTGTCAGAAAATCTAAAGATTTTCTAAGAGAGACAACTCTTCTCCTATGTTATACACGGTTCACTGATTGCTTCCCTTCGAGTTCAATATATAACCACAAAATTCATGCCAGTCAAGCATACAACATATTGTTTGTTTAAATCATGCAGTTTCCCCCAAATTTTGAGTTACCTCTGTCATTGCATCCCCCTAACATGACTGGCTTTCATATGGTATTGATTCACCAAAAGAGAGAATTTATAAGGCCCCCCGGCCGAAATGTCTAAAAGAAATCCACAGTTTTGTAGATAAGTTTATCAATTTAAAGATAAAGTTTTAAGTTTGTTCATGTGTGTTCTTCCTGGTTTTAGCCCATCTACATTACTTGATGGAGGAGAACGATCAGGTGATGATCTCCCCTGACGAATATATGTCCCAGCGTAGCAGACCCTTCGACATCACACTTGAGAGTGGTATGTAAACACTTTTCAACTTTTCAAAACTTGTACACATAATACTGGTGACAATCTGCACATGTGTAGCAAGGCCCATAACTCTGTCTGTAACCATTGTTTAGTAATGACCCTTGATAGATTGAAAACACACAAGTTATATTGCCCTTCAATTAATGAATGCTTAAATTTGTCCTGTGTCTCTTCTGAATATAATCTAAGAAAAATTCTATTCATCTGTTAAACATAAGTCGATTTCATACTTGACAACCTTTTACCCATAATTCATACTTTTAATTACTTTTTTTTTTAAATAAATTACTCTTTGTCATGTTCTTCTGACATTGGAGTCTTGAACGGTTTGGTTAAGTGACTATGATCAGTCCCCTATTGCAGGAGATATTACCTTAAATCTTTCAAGAATGATATTAATGTCATGTTTCTTTATTTTCAGAAATGGTGTGGCCTCTTCCAACCAAACTATTCCCGTACAATTGATGACAGTTTTGGACAAATATCATCCTTTCTCTCAGTAAAATATTCACTGAAGACATTTCCATTCCACTTTTTCACCACCATTTTAATGGATGTAACATGTTTTCAGCTTTTGAGTGGCATTTTGAATTATTTTGAAAACACACATGATAAATAATCTAAATATGCAAATTTAATATTTTCTCAGAAATAATAGAGGTTCTCATCTTAAGATAAGCAATGTTGTAATGGCTTAAGTTATGTGCCAGTTGGTAAACTCTCTATGAATTAAGCAAAATGAGAAGCCATCTTGTAGTTTGGTACACATAAACATTGAAGACATGTTTTTTGCCAAATGTCAAAGTACACAATGATTTTGTCCTTGATTTGTGATAACCATATAAACTTAACTTAAATGTAACATCTACTTTATCCAAGCCTTTGTTTTTGAATTTTAGCTATAGTAGTTGATAATAGAAAAACATTTGTGTATGTGTTTAACTTATATTTTTATGTCAAAGAGCTATTCTTTGCTTATTACAAAGTCTGTGATATTTTTGTATTTTTTAGATCATCTGATTTTCGAACAGAAAAAAAAACAATCAAGGTAATGTCATTGCCTTGGTGCTGTTGGTGATAGCATCATCGGCATGTCATTAGAAGTCAATTAAAATTGGCCTTAACTCAACAAAAATTCATGATATTCAAATGAAACTTGGTACACATTCTGCCAGAAATATAATGTTTAGAAAGGCCGAGCTATGACTTGGGTATTGTTGAGATATACAGTCATCAACTAATAAAAAGAATAAGATGTTGGAGTTTGCTTAGAGCACTTATATTTTTATATGTTTTCAAATGAACTTTTTAAGTACTTAAGAATATCATTTGTTCGACCTCAGACATTGTGTTTAGAAAAAAAAATAAAGTGAATCATAAATGTATTAGTCGATTATGTTTTTGCATTTTCTTTCTGGTAAATGAGCTGTGTTATGTTCGTGATTTAACTGTTATGTTTATATTTTATTCATTTGTACTTAAAATATTTTGAATAATAAATTTATACATTGCAATGTGCATAAATTATTTTAATCTTTAGTCCTCAATGTATGGATTTCTTTATCCGTTCAAAATTTATTATCAATGCCTGATTTAGGTAAATCCAGTTCAAACATTTTTATGGGAAACAAAGGCCGAGATTGGTTTGGTTGAATTGGATGTATTTGTCACGTTCTGAATATATTTTGTTTCAAAATGTTCTTTTGAGGGGAGAGTGATCTGTAGTAGTGGTATTATGAGATGTCCATCTTTTAATCATGTGATGTTCCTCAACGTTTCTTAAAGCTTATCAAAATGGACAGCAGGACTCACCCAGGTTTCTTCCCAGGAAAAATAAACTTGAGTTTGACTATATTAGCTATCAGCTTTTGTTGCAATCAAGCAAAAAGGAATAAGTATACTCTAACTGTCTCTTAATCTTACTGGTCTCTATAATCCTATCGTATTAAATGCAAGAGCCAGTCATTTGAAGTAAGCAAAGAAATTACATACGGACAATTTGTTCCACCAGTTTTACACTTGGGGAAAGTCTTGGATTGATCACAAAATCTCCCAAATGTCCATGCGAGATTGAATGTCAAAATCGATGGGTTCAGATTTCCACAGAAATTAGTCATTAAAATGTATAATAATTGGGTTTATTCGAAATCACAAATTCATAATAAAAAGCTAAACAAATAACTCCTCTGCCAAACCCCATGTTTATCAGCAGATTCGGTGCTTTCATTACAATCGTTGAGCAGCGTAAAAGATCTAACTTGGGCACTTGTTGAAGCAATAATAGCACTGCCGTGGCAAGTGATTACATGGTTGTTTAATCCAATGGTTTTCTTTGAGCACCTCTGACAAACTATTTTGACAGGTCACTAGGCTGAGCAATTGGCATCACATTGATTCTATCATGACAATATAGTGTTTGTGGGCATAATTATTAGATCTAAATCAAAATACAAAATTATCCAATGATATTATTTATCATATCGATGTGATTGAAGATGAAAAGGGGGTATTTAACTACTAAATAAAGACTGCAGGCTGACATTTCATGTCATTTATTGCACAATACCGCAGAAACTATTACAAAGCCAGCTCTATTATAATAATTAAAGATTGCTGATCGCAAAAACATTTGCTGCCCAAGATAAATATATTTCCAGATATCATAAATTGTCGGTAGATAATAATCATCTGGAACAACCTGATAGTTCTAATAACCCCACTGATATATTTATAGCTACACTCTCACAGATTGACAGTTTTGACACTCTTTTTAATAAAAATTGTCTCAGAATAAGCTGATTCTGGCATCAATGCCTTCAATTTGATAATATAAGATTTACCCACAAGAAGATAGATCTCAAATGTTATGAAAACTGCTGGTAAGTTATTTTTGCATAACAGTGTTTGAAACGCTTTTAGCCATAAAACATTTATTTCAAACATAAATACGAAAAAAATGTGATTTGATCTTTTGTCAGCAATCTTCTATCACTGGTTTCCAAATATTTTCACAACAGTTTGTTCATTCTAAGCCAGAATATTAAAAGAAGTCAAAATGGTCAATCTGTGAGAGTGCAGCTTTAAAGCACAATAAGTTTTCTACCAATAAATTCCTTAGCACTATTACATGGCACTGCTTCATGGTTTTAAGTTTAACCTAAGTAGTTATGATGCTAATGTTGAAGGATGTTCTCAATGTAAGGTCAATAATTATAGTTAATCCTGAAGTTATGATGTCCCAATGGCGATGTGTTTAACATGGGTGACATCTATGCAAGGGTGTGTGTTTCTGTAGGCCATGATCTGCCAGAGACAAACTTGCATCCAGCTAAATGCCACCACAATACCCGTGTGCCAAATTTGATGACTTGAACCAAATACGTTAAAACAACCTGAAAAGATAATGTACACTGTTAACTCACAGGCTAAGACACAGCTATGTTTAGTAATAATTACTTCACCTATAACTTGATTAATTATTGTAGAGATTGATAAAACGCGAGCACATGTGTATGATTTAAATCACAAGATTGGCCCCAATCTGTAACCATGACATTGGTCTTTGAGCCTTTTCTGAAACCATGCACTTAGCATTTGACCCCTGTCTGTACCAACGACCATGATAGTTTGGCCTGTCTGTAACCATGACTTTGGCTGTTTGAGCCCATCTGTAAACATGACCTAGGTTTTTAACACAAATCTGAAACCCTAACCCTGGTCATTGGCTCCTATCTGTAACCATGATCTTAGTAACTGGCCTCCTGTCTGTACCAATGACCTTGGTTTTTGAGACTTTCAGAAGCCATGACCTTGATCTTGGGCCACAATCTGTAACAATGACCTTAGTTTTTTACTCTTTTAACCTCTTTCTGTACCCATTTGTCTTTAACCCTATCTGTAACCATGACCTTGGTTTTTGATATCTACTTGAACCAACTCCTTGGCCATTGATCCAATCTCATTGGCTATTTGTACCATGACCTTGACCTTCGCCCAAGTCTGTAACCATGACCTTTGTCTTTGACCCCTATCTGAAACCATAACCTTGGGTATTACACCCATATCTGAAACCTTGACCTTTGTTTTCTAAAGGATCAGTAATCATGGCCTTTGTCTTTAACCCTTATATGTAACCATGACCTTGGCCTTTAGACCTCTACATCTACATTTATCTATACAGATGACCTTTAAACTTTGAGAGCATGTACTTCACATTTCTTCAATCAGTGGAATATTGTTCAAAAGCAAAAATTTATTGTTCAGCTTATTGTAGTGGTGCAAATAGTGCATGAGCTGTATAACAGCCATGTGACCTTTCATCTCTTGACCTATGACCTTAAACTTTAACTGGTGCATCTGAAAGTGTTTTATTATCTTAAAGTTACCAAAGAATGTTACTATTAAAGAAGGTACTTAAATAGATAACTGAGATACAGGAATCAATTTTGATAATTTTATTAAATGACTAAAAATATCAACAGTTAACAAACCAACTGCATGAGAACAAAACAACATCGCAACATCACAGACAATAAACTGGAACAAGACAGTAACCATTAAATAGATAGGGATAAAAACAGTGCTAATTAACATGACTGTGTCAAATAACTGGATTTTAATCACAGACAAGAGCCCTGCGAAGCCAAATTGCTATCACTTGTCTATTGCTGTTGTTTTTCTAATGCGCCTTGCCAAACATGAGAGTAGTGTCTCTTGGCAACATGTGTACCAATTTTCAATAGGACAGGTTAAATATTTTATAAAATGATCTAGCTGCTGCTGCCGCCACATTTAATAATTGTATCTATATAATAAATTTTGTATTGTATGCCAACTAATGTAATATTCTCTAATTATACAACATCAGTATGAGGATTTCATATTAATATCATAGAACAAATGGTTAACAACCCTGTTTTAAACCCAACACATTCATATACATTACTTCACCATACAATTAACAGTGTGTGTATACCATGTGATAAATTACGTCATAAATGCTACGATGTAAGGCAACATCTTGCGTTGAATGAAGACTTAAAACAAAGATAACTTATTTTTCTTCATCATTTTTAGATGAACTAAAAGGTTCGGTAGTCTATGCCGCTTTAAGAGCCCGTTTTCATTTTTACAAGAGTTTGATTTGGCGATTAGTTTCCTCAAACACTAATCAAGAAACCAGTTTCCAAAATAATGTTTTGACAGCACTCCGTCAGATGTTTGTTCAAGTTTTTTTTTAGAAACTAAACTCTCAATCAATCTCTGCTTAAAGACCGATGGCGGGGCTCTTAAGTGGTGTAGACTGTGCTGTTTGATTTAAAATGGTGAAGAAATACTAAAGTTATCTTTGTTTGAAGAAGAATGTTGCCTTCCGACGTAGCATTTATGACGTAATTTATCACATGGTATACACACATTGATACTTCACTTTTGCAGTGCCATTTACAAAATATAACAAATAAATAAAAGGAGGTTTAAGGTTTTGATTGGTGTAAGAAAAATGATTAAATGCCATTAAAATTAAACATGTCACAAACAAAGATAAAAATATATGATATATTGAAGACGTTAATGTATAAAAGTGTAATAATCTACGATTGAGTATGACTTCAGATATATATAATTGAAACAAAATATCAAAGAAACTGGAAGGTAAGTCATAACTTTGATTTAATTAAAGTCTGGAAGTTAAAACTACAATTTTTTTTATTAATTTTCTATTATAAAATGCATATCAAAAGTTAATAATATTGTTAACTATCAAATCATTTTTGCTCTGGAAGTTTAATGGATATACTGTTTTTCTAACAAGATTTGTGACAACTGTTTCAGCTGCACTTGTTTTATTTTAATATATGTGTAAACCATCAACTATTCCACATTTATAAGTTAACAACGATGTGATTAATCCTCTCGTTAACTCTAACAAAGTTCTTAACAATTGCCCCATTATCAATGTTCTTAATATTCAGTTTTCAATTATATACTAGTACTTCAGATTCATTAATTTTGAGCAATATGCATAAAAATACAAATGTAAAACACAATCACACAGTTGTAAATATTCATGACTATGTTTCATCAATGATAGTCCTTTTGCTAAACCCACTGCTAAAAAACAAATAAATATATGCCATTTATAAAAATCTGATTCTTATTAAAAGTACATTATGATACAAAACTTTTTTATGTAAATGCATATCTGTGGAGTCACCGTAGCAGTCAAGACAGATGCATTTTTATTTTATTTTATTTCGCTTTTGATTATTTCCATATTTCAATGCGCTGCTTATAATTAAAACCAATGAACCTTTAACATTTGTTTCGTAAACAACAAATGCATATGATATTGATTTTTCAACATACCGGGGTATCTTGACAATATATTCACATTTATTATAAAAATATTGCATCATATTAGGTGAAAATTAAAAAAAGCCATTTTTAACTACCATTAAAAGACCAAATTATTATTGCCATTCAAAAATACTTATTTTTCTATTTAATTTCAACAATCAATATTTATTAGAAAGATAAAATAACATATAAGTGCTACGGAGCACTTGAACAAATTTGTCATGTAACTGTACAATATGTGTTATATAACGCAGCAGTGTAGAATTGACTTATAATACTGTTTGCTTTGTCATTTGTAATTATCTGACACTTATTAAAGGGAATAGCTCACAGGTTTTATTTTGCAAACAATGTTTTCTTAAACCTTGTTGTAATTGAATATGATATCACTGACGTTTATAAACAAACAGTAACTGGTAGATTGTGACCCAATTTAACAGAATTTTGTATTTTCAAGCCTAAAGTAATTCAATTTCCAATCCTGTTTAAAGCTTTTTTAGCAAAATAGAGAATTTATGGCATATCTTTTAATAATTATTAAAAGAAAAGCTCTAATTTGAACTTTTGATGATGTTTTATTATTGTAACAACCATTTTGTTTTCATTTCACAGGAAATAAATTTTTCTGTATATCTGTGACCCTTTTAAATGTGAAGTAGTCCCTTTAACACTTTCTATCATGCTATTCAAAACATCTAACTAGCACAAATCGCACAAGTATATATCAACATCGGAAAAAACATATACATCACAAAGATTGCACATGTGCAATTTTAATAGACTGTTTTTGCACATTCAAGCTGATGTTCTTTAACATACAAATTATTGCATTTTTTTTAACAACAGGCAGAATCAATTGAAATGTAACAAGAACATAACTGGTAGACAATCATTTAAATTAGACTTTCCCCAGAGCAAACCCAAATTTTTTCAATAGTACCGGGTACTTAATATCCAAATTTTCAACAGCTCCTTCTATATAAAACCAATAATTTGAGCAAGCCCAGAGAGCACTTCACCAGTGTCAGGTAGAGGTTTGGATGGGGTGGAAGCTAGAGGTTATACATGGCACTCTTGCTTCGTCTGTAAAGCAGCTGCTGTCCAGCCGAGTGCCGGATGAGGTCAGGAGTCGAAGCCAGAGGTGTCTCCTCTGATAAAGCAACTGCCGTCCGGCTGAGTGCCAAAATTGGTTGGGAATGGAAGCCAGAGGTTATATATATGGCACCTGTGTCTCGTCTAATAGTAAAGCAACTCTTGTCTCAACAAATGCCATAGGTTATACATGGCACTCATTTCTCGTTTGATAGAAAAGCAGCTCTTGTCCAGACAAGAGCCAGAAGAGATTGGGAATGGGAGACGGAGGTTATACATTACAATTGTGTCTCGTTTGATTGTAAAGCAACTCTCATCCAGCTGAGTGCCAGAAGAGATCGGGAGAGGAAGCCGAAGGTTATACATGGCACTCGTGTCTCGTCTGATAGTAAAGCAACTCTCGTCCAGCCGAGTGCCAGAAGGCAAAGGCCATAACGATGATCAGGTGCCACCATTGGTGACTGTGGCCAAGGAAATTAAATGTTCCTGAAATAAACAAAACATCATGGTCATTGGCCGAATTTGATTTGAAAACTGTATTGCTTTTTTGTTTACCTTGGTCCATATTCAATATAATTCTTAGCCTTAGACACACCTCAGTGATTCCATTCCGTCTACTGGTCAATTAATTTTACAGTCAAATCGAAATTCTACTCTTAACTTTAAGATTGATATCAGTTAGCTATTGAATACCGCTCCTGGGTTGATATTCAATATAATTCTTATCCTTTAAGACATGCCTTATTGTTCACATTCAGTCAACTAGTTTTACAGTCCAATTAAAGCACTTAAATTCTGATCATAAAATTAAGTTTAATCTTAATTTGATATTGAATATGGTACCAGGACTTCTTATGAAATGAACATTTATAACAATGAACTGGTAATCATGATGTATTGTTTACTTTTGCTCATCAACATCATGGCTTGCCCAAGTAGTAACTATTTATTTGGGAATTTATCATATAACCTGATGAGTTAAACAAATTTGGAGCGAGGTTAAACTTTGAAAAATAAAAAAAAGACAGTATAGTCCACAAGCATCAATCAAACATTGAATTAAAGCCATGATATTAACAAGGAATGTATGTAAGGACAAGTTATACACAATGTACATTTTTTAAATGGGATGGGTGTTGCTGTGTGTTTTTTCTACAAATAAAAGCTATTTGTTATAAGAGAAGGTATATGTGCTTGCTGTACATGTATAATATGGTAAGTAAGATGTTAATTGGTAAACTAAATTCAACAGTCTGAAAACTTTTCACCTGTCAATTGGATTTCTTAGTTTATGCAATGGTAACTTATATTGAAGTCATTCTGTTACTTCTGTCATTTTATAGTTCTATATTTTAGCCATTGTATTTAAATTAAATACACTTTTAACAGACTTTTACTGGCATTGTCTAATAAACTTGGCTTCCAAAAAGTTAACCGCATACTTTTTGAAAACTTGCTCTTCATATTAATTAGCTCCACAAAGACAGGTTTAAAACAAGAGATGTTTGTCAAACATTATGCCCCCCCTGAGCGCCATGTTGTCAGGATTATATGGACAATTGAATGAAATATCCATGGACCGAAATGACAGCTGATTTGTTGCTGTTTTAAGATTATGACCATTAAAGTGTGAGGATAAAGTGTGTTATGACCGTCATGACCTTTGACTCTATGAACACAAAATCCAGAGTCATCAGCTGGTCACCAGAAACTTTAATGTCAAGTTTGAGGGCCATGGGTGCAGGCATTGTCAAGTTATCACAAGACAAGTTTTTTTCGTTCAAGGTCACTGTGACCTTGACCTTTGACCCAATGACCCCTTAAATCATAAGGGGTCATCTACAAGTCAGATGCAGTTGAGTTATCACTCGGACAACCTTTTACCATTCAAGATCACTGTGACCTTGACCTTTGGCTCTATGAATCCTAAAATCAATAAGGGTGATCTACTAGTCAGGTTTAACATCCATGTCAAGTTTAATGATCATAGGTTCAGGCATTGTTGAGATATCAGTGGGGGAAGATTTGTTAACTTTTTTGCGTTAAAAGTTACTGTGACATTGACCTTGGCCTGATGACCCCCAAAGTCGATAGGGGTCATCTACTGGGCAGGCCCAACCTTCATGTCAAGTTTGATGACCATAGGTCCAAGAATTGTCGAGTTTGCTTTCAAGGTCACTGTGACCTTGACCTTTGACCCCTAAAATCAATAGGGGTCATCTACTGGTCAGGCCCAACCTCCATGTCAAGTTTGAGGGCCATGGGTGCAGGCATTGTTGAGTTATCACTTGGACAACCTTTTATCATTCAAGGTCACTGTGACCTTGACCTTTGGCCAAATGACCCCTAAAATTAATAGGGACAATCTTCTGGCCAGGCTCAACCTCCAAATCAAGTTTGAGAGCCATGGGTGCAGCCATTGTCAAATTATCACTCGGATAACCTTTTACCATTCCAGGTCACTGTGACCTTGACCTTTGGCCCAATGACCCCTTAAATCAATAGGGACCATCTCCTGGTCAGGCCAATTCTCCAAGTCAAGTTTGAAGGCCATGGGTGCAGGCATTGTTGAGTTATCAATCGGACAACCTTTTACAATTCAAGGTCACTGTGACCTTGACCTTTGGCCCAATGACCCCCAAAAACAATAGGGGTCATCTACTGGTCAGGCCCAACCTCCAAGTCAAGTTTGAGGGCCATGGGTGCAGGCATTGTTGAGTTATCACTCGAACAACCTTTTACAATTCAAGGTCACTGTGACCTTGACCTTTGACCCATTGAGCCCAAAAACAATAGGGGTCAGCTTCTGGTCAGACCCAACCTCCAAGTCAAGTTTGAGGGCCATGGGTGCAGGCATTGTCATGTTATCACTCGGACAACCTTTTACCATTCAAGGTCACTGTGACCTTGACCTTTGGCCTGATGACCCCAAAAAACAATAAGGGTCATCTACTGGTCAGGCCTAACCTCCATGTCAAGTTTGAGGGCCATGGGTGCAGGCATTGTTGAGTTATCACTCGGACAAGCTTTAAAATTATTTTACCATTAAAGGTCACTGTGACCTTGACCTTTGACCCGATGACCCCCAAAATCAATAGGGGTCATCTACTGGTCAGGCCCAACCTTCATGTAAAGTTTGATGACCATACGTCCAGGAATTGTTGAGTTATCACTCGGACAAGCTTTGGTCTACCGACGGACCGACCGACCGACATACCGACATGCCTGTGCAAAGCAATATACCCCTCTTCTTCAAAGGGGGGCATAAAAATCCGACAATCAATATAAATTGGGTAGTGGTAAAAGACTCACCTGGGAAGACCCTTTCTGGAAACTTTGTTATGTAGAATGTGAATGCCAGCATTCCCAGCATATACATCACAACCACTTTTGGAATGAACATCTGAAAGGGCAATTGGAGATTAATTTAGGTATGGTAAAATTATGTATTGCTTTGTTTACTTAAATAATTAAGGATAAGGATACAATTATTTTTATTTAAAGTCGGGTATATATAATATCAAGAAAAATTTATAAGCTCAATAAGCTATTTTCAGACATGAATGGATAAGAATTATATTGATCACGGTCCATATTCAATATACATAAAATTATAATCTTTATCTGAATTCTGATTTTAAATTGACGTTAAATCTTAGTTTGATATTGAATATAGCCATTGGAAGAACGAGTGGTATACCAGTATGTATAACCATTTTCCACACCAACATTGTAAAGTATGAAAGGCATGCAGGCAGTTAGAATAACATTCATGTTCGCTTAAAAAAAATATACTCAGATAATATATCAGTAGTCGCAATAAGCAAAAAGCCCCAAAGCCCTGCACTGTTTTCCGGGCTTGCTCAAATCTCTTGATTTAATTAAAATAGCAGGACTTGTTGAAATTTATTGATGGCAATCACTAGTATTAGGCTTCAGGCATGTTCGTCCAACAGTCCAATATCGATGCCTGATATAAGATGGGCGATAAGTCCCTTCAATTGGATAATTCAATAAATGCAAAGTACATACCTGTACTACTTCGGAACCCCAGCCCCCATTTAGGAAATACCAGTGTGTGGCTGGGATTACGCCATAGGCCACAAGGCCTACGTAGACGCTGATTCTTTGGTAGAACCAGTGAACCGAGAAATACTGGGGATGAAACTGTACGAATACTATCAACGCAGATAATGCCGCTATTGTGAATAAATAAACATCTCTCCATATCTGCAAAATGAAAACAGTTAAATTAAGAATTCACTACATAATTTCAAACGCAAAAATAAATGTTCCATTATGCATTAGATCATGAAAAGGTGATCATACATAATACCGGAAGCTATATTTCAAGTAGGGCTTTAGTAAAGGAGTTATGGAAGGGTGCTGCACACCAGCCATTTTTGGTATCCCACCTCGAACCTCATGGAGACCAGCATGTGCACCCAACTGCCTTCTTAAAATTGAATGCTTTAGATAAACAAGCAGAGTGAGCGCAAAAGCTCATATGTTAAAAATCAGTCTAATAAGGGAAATATTTTCTTTAAAACAAATACAAGTTTATAAATATTCAAGGTATAAATTCCAAGAAAAAAGTATTTTACTACAACTAGTGATAACTAAATTGATTTCAACATATGTTATTCAATAAAAATATGAAGAAAACTAGAGATTGTGATTTTATATTCAAGTACAAAAAATACTCGTACTTACTGAAAGACAATAAAATGCATAATGTACTGCAGGTAGGTAGCAGCCTATAACACCGATAAGAATGCCAGCCAGATCGACGGCTAGCCATCTTTTACTGGCCCGCTCTGAATGACAGCCAAACATGTGGAATCCAGCCGAACACAGCATACAAAACTGCAATCATAATCAAAAAAAATTCTATGTATAAGCAATGATTTAAATAGTTTATACATAGATAAGTGTGTATACAACATTATTTCCGTGTATAAAGATTATACAAATGCCATAATTGCGCACAAACATGTAAAGTCTTTTGTTTAAATGTAAAGTCGATTGTACATGATTGTATTTGGTTGTCACAAACTACAATATCTGCATTTCCGCGTGTTCATATTTCATAATATGTGTTCCTCCATATTCAAACAAGACAAACATTTCTAACACAAAGCAGTGCCATACCTACAATGTACATGAAGACAACTGTTGTCGCTAGTGTAAAATACTAAATAAAATTCTTAAACAAGTGATGATGTTATATGTATCAAATTGTTAGGTTGATATGATAGAAGATGATTGAATTTGTGCATGTAGTTTTTAACTTACCTGATAGCACAAAAGACCAGCAGTGACAATCAAATGGTCTGCAACAGTTCCTTGATGGTTTGGGAGTTCAATGATGTTGTCATATAGCATGAAGAAAATGAACAGAAAGAAACCTCCCAAGTGTGACCAGATGTTCATTGTTTCATTTGTCCATATGAACATGCTGTAAAATAAGATCATGTTATCAACATGTGTGATATCGAAGCATTAAATGCCAAAAACTCTGACTACAGTTGAAGTTATCCCAAATACAATGTAAGCCAAATATGACTCATTCGAATCCTTCTTAAACATATATTATCTCAATTTTAGCAGCAAAATGTGAACTCTTTTCACCTCATAGAAAATTACATCAATTAATCACATGTTTTTGTTACATTCCATTAAACCCAATATCTAGCTATACAAAGACATATGTATATACCTTTTCAAACACAAGTTGAATGGAAGTGAGACCCGGTACCCATCAGTGACATATGGATTCCCCTGCAAAAACTCTGGAATGTCTTTATAGTCATGTAGAGGAATGTCTTTCTCATTCAAATCACAAAGTCCTGATGCAAGTGTTTTTTCAATACTTTCATTTATTTCAATATCAAGTATCTGGTAACTGTCTCGTTTCACCAATCCTGTCGTCTGTCTGTTTTTCACGTTTTCCCATGCCCCTGGTCTTCCAATCATTATGAACTATAAATTATTCCTACTTTTTCAGAAGACTTCCTAACAGAAACTTCTCAACGAAGTACACACGTCCCAAGCTTGATCCCTCTCGTTTTCAGCAACTCTGGATCATTATCATGTAAGAATGCAAGTATATCCTCTTGTACGATAGCAAGCTTTTGTATTTATGATCTTTTGAATGTCTTTACCAGTTGACAGACCATGTGGCACTTATTTTAAATCAAGTCACTTCCTGGTTTTAACTTGAAGTGCCTGTGGTTAAATGAAAATAATCAGGATATTTGTATTTCAGTTTGATTGCATTCTAATTGCTACAAAGCTATATTCAATCAAATACTTCAAACATTCATCCCAATGAAAGAAACTTGATTGAACGCTACAAACGTGTTCAGGTGCATGTTATGATGGGAATGCATGCACTGTCTTGTTTGTTTATGTTTTTCCCATGCCCACCAGGCACCTCCATTGAGAAGAGTACTTTTAATCGAACAGGCCAATTAAACCAGTTCAGATTAAAGATGATTTTTTCAGCTGAATAAAACAAAAGATAAACTAAGACATTTTTAGTAAGGTTTATTCTATTTGTGTCATTTATTTTGTTCATATTTCATTTTCGATGGTACGGTCTTTATTTTTTTTCGATATGTTAAACATAGAGAATCAAGTCCAGCAGAAGCAGGTGCGCGTACCCTAGAAACCAAAACTCCATAGACTTTTATCCTGTCTTTTATATCTTTCCAAGCAAAATGGCAGAACCAGTTGAAGAGAAAAAGGAAGCACAAGATACTAAAGCAAGAGTACACACCTATCCACTTATACGCGTAAGTGTACCGTAACAAAGTAATTATGTTATTACAGGATTTTTCATTTTAAGGAAGTAAACAATGTGTCTCTTAGTCTTATTTTTAGTTATGTGGTGAATTTTGTTTAAAAATGAAGTTAGGTACAAGATACAAGAATCTTTATTTAAAGTGGGGTATTATTGTGTTCAAAACAAGAAACAATTGTTCAATGGGCTATTTTCAGATAATAACAGACTCAGTTACATGACATGAGCATGTAACAACATAGTCCAAATAATTGTACGTTAAAGTTTTAATGCATTTAATGCTTGTTTTGTGCAAAATAGCTTTGCACTTACATGGTAAAATATGAATATAAACCTTTATTATCCATTCCAAACATAAAATATTTCACTAAATACAATTTCAATATTTTTTTAACGATTTTTGATATGACAATCACTCACAGGGATATATATTTTAGGTTTTAGTGGCCTGAATGATAATCACTCCATGTCTCCCATTAACCTTACAACCCTTGAGGCTGTTTTAAATGAAAAATAATCATGGGGAAAAAATTGTTCTTATATGAGAAAGGAATTACTAACTTGCTTATATTAAGTAGAACAGTGTACTGATACTGTTACAATTTATGATTAATAAAATTCCATTATAGAACCATTAATAATTCACTATACTTTAAATTAAAATATGAACATTTCTTACATATTTGTTCATGAACATTTTCTTGAATTTGCAGCATTCTGACATGAATGATGAAATGAAGACAGAAGCTATGGAGTTGTGCGTCACAGCCTGTGAAAAATTTGCATCAAATAATGAAGTAAGTGCTTCTGTATTAATGGGTCTCGCTCATGTTTTTAGACCAAAAATTAGTTTTTACCTTTTAACAATACATTGATAACATCACATGATTATTTCAATCAACTTCTTATGCAACAACAAAGCCGTAATTAGTGACCAATGCAAGCATAGGCATTATTAACGCTAATGAAAATTGTAGTCTTCAAAGACAATATTTGAGCAAATATCAACATTTGCTGAAGGGTTCCAGCTTTTGGTATCTTAGTTTTAATTGATTTGCCACACTTTATTTCACCATACAAAAATGTGTATTTTACAAAAATATGAGCTTTTAAAGAGACTTGATCACAGATTTGATGTTGGCATACTTTTTTTAACAATGATGAAACACTTCAACCCAAAGATACTTATCTGAATGGAATGTAATAAGTCCAACCCTATAATGATTCGATTTTCAATAGCATTACTAACGCTTTTCAGCAAAATAAAACATCTTGTGTCATCAAATGTTCAATTTTTCAATGAATATTAACAATTCATCTAATTTGAACTTTTGTAGATCTATGACTTATAGTTGCTAAAGGCATTTTGTTCATATGAAATAAAACAATTGATGTTTGACCCGATAAAGCATGTACTTAGTATCCTATTTTTTCAGCCAATAAAATGTCTGAGAAGATTGTATAAAGGAGTGGCTTATTTGTTAAAAATTTCAACGTTTATCAGTCTTCATGCCCTGCCTACTGAGAATCTTTGCTAGTGTTGCAATATTCGGAAATGCACTTTTCCAGTTTGTCGTAGTGTCTGTATTATACTTTAAAGGAATGTCACTCACAGTAATGACACTTTATATTATCAATCTGAAGCATTCCCATTGTATTTTTTCAATAATGCGTATTTAATTCAGATGTAAAAGATCAAGTCAGTCACTTGGCAGTTTAGTAGCAGATACATGTAGCATTTCTTAATTCCATTCAATAATAATATTGTTTCATCAAAACCTTGATCAAAATCAATATTAATATTATTCCAGAATGCTGCCAGAATGATCAAAGTATATTAAAACTTGATGATCCGAACATGTCCGAAGATGTTACGTTCATCGGAAAATATTTTCAATTGCCGAAAGGCCGTTCATTAAATAAATGGAAGTTGAGGTGTAGATATATAATTATGATTTTGATACAATAAAGCTTTGATCAAAATTAATTCATAGTATCAACTGTTCCAGAATGCTGCCAGAATGATCAAAGAGACCATGGACAAAAAATTTGGCGCCTCCTGGCATGCAGTGGTCGGTGAAGGATTCGGATTTGAACTGACGCATGAAGTGAAAAATCTGCTATACATGTTCTTTGGAGGAAATATGGCAATTTGTATTTGGAAATGTTCGTAGAAGATGGGACATGCTTTTTTCAACCAATGTTCAATGTTGACTATTACATTCCAGTTGTTCACCATTCCTGCTAAAGTTACTTTCAATTGATATTTTGTTTCCCTTTACTTTTTTATTAAGGTAAGCCATCCATCATTAGGATGCAAAGGTGTGTTAGTGCATTTTAGATATTGACATTTCGATTATTTTATTATGTTTAATTTATAATGATTAACCATAATATTATTTTTGCTTGGATTATATTTTTGAATAACTCCATAATGGCACTACTATTATGACATAGTAGTAGAGATAATAAAATAAAATTTATTATTATAATTTAGCAATTTTATTTAGTTGCTTTTCAAAATATTTAAAGCCTATATAAAAAATGCCCTCCATGAAGATGTTCAAACTTAACATTTTGTAACTTTAAAATGAAACTTTCCAATAGCAACTTTTTGTATTAATGATGGATGGATTTCCTTTAAACCGTGTGTTTACAGATTCATTCCTGTGTAAACTAAACATATCATAATGCATGCATATCAATATGGTGAACATACATTTGTAAAAATTAGATATGAATTGTCTTGTTGATAACCCAAACATATTTCTGTATACATGTTTAAATAAACACAACCTAATTAGTACATGTAGGTAGGCTACAATTCTGTTAACATGTACTTATTCTGTGATAAACAATTGTATGCATTTATCTCCTGTAACAAAACTATTTTAGTAAGGAAAACCAACAGCCCTTAATATCATCAAGTTTAAGATGAAGTATTATTTGCATTTTGATGTTAATAACTGTATAGTTTCTAATGTGATATTTTCATATTATATACAAAAAAGGATAAAATTAAAAAGGTTACTATTGTTTTTATTGATATATTGTGTAATATTTAAAGTGACACTAATATTTAAAATCAATACATAGACATGTATAACAAATATGATTTTTAGTGATAAACCTTAAACTACTTACTAAATAATTGCATATCTGGAAAAGCTGAAAACGCACAAATATTACATGACATGGTGGGTCCTAAAAGATTTACAGTGATCAGCTATCATCTCATAAGGTAGAAATACAGTGTTTGCTGCGCCTTGTTTTCAAATTAAACATGGTATCTTTCATTCGAACCATTGTTTTCCATATTTATTTATCCTTTTCGGTAAATTAAAACAACTGTATAAATTGTGGTACTGCTTATTTGGGAGTTTGAGTGCATCTTTAATTTTAATCACATGAAAAATGATCGATTCATTTGAATCTAGTTTTTAATTATAATATGAGAAAGTATTGAAAAGTGAACAAACACATGTAAGTATACATTCTATGTTCACTTTCATTTTTAGCTTGACTATTTGAAGAATAAGGAGAGCTATTCTACTAGCCCTAGTGTCGGTGTCACACCTTGGTTTACGTTTTGCATGAAAGCTCCTTTAGGTCATTATCTCAGCAAATACATGATGTATTCATTGAAACTTAAGATATTTATTCCCAAGTTTCAGGCCAATTTAATTACTGAAGTAAGATAACACTAATTTGAAAAATAGAGATTGCTTTTTTTGAAAAAGCGCTTGTCTCCCCTATTGTGTGGTCGCATCTGAGAAAAAATAAATGATGGACATGAAATTTGTAATTTTGGACTGGAGACGAACCAACAGTGAAGTTTGGTTTATTCACACGTATTAAATAGTGAATATCTACTGCGACCTTGACCTTTGACCTACTGATCTCAAAATCAATAGGGGTCATCTACTAGTCACGAACAACTAGCATACCAAGTATGAAGTTCCTGGACTCAAAGGATCATTAGTTATTGAGCGGAAACCGTTCCTCAGGGTCACGGCGACCTTGATCTTTGACCTAGTAATCTCAAAATCAATAGGGGTCATCTACTAGTCACGAACAACTAGCATACCAAGTATGAAGTTCCTGGACTCAAAGGATCATTAGTTATTGAGCGGAAACCGTTCCTCAGGGTCACGGCGACCTTGATCTTTGACCTAGTAATCTCAAAATCAATAGGGGTCATCTACTAGTCATGACCAACTAGCATACCAAGTATGAAGTTCCTGGGTGCAAGCGTTCTTTAGTTATTGAGCGGAAACGAAGTGTGACGTACAGACTGACGGACAGGGCAAAAAAGGAAATTGTGGGCCTTTATATTTATATTAATATTTGACTTGGAAATTCAGGTTAAGGTTTTGCACACATAAGTAAATATCTCAGCAACTACTTGATGTATTGCATTGAGACTTTATACAATGTTACTCAACCATCCAACCTACTTGAGTAACCAAGTTAGATAACTGTAGTTTGCAAATAATGGCCTTTTATTATTTGATTGAAATTCAAGTCAAGGTTTTTTGCATTTAACCACATTAAAGCCAGTACCTCAGCAAATACATCATGTATTGCATTGAAACGTTATACCCAGGCTCCCAACCATCCAACCTTCTTAAGTAATCAAGTTAGATAACCCTATCTTGCATATAATGGAAATAATAGCCCCTTTATTATTTGACTTAGAAATTTTGATTAACGTTTTTCATGTAAGCACAATCATGTAAGTGAATTACTCAGCAACTACTTGATGTATTGCATTGAAACTATAAACAATGAAGTTGGATAACTCTTTCTTGCATATAATAAAAATGCCCCTTTTTATTTGATTTAACTTAAAGGTTGTGCATGTAATGTAATTTTAAAGTGATCGATGCATGTTTCGTTTGCAATCCTAAAATTTAAAAACGGCAAAATATAGGAGCGCGCTGTCTCAGTGACAGCTCTTGGTTGCATATAAATGCATTAACTTAAACGCATTTAAATATACAAAATGACACGACATTTCCGACATTCATCAAAATTGGCAACATTCACGGCAACGCGGACAATTGCAACATTCACGGCATTGCGGACAATTGCCACATTCATGGCATTGCGGACAATTGCAACACTCACGGCATTGCGGACAATTGCAACACTAACGGCATTGCGGACAATTGCCACACTCACGGCAATGCGGACAATTGCAACACTCACGGCATTGCGTACAATTGCAACACTCACGGCATTGCGGATAATTGCAACACTCACGGCATTGCGGACAATTGCAACACTCACGGCATTGCGGACAATTGCAACATTCGCGGCATTGCGGACAATTGCAACATTAAAGGCATTGCGGACAATTGCAACACTCACGGCATTGCGGACAATTGCCACATTCACGGCATTGCGGACAATTGCAACATTAACGGCATTGCGGACAATTGCCACATTCACGGCATTGCGTACAATTGAAACACTCACGGCATGACAAATGCAACATTCACGGCATTGCGTCAATTGCAACATTCTCACGGCATTGTGGACCAAAAGCAACAATGACGGCATTGCGGACAATTGCAACATTCACGGCATTGCGAACAATTGCAACATTCACGGCATTGTGGACCAAAAGCAACATTCACGGCATTGCGGACAATTGCCACATTCACGGCATTGCGGACAATTGCAACATTCACGGCATTGTGGACCAAAAGCAATATCACGGCATTGTGGACAATTGCAACACTTACGGCATTGCGGACAAATGCAACATTGACGGCAATGCGGACAATTGCCACATTCACGGCATTGCGGACAATTGCCACATTCACGGCATTGTGGACCAAAAGCAACATTCACGGCATTGCGGACAATTGCAACATTCACGACATTCACGACATTCCCACCATTTATGAAACTGAAAACCTCCATGACATTTTAATCATTTGCAAAGTATACGGCAATCACAATATTCGTATATTCACAACATTCGTAACATTCACAACATTTGCGAGACTCAAAACATACACAACAACCACATCATTCATGATTTTGACGACCATGGCAATAATCATGACATTCACAACATTTGCAATATTGACATTGACGACACTCACATCATACATGAAGCACATACTCATATCAACATGTTCATATATACACGTTATTCACCACAACGTTCTCGACATTCATGACATTGATGACAATCGCAAGATTAATGACATTCAGGACATTTGTTACATTCACAACCTCGCATAATTCACGACATTCGCAACATGGTCGATATTCACGACCTAGGCAACAATTATAAAATTAACAATGTTCGCGGCATTTACAACGTGCGTGACATTCATAACATAGATGGCAATCGTAACATGTATGACATTCACAACATTCCTGACAGTTAGGACATTTGTGACATTCACAACATTCCCGACAGTCAGGACATTTGTGACATTCACAACATTCCCGACAGTCAGGACATTTGTGACATTCACTACATTCCCGACAGTCAGGACATTTGTGACATTCACTACATTCCCGACAGTCAGGACATTTGTGACATTCACTACATTCCCGACAGTCAGGACATTTGTGACATTCACTACATTATCGACAGTCAGGACATTTGTGACATTCACTACATTCCCGACAGTCAGGACATTTGTGACATTCACTACATTCCCGACAGTCAGGACATTTGTGACATTCACTACATTTTCGACAGTCAGGACATTTGTGACATTCACTACATTCCCGACAGTCAGGACATTTGTGACATTCACTACATTATCGACAGTCAGGACATTTGTGCATTTGTGACATTCACTACATTCCCGACAGTCAGGACATTTGTGACATTCACTACATTCCCGACAGTCAGGACATTTGTGACATTCACTACATTCCCGACAGTCAGGACATTTGTGCATTTGTGACATTCACTACATTATCGACAGTCAGGACATCTGTGCATTTGTGACATTCACTACATTTTCGACAGTCAGGACATTTGTGACAGTCACTACATTCCCGACAGTCAGGACATTTGTGACATTCACTACATTATCGACAGTCAGGACATTTGTGACATTCACTACATTCCCGACAGTCAGGACATTTGTGACATTCACTACATTATCGACAGTCAGGACATTTGTGACATTCACTACATTCCCGACAGTCAGGACATTTGTGACATTCACTACATTATCAACAGTAAGCGCATTTGTGACATTCACAACAACAGTCACGACAGCTAGGACATTTGTGACATTCACAACATTCCCAACATCCAATGAATTCGCGACATTTACGTCATTAACGTTAAAATGGGTTAAAAGTTGGTGTTTCGAATGAACATTCAAGGCTTTTCAATGCAAATATAGGTATGTGCAAATTATTTATGTTATTATATCAAAACTTCATGTTTATTGAGCATGTGGTGAAATCGTCTTTTAGTCCTCTCTACTATAAGTTAGATGTATATATATATAAGAATACAATTATATACATAAAACATATTCCCACCATCTCCGGTTAAAAGTGCCACCTTTGAATGGGTTATTATGGAAATGCATGAAAGGTGGCGTAGCTAGACCCCATATTTGGCGTAGTTCCGTTTTGATACGGAGTTGGAGGCATTTTTCGCGTTTTCTTGTGTATTCTATAAGGTGGGCAAGGGCTTTTTCCGGCATAAAATGTTACATAATTTCTAACAAAAAAGCCACGAGTCTACAGTGCCTACACGAAGCCACATGACTGACGGTATATGCACGCCATTCAGTTTTTAAAAAAAAATTAACAACAGTGAACCCTTTATTCTACGCGTTGCATTGCTGGAAAAGGTGTGACTATACAAAATGTTTATTATTCTCAATCAGTATATGAACAAACTTGTATTGTACTTATCAAACGGAAGCGGGCATGTTCATTATTACACACTAAGCAAAAAGGATTCTGGATATGGCGTAAGGAGAGTGGCACATTTTTGTGCGTTACTTGGGACGTGCGTTCCCTACCACGGAATCGAATAACAAAGGCTATAAATTTGGAACTGGGGAATCGGGGAAGTACGACTTTATATATATATATTTGTGCATTCTGGTATATTTTACGACTTTTTGGAGCCATATTGACAATAAAAGTTCGGCTGGACAGCCGGGCACCATACTGCGCCTGCATCCGCTAGTGCATTTTTTTATAATGTACAGACTGACGTTGGCAAACACTTAAAGTAATTTCACTGAGGTAAAAATGAATATGTAACTTCAGCATTAATATTTCTTTAAAAAATAAAGCAGTTATTGCCTATAATTTCTAGCAGAAAATTATAGAAATGCAGTCGAAGACGTAGATCTTTTAAATTTGCTATGGACGAGACATCTAATATTTGGGGCAACCTGTCTACTACGTTTCATGATTATACGTAATACCATCTGGAAGTTACTCCGGGGATTATGCCGTATTTGTCATTTCAATTTTGACCTTCTGACCCCAATATATATAGAGGTGTGTGTGTGTGTGTGCGTGCGTGCGTGCGTGCGTGCGTGCGTGCGTGCGTGCGTGAGAGAGAGAGAGAGAGAGAGAGAGAGAGAGAGAGAGAGTTATAAATGTATATGCTGGTCAATGAGGCGGGGTCATGTACTGCTCAAGGGTAATCTTTCATTAAGGTTTTACAGTCAACGGTCAGACTGTTGTGGGGATATTGTACAGAAAACTTTTCATACTACCCACCCCAGTAACAAAGGTGCTCAATTTCTGATCCCGGAGAACCTAGTGACCCTAGTTTCAAGTCAAACCGTTGTCAGTTGATTAATATGTTGACATATCTTTTCCCATATAACAACGCTGACTTCGACTTTGACCTTTGACCAACTGACCCAAAAATAATAGGGATCATTAACTTGTCAAAAGGTAGCCTACACGGAAGTTACACTGTCCTATATCAAATCGTTGTTAAGTATTAATCCGAACAATGTTTTATTAAGACTTAGGGCAATGCATTGTCTGTTGACCTACATGTACTGACCCCCAAAACATACAGGGTCATGAACTGATCGAAGACAATAACCACTGAAGTTGCATGGTGCTAGAGCGAACATTTGACGAATAAGTATGCGTGAAAAGTTTCATATGGCCGCATGACTAAACTTGCATGGTCCTATATCAAAGTGTTCTCTAGTTACTATGCGGACAATGTTTTTATAAGGTCTTGATCCACTGACCACCATAACGATATAGGTAATGTACTCGTTCAAGGCAACTTACGACTTAAGTTGGGTGGTCCAACCGTTGTCGAGTTATTGAGCAGTTTTCGTAATACCCTTGACCATGTCATTAACCTTTGACTTTCTAACCCCGAAAATAGGGGTCTGATATACTCGAATAGAGCAACATACAGTAAAGTTGCATGGAAATATGTCATAGGTGATCGTCTTCAATATAATGGTGGGATAAGAATCCGAATTCTAGCGACATTGTTGTCAGTTTTACTTCTATAAATGGCAATATATACATGTAGTTTAGTTTATTTCCAAATACATCTAGACAAAAATGCCCATGCGTATACATAATATGATTACGAAACATGTTTCTAAACATAGTCAAGGTCCAATACATTCATATAAGCAACTGATCAACATTATAAATATATCAAATCATGCGACCAAATGATATATCATCAATAAACTTACATTTAAGCGTGAAGTAATTAATGTTAACAAATAAAATTACCCGTAATACAATAAATATCTTTCTCTTAGTTCCATTGCCTTATACACATAAATGGCAAGGTTTCTGTTTACAGTTACATTTTGCGATTTAAATAATTTAATAAATTTAGGTATATTCGGTGCAGTATAATAATATGTTTTTAGGTATTGCTTTCTTAGTTCTTTATACAGTTGACATTCAAGAATAAAATGAAATTCGTCTTCAAGTAAATTACATGCAAGACATTTTCTATCACAGTGTGGTATTGCTACTGGTTTGTGCCATCTACCGGTTTCTATTTCTAATCTATGTGCAGATACTCTTATTCTCGTTAAAGCAGACCTATATTTTACTATATTAACATTTGACAAATAAGATTGAAGTTTAAAATCTGCAAACAGTATGTATGATCTAGCTCTAGTAGAATTATTTAACTCGGATATCCACGTTTGTATAAATATATCAGTTATTCGTTGTTTGACTGTAGACATAAATAAGTTAACATCTCCAACACCTTGGTACATCCAAACATGATTAAAGCCTAAGGTTTGGAGTAAATGCCTCACCAAAAAAGCCCATGATTTAAAATTTGGAGTATCATATAAATCACAATACATTTGATCATACACTATCCTAACGTATCTAATAGTCTCCATTTGGATAATTTTCATCCAATATCGTATTACACTTGTACAACGTTTAGCTAACAATGTTGTTCTACCAAGTTCTCCATATACAAAATTGTTTTGATGTATGTAACACATTCGGCCTTTCTGGTTTTTCAAGATCCAAATATGCATTAAATTCTGTCATAAGTCGACCAGTATTTATTCCACATTTGACAATTTACCTTATCATAGTGTATTCATGGAATGAGCTGAACGTCTGAGTGTTGAATGAACGTTGTTCATGATTTTTATTACAGAACGATCATTTTGGGAATGAAAAAGTGCTTCACTGATTTGACTTTTCCATTAAGCAGAAGCTGACATATGTGATTAGTGTTATCTACAAAGCTTATGAAGATAGTGTTCATGATATTTAATTAAAAAACACACATAATGTTTGTTTTGTTTGGTGTTTATCAAACAATCAAATTAATAGTAGTTTATGGAATGTTATATGTAAAAAACAACAACTAAAGACACCGATTTGTGTGTATGTTTTTTTTTCTCTTGAAAGATACTTATTTTTGATGGCAGAATACGAGTGACAAGAGTTTTTTTTAATTAAAAGTGTCTTTTATGTGTGCCATCAAATGTCAATTAACCAGTCGCGGTCATGTTTGACAAGTATGGCCAATTATCCGAGGCTACTGGTCATAAACTTGAGAAAAGTCTGGACACGTTTCGGATTATCGATGGTGTACTGTATTCTGTTACCAAGGTAACCTTCAACAGACGCCGGTTATAGTATTTTTTTAGTTAAAAAGGCATGTTTAAATTTTCGCCGCTCCTCGAAATATTGGAGCGACTGCCGCCGCCCCAGCTCCTACGCCCCTGGCCACACCATGTTGTGTTTGTCTGATATCTATCACCCATAACGACAATATAGCGTGGTTTAACCTTCATAACTATATTCCAAATTGATATCCTATAATCTATTATACATTGGCGTTGATACATCTGCTCATTTGGAACCGTCGATCCTAAACGTTGACACTTCGCAGTTTCCCGGATTTATTAACTCCGTTTTGTCTAATCTCGTATATTACGGTATAGTATTTTGCGGTAGCACGAGCTGAGTGGTGTGTTGCTGAGGCTGGGAACTCGGAAAAATTGCAAAACATCATCAATACAGTGTTACTAGCGGAGTTCTAAGTATACTTATGTCATAGAGGAAGTTAAAAAGTGCCACAGTTTTTACCAGGTGAATATATTATCCGTGTGTGTATTGGAAAACGCTTTCATCTTCTGCAGTCGTCGATAATCAGTTTCACGCGACCGTCCCCAGTATTGGAAATTGCTTGCCACTGTTCAGTTCTCGGTTATATAAATTGACCACACTTGGTTAGAGGTGTCCCCATGGATATACAGCACTTAGATTGATCTAAGATTATTATAAATATGATTTCTTGTGAGAGTAATGACTGGTAATCAATACAGTTTACCTACTGTGGCAGCAATTAGCTGGATATTATTGGAATGCCACATATGGTTCAGTTTACAACAGTGAAGTATGAAGCATATACGGTAATTGTGCTTGTGAAGATACAAAATATGTAGGTTGTTTCATACATTTGACATAATGCATGTTATATCTGAGATCTTGCTAGTGTGTTGGAGAACAGTAACTAGGGCAACTTTGTGAGTCAGTGTAGTACGGATATATACACAGAAACCTATTGTGATATTTCAAGGAAACAGTGTTAAACGTCAGAGACATGGCAAATGCGACAACAACTCTTGCACCATATGGGTGTAGTGAACGCAAGTGGCATTACTTCCTAGCCTCCAGTTTAATAACATTCGGGGCTGGCTTAGTTATCATTTTGCTTTACAGGTTATCACTATTTATCTTTTGTCAGACTAAAGCGGTTAGACGGAAAGGCTCCCTAATCACTCCTAACAATGCAATACAGAAAGATACATCGAAGGATTTTACCAAGGAGAAAGGGACGGGCCTGTTTAAAGGTCACGACCCGGAGGTTGGTTGGTTGACGGAAGCAAAGGACTGGGCTGGGGAACTCATCTCAGGGCAGACAACCACAGGGAGAATTTTGGTGGGTATTCGTTTTACCATGGCAACAATGATGTAAAATCAGGGTCCTAGGTAGAATTGTTTTGGGGCATTTTGCATTATTATGATTAATATTAATATTATATACCAGATTTTTATAGCGCTCTTTTCATTTTTACAATAAACAACCAAAAGCCCTTTTTTTTTATCTTGACAGTTTGGAAGCAGAATTTGTTCCTTTTCAAAGCATTTCCATTTTTTCCAGAAAATTAAATTTAGATTTCCCAATTTCTTTTTTTTTTGTAGAAAATAATGTGGAGACCAAATAAATCTAAAATTGGGTAAGAAAAGCCCCTGTGTTGCCAAAATGGTGGGAAAACTGCACTATACTTATATAAAATTAAAATGAAATTGAAAGTATTTTAACACTTAAATTGAATATGAATTATTAAAATCCATTAGAATATAATTTTGCTTCAAATGAGATATGAATTTCTATTGTAAAAATTTAATTAATCATTTATACTGAACGAAGAAAGTTATTTATTAGAAAGATATTAAAATTTGAATTGTGTGCGACTTCTTTGGATGGACAGAAAAGGTATTGAAATGACACACTTTTTTACTTGAATCATTTACTCTGATCTGTATGAATGTTTAAATTATGAATAGATATTAAATTTCAATATTGTACATTGATTGCAGTATATTGATCACTGTGAGTGATCAGCTGTGACTACTTAACGTTAAGAAAGTAAACCTTAATACCAGTGTATTATAATTAAACAAAAAGTGAATATTTAATCTATATAATCCAACTCATTATGTGACTTTAATACATATAGTTGTGATTATATATAAAATTCACGTAACATTATTTTGCATTTATTATTTATATCACAATTAATTCAATACATTATATAATGTTTATAATATTGAATATTGACCTAAGACTTGATCGTTTATTCACCATTATAAATAATAATAAATAATTGTAAATTTATATTCATATTTGCCTTGATTGCATTTACAAGACGGAATATTCATAAAAACATGTACTGAACTTATGAACCAGTCAATTGTAGCCCCCCCCTAGGTCCGGGTAATAGCGGGGACTTTGACTTTCGATCCAGCCAATCCTAGGTAAAATCCTTGCCTGCGGGGACAAACTGCTAGCTCGTAAAATCCCCGCAAAATGCCCCGGCATCCTAGGTCAGGCCCATTCCTGGCCTTTTTCGGCTAGAAAACAAAACCGCTGCATTTACTTGGCACTGCAGGGCCACTTGGAAGGTAAAAAACATGGCCCATTTCCCCCCCGCCATCCCTGGTATATGTACCATGGACCTGGGGGGGGGGGGCTGTCGTTACAGTTGACTGGTGCATTATGCATTCATTATAACACTGTCCTGAAGAAAAATTCGTTAATTATTCAAAATAGAATTTTGAAAAAAAACACACCCCAAAAATGTTTCTGACGAAATCGCGCTCTGTAACCAATTGATCAATTTTTGAACATCATATCATGTAAGAAAAAATACTGTAAGTAAACGTTACATGGAGCATAATAGTTGCTGTTGTAGTTTTAGAACAAAAAGTTATGAAAATTTCACAAATAAACTATCAGGGCTTTTTCTATAGAACCCACGGGTCCGACTTAAATAATCGGACCCATCCCCAGAGCAAAATATAAGATATTTTTCCCAATCTTCAGAAAAAAAATCAAAAGTCTTTTTACCTGTACTGGTTCATTTTTAACATCCTAATAAATTATGTGATGTAAAAAAAAATTGATAATTGAACTCGGAAATCATTGATTTTCATCACATTCAGAGATCAGTATGAAATATTATCTGTCATGATTTATTGCAATAGATATTTACACCCCAAGGATTGATATTTTTGGGGTCTTTTAAAGGGAAAATAAACTAATATTAAATCATTTCCTAATTCGCAGGAGACTTAGACAGCTTTTTCTTTTCACTGTAAAATTTCCCAATTTCGGCATTTTCACGACGCAAAATTTCCCAAAATGTCTAGGGTCTTTTTCCCAAAATGGGCAGAAAAAGCCCTGACTATCAAACATTTGTCATGCGTCAGAAGGGTCCTTTTCTCCGTACTTTAACCATGCTATTGGTGGTTGTAGGAAAGGGCAGATCATAATTCACCCATTCATTGTCAACCTTTTATTGATGTAATGAAAACAGTGGACTAATAATTGCTGATTATGCTAATTGGCAGGATCATGGCAGACACGTGGTATTAATCTCTGCCTTTCAGCAATGTGTGACCAGGGGACTACTCTGTTCATTATGACAGTTGTATGACCTTACTGGACATAAGCGTAGATTTTTCGGGATAACGGTAAAGCTGTAGGGGTGTCTCAAAATCAGTTGATTTTATCTTCTGCTGGTAGAGTTCACTTGTCTGCAGAACTTGACATGTTTTATTGATTGGTTATACAAGTTGAATAGATGATTATGAATGTCAGTTTGCATAACAAATTTCTAAACATTCTGTTTACCCGTATATCGTATATGTTTGGGCAAACTAATCCAATAAAAAAAATTCAAATTGGTTATTCATATTAACCTCTAGGACACAAAATGAAGAAATAAAAATTGTCAACGCTATCGCCATCACCTGCGAGTTTATTAAAATGTTTTTTTGCACGCTTAAATTTATAATCACGTGATTGTTTCAGTTTGCAAATATGTATAATTGCGTTAACAGTCAAAATTATAATGATACAACATCATTTAAACATGTATGTATGGGGGCCATCGTTGAGTCATTTGTGAAAGAGATATATTACACCCTAAATTAATTTCTATATTTATACTGTAGAAAAATAAATACATGCAGGTATATAATAATTGTATCAACTGGCAGACTTTTCCTTTTCTTCTTTAAAGATCAGTTATTGTTTAATTTTAAGCAAGATCGTAAAATTGTTTTAAAATAGATTAGATAGATGTATGGAATGGTATGAATTTTGGAATGTGAAACAACTTGAGTGAGACTCATTATTTTCCAGTTTATAATATTTTTGAAAGAGAAGCCTGAGCAGTGTATGGTTCTGCTTACAGGATGTTTTAATTGTATTTGCAGCTGTTGACTGCATTAAACAATAAAGATCCGTAACAGTCAATCAATTAGGTTATTTTAATGATTCTTGGTATATATACTGAAACGAACCATCAATTTACCTGAAATGGGTTACACTGGCAAGCTTAACATGCTCAGAATAATATTATTATATTGATTCCTTTAAGCAAATACATAGTTCTTGTTTATTGGTTTTCAGATGTCTGTAATATAAATATTAAACATGATATGTATACTATACACATTGTTTCCGATAAAGTTATATTCAATAGTTAAATAATAATAATACATGATGTTGATTGTTTTTGAAATTTGTTGTTCAAAAGCTTGATGTTTATTAAACAAACATGGCATACTGAAAGTCTTCGACTCTTGAGTATTAGCAACTGAATGTTATGTCAGCTGGCTGTATTCAAGGCCTTTGGAAATGTAGCTTGAATTAAACTTTAACTGAAGTAGTAGTTCCAAGGTACGGTCAAACAATTTAACATACATGTGACATAAATGTAATGGGGTAATAGTGGCATTTGTGCTGTCTAGATAATCAGGTAACTTTTAAAGTAAAGCAGTGGATTTTCCACCTGTAAATTAAACATATGCCCTCTCACCCTACAGGCCGGCCCACCAGCATGTCAATTCTTCTTCCAGTGGAGGAAGAAATTGGGCATATGACCTCTCCCCTGCAGGCCAGCAGTTCTGCGTTACGATAAAAGCTTAGCTCATAAGTGAGACAATATAAGTGCAACTGTATACTATATATATAATTTTCGAATAACCAGTCATATACAAATTGCTGTTTTGACAGGAAAAACAGCAATGCCCTTAAGAAAGTTTTTCCCAGACGATTATGTCCTTATTTTCTTGCAAAAAATTGATTGCATAAATTAATTTATTATGCAACCTGGCCACATAAATTATGCTTTTAAATCAACAAAATTACAACGTTTGTGAAATTTATAGTGTTCCAACTTCGGTTTTGAATTAAATATTAATTTATTAAGTGATTTTTTTATAGTCATGCATAAATGAAAAACAGCAATAGACGAGATATGGTGCATTAGTTTCCGAGTATTCTTAATAACCAGGCAATTAAACTGATATTTTTTACGTATATATATGTCCTTCAACTCTTTCATTTACATAAAACCATAAACATTCAACATATCTGTACAGATTATAGTTAATGTTTTACAAATTAAAAAAAAAATATTCCGAGACAAAGAGAGTGACCATATGAATTAGTTTGTTTAATTTGTAATGCCCAAATTACAAATAATAACTGACAAATGGTTAATCGTTTAAACACCGTTAAGAAAATCATTAAGTGTGACATCACTGCAAAATATATAAATTGATTCTGAGTTACATACAGCAATAATCAAAATAGAGTGCATGAAATACTTGGCTCTGATTGACTAGTTTGAAACGATAAACTAAAGAAATTATATATGTCGTTTCAGGTTGGGCTGGTGTTCGTGTTGAGTATAGCGTCTCTCATTATCTACTTCATCGATGCTTCATAGTAAGTATATGAACCTCATACAATGATTCTCAAAGTTTTAAGCTTTCATGTACAATGTCTTGCAAAAAGGTAATGCACGTAGCTAGACCATTTTTGATGCCATGCACCAGTTACTGAGTCATATAGGCCTTATATCCTTTTGGCTCCGTTTTTGGGGGAAAAAAATAAGAAAAAATTGTCTGTCCAATTCAAATTGTTTGTATTGTGAGTGTGACATCCCTGAAATTGAAACTCGTGACCTATCAGTCATGTAATCTGACTTCCCCATCTTTGTAATGTTTATCACCACTTTTAAATATTTTTTTTTAGAAAAAATTGTCTGTCCAGGTCCAATCGATGTGCTACATGAGTATGTTTGTATTGTTTGTTGTATGATCCTGAAATTGAAACTCAGCTATCAGTAATCTGACTTCCCCATATTGGTAATGTGTATCTCCATATTTGAATTTTTTTTTAGAAAAAATTGTCTGTCCAATTCCAATCGATGTTCCACACAAGTATGTTTGTATTATTAGTTATATGATACCTGAAATTAAAACTCAACTATCAGTAATCTGAGTTTCACGTCTTGGTAATCTTGATCTCCATATTTAAAAAAAATTTAGAAAAAATTGTCTGTCCAATTCCAATCGATGTTCCACATAAGTATGTTTGTATTGCAAGCTTACGCATCCCTGAAATTGAAACTACTATGGAAAACTGACTTCCCCATCTTGTTTATATATATTTACTGCATCATAATGGTCTAAAACTTGGCAATGATGTGCAAGAGCCACGCTTATCTTGGCAATGTATTTGTTTAGTTTCAACATGTTTATTTTACAGTATTTGTGAAACAAGTGAGTTATCAAAATTATTATTTATCACTCCTCTTTGTCAAGATGTTACATGAAAGTGTGGTTTCATGATGATATGGGGGGAACCGGAATACCCGTAGGATATCCACTGGTCGGGCTTGGTATTACCAAGAACCAAACCCAAAATATGCTCAGACCGAGAATCAAACCGGATAGCCTCCAAGGTTTGTGCTGATAACTACAATGCTTACCAGACAACCAATGTATTACTACATGTGATTTTAAATTCAACGGATATTAGAACGTTTTTTCCTCCTTATATTGACAAAAATGTTTATGCTGTGATGCTGTCTGATGGAGAAATTCAAAGAAAATGTAAATCCAATTGAATTATAATTCCATTAGCGTCTCAGTGATTAGCGTCTATGCAGAATTTAATTTCAAAGATTGAAGAATCCATTTTGTAAATAATCTTATAATCGTTGCAAACATGCTGCATAGGTTGCTAATTTGCATTTAGATTTAATAGTTTCTAAAATGGTGCAGCATGCAAGATCAAGTGGCAGCCCGGGGATTTTGGTTAGATTTGAATCCAAACTGTCATCTGCTTTGATGAAATAGTAGTTAAGAAAGTTTTTAAGAATCCAGGAAATTGATCATAAAAAACACATGGCATTAACCTTTTTTTAAATAGACCCAGAGACGATGTTGAAGCATTACATGTTTTTGCAAGAATTTAAATGTTCAAAAATTTAGTGTACAAATTCACTAGGCCGGTTTATTATGCTTTCCGGTGGTTTATAGAGATTTATCTGTGAAATAAAATGGATTTTTCACTGTTTCAATCAGTGAAAATATCAATTTGATATTTGTCACTGTTTTGAAATTTGAGCCTGCTCTTGGTTCCAAATTAAACATCAGTGCGCACAGGGCTGGGACACAATTTTAATGACCTCATTTCCGAAATGACATTAAGTGTACATATAAATTGAGGCATTATTAAAAAAAATGTGATATTAAATGACTTTTTATTCAAATTTTAGGCATGTAATAGAAAGAGAATTTGTTTGTTTCAGTGTAAAATATCATTTTATTTCACCTCGTGAACACCAGACGTGAATATTTCACCTGTGGATATGACACCCATGAAATATAAACTTTGGTGCTGTCACGCAGTGAAATATATTACGATCTAAATTCTTATACTGAAACAAACAATTATCTTTTATTTCTACAAGAGAATCCTATATTCTATATTGGTATTACCACAAACCAAACTCACATAGTCTCAGACTTTAATGAGAATCAAACCGGAAAGGCCTTGGTGAGATGTTAGTGCGCTATAACCACTACGTTACTCGCACAACCAATGCATTGAACTAAATGTGTTCAACTTCACTTGATATTGAAACAGCTCCTATATATAATATCAACAAAACAGTTGCATTGAAATGTTGTATTTCAAATAGAAATTCAAAGAAAATGTAAATCCAATTTAATTGAAATTCCATTAGCTTCTTTGGCTTGGCGTGTATGCAAAATTTAATTTAAAAGATTGAAGAATCCATTTTGTAAATAATCTAATTATCGTTGCAAACAATGCTGCATAGGTTGCTAATTTGCATTTAGATTTAATAGTTTCTAAAAAGTTACAGCATAAAAAGTCAAGTGGTGCCCCGCAACAGCATAAAAAGTCAAGTGGTGCCCCGCAGATTTTGCGTAAGATTTGAATTAGAACTGTCACATCTGTTTTGATAATTTTAGTAATTAGTTTTCAAACAACCAGGAAATTAATCATAAAAACTCAATGCATTAATTTCCTTTAAATAGGTCCAAGGATCAACAATGTTGAAGCATTATATGTTTTTGCAAGTATGTGTATTTAAATGTTCATTATGGGTTTTCAATCTATAATGTTGATGAGTAATTGAACTACCAGGGGTGTTAAGTTTAGTAAAAAATTAAGAGTACAAATTCACTATGCTGATTTCTACGAGAAGATCAACTGTTCCAGATCGGTGCATTTGGAACTCCTCGCCCATTTTATTTAAAAACAACCTCGGATGTATGCCAGTACATCAGTAAGAAGAAGTTCGTAAAAACACCCTCGGCTCAATCATGCGGGAATTTATAAAGCAGCAATTCAGGGCAACCATGCGGGAATAGATAAAGGAGCATTATGCAGTAATGGGTTAATTAAAATATCTACATTATTTACCTGCTACTTTGTTAAATGTGAAGATTTCTGACATTGATAACCATCCCTATACATCCAAAGTTGTTTTCGATAGAAAATAGCTGAGGAGTTCTTAATGAGGTTGGTATAACCACAAACCAAACTCAAGTAGGCTCAGACTGAGAACCATAAACCGAAAAGGCCTTGGTGAGAAGTGAGTGCGCTATATAAACCACTACGCTACTTGCACAACCAATGCATTACTAAATGTATACTATTTTGATTGATATTAAAACAGCTCCTTTATATAATATCAGCAAAACAGCTGATGTAGTATTTCAAAGAGAAATTCAAAGAAAATGTAAATCTAGTTGAATTATTATTCCATTAGCGTCTCTGATTTAGCGTGTATGCAGAATTTAATTGATTGAAAAATCCATTTTGTAAGTAATCTTATAATGGTTGCAAACACGCTGCATATATGTTGCTTATTTGCATTTAGATTTAAAAGTTTCTAAAAAGGTGCAGCATGAAAGACAAATTTGGCACCCCGGGGATTATTGGAAGGTTTAAATAAAAAAATGTCATCTGTTTTGATAAAATAGTACCGGGGAAGTTAAGCTTTCAAGCAACCAGGAACATCCTTATAAAAAATCATGGTATTTAATTTATTTTAAATAGACCAAGAGATGATGTTGAAGTATTAGATGTTTTTATGAGAAGTAAAAGGGACGTTGAGACACCAGATGATATAATTGCAAGAAAAAAAGGAAATTATCAAACACTTTCATAAATTATAAAATATTATTGTTGCGTACAAGGCATAAAATATTACTTCATGATGTATCACATCGCTTAAACAGACATGTTTCTTTCGCAGTTTTTGCGTATTTTTTTCAATATATGTTATAAACTGGGTTCGTCTACCATGTCAAAACCAGTAAATTTAAAAACATCGTTGATATTTGTATTTGTACTAAACTTGTGACTTTCACAAGCTATAAAATATACACACTACATGGTTCAAATTTAACTTTGAGGAGCACTCGCAAAATTTAGCGAGTGCTTTTTGAGGCAACTCGCAAAATGAAAAATCAACTTGCAATTTTATTATTTGCTTTATTCCCTTATAATATTGTCTAATTATGCCCCCACAAAGTGGCGGCATATAGGGTTGCCCTTGTCCGTACGTACGTACGTACGTACGTACGTACGTACGTACCGAAGATTGTTTCCGATCTAATTCTTGAAAACCGTTTGTCCAATCCTCACCAAACTTTAAACACATGTTTGTGACCATAATATCTTAATCAAGTTTGATAGTCATGGAAATCGCTTTAGTCATTTAGGAGTTACGGCCCTTTTTTGCCAAAAATTCCCGAAGATTGTTTCCGATCTAATTCTTGAAAACCGTTTGTCCAATCCTCACCAAACTTTAAACACATGTTTGTGACCATAATATCTTGATCAAGTTCGATAGTCATGGAAATCGCTTTAGTCATTTAGGAGTAACGGCCCTTTTTTGCCAAAAATACTTCAAAAATATATGTTTCCAATCTAATTCTTGAAAAGTATGTGTCCAATCCTCACCAAACTTTACATACATGATTGTGACCATAATATCTTGATCAAGTTCGATAGCCATGGAAATCGCTTTTGTCATTTAGGAGTTACGGCCCTTTATTTGCAAAAAAAGACTTGAAAAATACGTCCCGAAGATTGTTTCCGATCCAATTCTTGAAAACTGTTTGTCCATTCCTCACCAAACTTTTAACACATGTTTGTGACCATAATATCTTGATCAAGTTCGATAGCCATGGAAATCGCTTTAATCATTTAGGAGTTAGGGCCCTCAGATTATCCTGAATAATCATTATGGCTTATTTTCTGTGACAAAAAATCGAAGTGGGGGCATCCGTGTCCTATGGACACATTTCTAGTTAAAGTAGATATTTACACCTAAGACTATGAATATTAAAAATATTGATCATTCTTGAGTGACTTGACTACTAGAACTTGTTGATGGCTTATTCTATTTTGGGGGTACAGAATCTGATGACTCATCGGATGCTGGCCACATTTTGATAACAAAGCTGTCCAATAATTTGACATTGTTCACTTTGAGGGGGGGTGTGTGTGTATATTTACCATTGTTCACTTTGAGGGGGGGGGGGTGTATATTTACCCTCGCCATCGGGTAATACCCATACGGTGAGCACGCTACAGATTTCATTAAGTCTATAAGTATTAAAACATTATAAATCTAATATAAATAGAAGCAACAGTATATGTAGCGTGGATGCTTTTGACTATAACATATATCAATTTCTAGCCTCTTTGACAGTTGGGCGGATATTCAAAGGTTGATGGGATTTACATTTAGCCTTTGATTGAGCGAGGTGGTTATGTCATTTGTATTCACTAAAGTATAATGCACGCCTTGGAGCATCCCGGAAAGAGTTGTGATACTTTTCCGTATTTGTTCTATTTTTGAAAACTTACTAGAGCGTGACTCCGTACTGTCTTCTCCATACTGCTAGTGTAAACATGTCACTTATTGGCTGTTTACACTCGACTACGTAGCGGAGTAAAGTTCATGTTTATTCTACTTTCCTTTTAACATTTTGTTGTCTAGAAAAAGCCACTCGCAGAATTTTGCGAGCTTGAATAAAAGTCACCTGTAATTTGCAAATGTCGCTCGCATTTTGCGAGTATGCGAGTCTAAATTCGAACCCTGCACTATAAACTGGGAAACCAATATGCGCTATTGTTAATGGGCAAACTCAGCTGAGACAGCAACGAAATATTATTTAATTATGTAAATTGATGTATTAACGGTCTCATACTAGTTTGACAATTTAAGGCTTGTTTTGAGGAAATACTCAGTGTTGCCAATTTTGTGACCATCTGGTGTGTAGCTTAAGTACCTTTAACCATTTAATGTGGGTTTTGAATATATGTATTGATAAGTAAATAAACTTCCAGGAGGTTAGTTTGGCTAAAACTTATGTGTAGGCCCATTATTATAAGGGTACGGAGGGCAATTGGAATTTAATTTCTGCGATGTTCAGTTGAAGGTGCATTTTTGGGTATATTTCCTACTGGTCAGTAAAAACACAAGTTCACCAGTTCCCTCACATTTTAGTCTAGTAACCTAAATTTATATGTCTGGCATTTTCTTCTTTCTTTTTTTCGGTAAGAGAGTGTGTAGGCTGAAGTTGAAGGCCAACTTTTAAAGGAAGCTGTGACCCTGACTGCAGATGTGCAGTCAGATATTTGTATGGGACTGGTGGGAATAAATCTAACCAGCTGATACAAACAGTCTCAGAATGAATCTCCAATGAATTAAATTAATTCTGTCTTTGCCCTTATCTATGAAAATAATATTGTTTTGTCCTTTTATGAACTTTCTTTAGCTAAGCTTTCTATAAGATTTACAATGGATTGTGCACCATCAGTTAAAAACAATTTGTCTGAATACTTATGTGAAAAAAAATCATATTTATTTCTCCAGGGATCAATTCCTGTATTCAATTGTTTGTCTCCTCATTATTGCTATACTTCATAGCGTTGTCACTGAGGTAAACATTATATAGCCATTCTGCATGGCAACAATCAACTGCATGAGAAAATTATAATCATGTGATCAGAAAATTATAATTTAGTGGGTGTTTGAGATTAAACTAATATTTTAGCTTGTCAATGGATTTATAAAACCTTGTCGACCATTTCCAGTGGGAATAATATTTCAAATATATTAAACAATTAATTCTCTATTGTAATCAAGAATGAAATTTCAAAAAAATATAATACAGTCGAAACCTGTTGGCTCGATATCCAAGGGAATGACCAAACTACTTTGAGCCTCGCGAATATCGAGCCAAGTCGAAATTCTTACATAGAGTAAAACAAAATGGGTATTTGACATCCAGTTTGAGCCAACGAAGAAATCGAGCCAAGCGATATCGAGCCAACAGGTTTCGACTGTATAGTTATTATGTTAGTTAAAAACATGGTCCTTATGTGATATATAATTCATTATACCTACAAAAGTACTGTGCGTATTGCAATGATTGGCACCACCACTTAAATATTGTAATTTTAAATATTAAGCTGAAACCAGTAAAATCAGTTTGCATTTTTTTCTCTGACTACTGGAGAATTTACCAGTCAAAAATCACAAAATACTTGATGAAGTAGATTGAAACTCCTGGAGATATTTAGCTCCGATATGCTGGAGGTCTGAAAACTATGAAAATTGTTGACTATTCGTTTCATTTTTTACATTGTTTGAAGTTGAAAGCTTTGATTTTTTAAGCTAGTGTTCCATTACCCAGCTTCCATTTTATCTGATTGCAACATTCAATACTGGATCAATGGATGTAGCTGGGGATGAAAAGAGAATGGACGGAAATGGGCTGTCTTTTTTCTTAAAAAGTCTCTTTTAACAAATATTAAATGATTGGATACCATTGTACCAAGTTCTGGGACAAATGGGGTGTTGTTTACACTATAAACACATCGCATATTTTTTATAATGTAAAGCACTTTTGATTTTTGAGGTTGTATTATTCTTGTTCCTTTAAATTAAACAGCTTGTTTGTTTTGTTAAATAAACAGCTATTATAATGTAATGTAATCTAAATATTTACTCAATGATGAAGCGTATCCAACTGTCAGATTCTTTTAAAAGACAGAATTTTATAGGCCTTGTTGCCAAGATGTATTTTAGTTGTATTAAAATGAGACTCATAAAATTATGACGCTAGCTGGTTACTTCTGCACAAAGCAGAAATTATTGAAAAAGTATGGTAACCTCAATATTTTTAGGTAAATGAACCTCCATATTTGTGGCTGGTTATAATCTCCATATCTTTAGGCTGATCAACACCATGGGCCAATTGTTCAGTTCTAATAACAACTTAGTTAAGATTAACAATTTTGTTTACGGCATTGTTGACAACTTTCAACTCTTTCCTGCTCTGGAAGTGTAATTTATATACAGTCAACCCTGTTGGCTCGAAATCCCAGGGACCTGCGAAAATATGTCGAGTGTCGGAAAATTTGAGATAAACGGGATTGCGTTAACCTAATCAGTTTAAAGAAATCGGTCGTCTACATCTAGTTCGAACGAACGAGGAATTCGAGGCAAGGGAGTTCGAGCCAACGGTGTTCAACTGTACTTGTGAGCACATCATTAAATATTTTACGTTTTAAAATTAACAACATTGTCATTAATCATTAATTGTTAACTTTAACAAATTTCTGAATGATCTGCCCCATATTTTTACACTGATAGCCTTTATATTTTAAAGCTAATACATATATATTACCTCCAAAGTTTTAGCTCCGTGTTTTTAGGCTGATATTAAAATTAATCTCCATATTTTGAGGAAAAACAGCGTCAACGTGAATTCAGACTTGTACTTGACAAAAAAAGCTTCAATAATGATTTTTTTCCGCCCTGTTAAGAAATTTGGCAGCCAGGAATTACTTTTTTAATGTCTTTTTTTCTTTGCTGGAAATTGCTTTTACTCTGTCTGCACAAGATAACTTTGATCTTTGCCATTTTCGGAAATGGCATGGCCTCGAACTAATGGATTGGCAAAGCTGGATTTTAGGACTTTGTCCTTTAAGAATTTGGAAAATGCCTTATCTTAATATGTTTTGTCTTATGTTTGGAAATGTCATTCTGGCTTTATTGATAATAAGTTGGTTCTGCTAGAGTGGCTGAATAATTAAGTGGTCAGATGGGAATTGAGCGCTGGAAGCGAACATTATATATGACTTAAATATACATTGCAACACTAATGGACCTACCTTATTTGCCCTTGACCTCTTGATATTTAAGTTCTTAAATCTAAATCCTAGCATGACTAGTGGATCATGGAGGGTCCCATTTGCACCCCCCACTCCCCCAACCTCCTGCCCCAAAGTGAACATTCCATGTCAATAGGGTTGATACATTCAGACCCCCCCCCCCCCCTTGCCTGTTTAGAGCTTATTTCATATTTGTGGGGGATTCCTGGGTAAAGGGCCACATATCCCAAGATGTTCCCTTGAAGCACACCCCTACTTTTCCAGCCCCTGATAGCCTCATGTTTTTTTTTGCAAACTATCACCTGCTCAGTCCAGTTTCATTTGTGGTTATTTCAGGATGCTGTTTTACGTCTTTAATAGAACTAATTGAGTGATAGAGTTATCCCCCATTTCACAGTTTGACTACACTTGCTTTGATACATTGACAACAGATGAAAGCATCTTCCTGTTCCTTTTTTTGTTAGAAAATAATCCCAAAAACATCAGACACAAGATTATAAAATCAGAAGTTTGATTGACTTTAATGATTGATAGGCTGTGTGTTAGAGGTAAGGAAAGGCTCAACATGATAAGTAGAGTGATAGGCATCAGCACATAAAACTCTGCAGGAACTGTGAGACTCTAAGAGTATGGCATATCTCACTCTTCCCACCTCTGAGAATGAAATAAAAGTCAATCAAGAAACTGCGGGTGATCATTGAATTTTGATAAATTATACAAGCAGCTTTCACAGTTTAAATTGATTTAAATACTAAGGAATATTGGTGTCTATAAATTTGTATTACGAGCGCAGAAATTGTTTTAAAAAGAGATTTGTCTTTGTTCCGACCATAGATTTGCCTTTTTTACTCTTGTATCCTGATGATAGCCTCATAGATATGCCTTTTTACTCCTCTATCCATTGCCTCAAAGATACGCTTTTATACTCCTTATCTTTAGCCTCAAAGATACACCATTATACTCCTCTATCCATTGCCTCAAAGATACGCCTTTATACTCCTTATCTATAGCCTCAAAGATACGGCTTTATACTCCTAGATCTAAAGCCTCAAAGATACGCCTTTATACTCCTAGATCTATAGCCTCAAAAATACGCCTTTATACTCCTTATCTATAGCCTCAAAGATACGCCTTTATACTCCTAGATCTATAACCTTAAAGATACGCCTTTATACTCCTAGATCTATAGCCTCAAAGATACGCCTTTATACTCCTTATCTATAGCCTCAAAGATACGCCTTTATACTCCTTATCTATAGCCTCAAAGATACGCCCTTATACTCCTCTATCTATAGCCTCAAAGATACGCCTTTATACTCCTCTATCTATAGCCTCAAAGATACGCCTTTATACTCCTCTATCTATAGCCTCAAAGATACGCCTTTATACACCTCTATCTATAGCCTCATAGATACGCCTTTATACTCGTTATCCATAGCCTCATAGATACGCCTATATACTCCTCTACCCATAGCCTCAAAGATTAGCCTTTTTACTCCTCTATCTATAGCCTCATAGATACGCCTTTTCTCCTCTATCCATAGCCTCCTATCCATTGCCTCATAAATATGCCTTTTCCATAGCCTCATAGATATATACGCCTTTTACTCCTTTATCCGTAGCCTCTTAGATACGCCTTTTTACTTTTTTATCCATTGCCTCATAGATGTGCCTTTTTACTCCTTTATCCATAGCCTCATAGATACGCCTTTTTACTTACTCCTCTATCCATAGCCTCATAGATACGCCTTTTTACTCCTCTATCCATAGCCATGGCAAAAAGGTTGATCACACAAAAAGCAGACTGATTCATTAATCTTTCAATGAAAGAGTTGACACACCTCTTAAATGTAAGTTCCTTGTTACTGGGTTGCCAGTAAGCATCTCATTTCCCTCCGGGGACAAATTTTAATGAAAATCTGTCTGACCATCTGATAGAAAATTTCTCGGGGAATGCAATATAAGACTATGTCAAAATGAGTCTATATTGATTACCTTAGGGTTTCCATTCATAGAAACAAAGTTGTAAGCTACCTACAGAGACTCTTCCTACAGATTTTTGCTTCATACAAGAATTTGCCTCAGTATATAGCAATGTGGCCATATTATCAATGCATGTATTGGAGGATCGCTTTTTTTTAATTAATATATTTCTAAACAATTCTATTATCTATTTTGGAACATCAAAGAGCTTTATTTTTCAGATTTATTTGATTTTGCAAGCAACACATTCAATTTATTTTGTAACTCTGACATACTATATCATTGAAATTCTAGATCCTATGATATGGTGTTACCACACGCTCATTGATATGGTTATGTCACACGCTCATTGATACATTGTTGTCGCACGCTCACTGATATGGTGATGTAAGCCCCTATATTTATAACCTCACTTTCTGTGTGTTTCAGTGAGCAGGTGGAGTCATGTACGCCCTGGGCGGAGAGTACGACCCAGCAAGTGGACCTGGCCTTCAACGTCTTCTTTATGATCTACTTCTTCATCAGGGTAACCATGGCAGCAATTTACACTTTAGTCCACTTTTTGTTGAGGATTTGTTTTGCCTTTTTCGGCGTTTAGCTTATTCTTGACATATGTTGGAAAAAGGAGGAAATTGATTACGCTTAAATCAAATTTCTTTCTTTCAGTATTGATGCATGGAATGCAGGCTATGAAATTTAACCATGGAAGCATAGCTCAGTGGCCTGAAATTTAACCAAATTCCTATTTAAAGGCACAAGGCCAAGCAAAAAATAAACGGGACACACACAATGTCTCAAGACGACGAGCATTAAACAAACAAACCACATTACACTTAAATTTGGATGACTGCAGTTTTTGAATATATTTTTTCACAAATATTATTGTTTTCCCAGTTTGTTTTTTATTTTAACCCATCATTTCTTTGGGAAAAAAACCCATTGAAGCTAGAAAAAAATTCATTCAAAAATGGCCTTAATCTAAAATTCCTAAAAAACATAATTTGTTAAAAGCCTGAGTGTTGAGCCTCATTGCTTTAGTCGTTCACAATGCCCCAGACAGCTGTGAAGTCTTACTTTTCATGGCCAAGGAAATTTGATGACATAATGGATTATTTCCCTTGAAAACATTTGTCAACATTGGAGATGTATAGCTTTTTTTCTTTTGAGAAATATGTGTTACTTGACTTAAGGGGTGGGGGTGGAGGGCTCTGATAAAAGCTGTTTCTAACTGAGTTATTGAATGTTTTCCATTTGAATTTAATAGTTATTGAATGATAATATTATTAACTAACTTATTGATACAATTGTGCGGTTTAAGCCTTAAACACAGTTCTCTATTTCATTGAAAATATATTGTTAAAGGACAAGCAAATTAATTAGACAACATGTTGAAAGATAAATTGAGAATGTTTGATTAGGCTTAATAGACAACAATCAAGGTTCACAAGTCTGTTTATTTGCAATATCAGCTATTAAAGGCCTAAAAAAAAAAAACGAAAAAAATAAATAGTTTTTCATTTTTTTTTCAAACTGACTATAAAAACGGTAGGGTCGGCGCCTATTCCGTAGGTAGGGTCGGGTAACCCAAACCAAATGAATTTTTTTTGAGGCCTAATCAATTTTCAGAGCTGTATCATATATCCATGGGCTATAAACTTGCTGTGGCATATAAAATTGCTGTGGCATATTGAACATTTTAGCAGATCAATACACCTTTTGTTTATCTCTATTTTAAGTGAAAACAATCTAACAATTTTTATGCACTAGGCTGCTGATGTGTTGGTCAAGCATGCACATATTTCCATAAGCTGATTCTAAATTTTACATGTTAAAGTTAATGCTGTATAGACGTCATCGTTGTTAATGCACCAGTCAATTGTAATCACGGCCACCCCAGGCCTGGGGAATAGCGGGGACTTTGACTTTCGGTCCCGACCTGGCTAAAATCCCCGCCCTGCGGGGACGAACAGATGGTAAAATCCCCACCAAATGCCCACGCACCCCAGGGACCCTAGGTAAGGCCCATTCCCCACTATATTTAAAGCGAAGACAATCCTCCTCATTCACCCGGCACTGCGGGGCCACCTGAAAAGTAAAAACACGGCCCATTTCCCCGGCTATCCCCGGTATACTCCCCAGACCTGGGGGGGGGGGGGGCGTGGTTACAATTGACTGGTGCATAACTATCAAATCACTACTGCTTTGAAAGTTTAATAGATACACTTGTGATCTGCTGCAAAAACCATGATTTGAAACAATTGTTTGAGCTTGGCATGTTCATGTATAAATATATGAGCATATTATCAAATATTTTCGCTTACAAAGTTAACAACGATGTTGTTAATCACATTGTTAACTTTAACAGAGTTCTGAACAATCGCGCCCCATGTGACACAAAATTGTGTGACATGAATTGTCATGATTTAATTTATGACCACCATGAGCTTCAGTTTCATGAATATATCACTTTATTATATGCTTTCCTGTGGTTTATAGAGATTTATCAGTGAAATAAAATTGATGTTTCACTGTTTTAAACAGTGAAAACATCAATTTGATATTATTCACTGTTTTGAGATTTTAGCCCATTTCCGGTTCCAAATCAAACGTCAGCACACACAGGGTTGGGCCAAAATTTCAATGCTGTTATGTGCGCAAACAAATTTTTGCATTTTTCTAAAAAGAGTGTAATTAATGACTTTTATTTACATTTTTAGGCATTTAATAAAAAAAAATTGTTTGATTCAGTGTAAGATAGCAAAATACTTTACGCTGTGAACACAAAAAGTGAATATTTCACTCATGGCTACGCCAATTGTGAAATATAACTTTTGATGCTCACTGGGTGAAATATATTACGATTTTACACTGAAACAAACAATTATTCGCTATGTTAACACAATTTGGGATCTGGAAATTAAGGACATTGCAACTAGACAAGCTTTGCTCTTCACTCCCTTAATTCGAATAAATGTTGTTATTGTATGTTTTCAGTTTGTAGCTGCAAATGACAAGCTATGGTTCTGGGTGGACAAGTTCTCGGTGGTCGACTATTTCACTATCCCACCCTCCTTTGTCGCTATTTACTTGGACCACCAATGGCTGGGTAAGTGTTGCTATAATATCTCAGTTTTTATTTGTCCCCTGCAAAGCATAGCAGAACACGTAAGGATTACTTTACCCTGGCATTGGTGTGCACCTCCGTAGCTTCATCTTCGGTGTTTTGTTTCCCATAAATAACTTGTGAAGGACTTGTAGTCTTCAGACTTGGTATGCACATTGTTAATCGTCAGTGTATGACCCCTTTTGATTTTTGGGTCATTAGGTCAAAGGTCAAGGTTATCGTTATCTTTACACATGTGATTCATTGACTTCTAGTAATAACAATAAACAACGTAGTGACCTCTTAGACTTCTTAAGGCTCAATAGTCATAACCTATAAGTTTAGTTATCCAGCTAATGGCTGACAAATTAAGGTCCTGTTTGAATTAAAAATTAAGTTTTGGTATAGTCAAGTTGTCCACATGCAGTAACAATGATTACATTAATTAATGTCTGGCATGACTCAGAATGATGTGACACTTTTCAAAAAACATTATTCAAAGTCATGCAATTGACTCAAATGTTTAAGATGAATGTTTTGAGAGAGGGTAAATGCCTTTTTGATGGGGCTAAGGTTTTTGCTATGAATTTCCATTTTTTCTTGGAATTTATCAAGAATTGTTTCAGAAATAGACAGAGAAAGTTAAAAGCTGTGATATTGTTGTTTCCTACAAGAAGGCATCCAATTTTCCTCACAAAAAAAATCTCTAACTAAGACTAATTGGCAAGTTTATCTTATATTAATTTTCGGAGAAAATATGTGTTGGCATTTGGAATGGGGCCAAAATTCCCCCCAAAAATACTGCAGGATGTTGACCATAATCTATGCAAGGTCAAGACCACAAATGAAGGTGAAGGTTAAAAGCTATAAGTATTTCCTGATGCATGGCAGTCAATTAAACATTGGACTATCTAAGCATTTAAAAGCATTTGATAGGGTTGAGAAATTGAACCATGCGATTAATACAGGTCATAGAAATGCTGTTTAATAACTTCTCTGGAAACAGCTTGAGCTTGATTCTTTATGCAACCTGATTTTTATTGCCATGTACCTGAAGATGAAAGGAATTACACATGATTGGCACTTAATGAATATCATTGCATGTACGACCAGGTTTGTGCTAATTCCTCTCTGATACCAGCCCATTGTCAAGGTGGCTTTCGTAATCTGTCACTTAATGGGTCTCCTTGGAATTTGCCAAGAAATGTCTGAACATGCACGCTAATGTTTGTACTGTTGTGGGAATTATTGCTACCATATGTCATACAGTACATATCATACATCTAGAGCAATAATTATGTTGCCAACACCCACAACTTGCATGGTGATAATACAGTGAGAATGTTTCGAGAATCTCTGGCCTTGTCAATGAAATTATATGATGAGTTTATTGGATGCTTCTTAGCTTAGATTTTTGTGATTGTAGGAAAAGATGAATCAGTTGAAATGTTTTCTCTCTGCTCTGAAAAACAATGTATAATACTATTGTTTGAATGTTTGTTTTATGTATTGTGCATTTCAAAATTTATTTGGTACACACAATATCAATTGTTCAGAATTTCCAAATGATCTGAAGTTGTTTTGTATTACGTAGAGTAATAAACTGTAACAATTCTTCATTTAAATATAAGCATAACTGTTGATCTTATTGTTACAGCCCTGTGTCTTCTTCTTTGTTTGAAATGATCGAAATAAGCATAACTTGCGGCCCTTATCTAACCTGGTCTTGTAAAGAATATGTTGTTTTTTAACTTTGGGCTTTTCATGATATAAACATATCTATATAGTAATTTGGCTTGATCAAGATTTTTTTTAGTTTTGATACCGGTATTTCAGGGTTGCGTTTCCTCAGAGCGTTGCGGCTAATGTCAATCCCCGACATTCTGACATACCTGAATATCCTCAACTCCAACACCGTGATCCGACTGTCGTACCTCGTCTCCGTGTTCCTGTCCCTGTGGCTGTCCTCTGGAGGGTTCCTTCACTTGGTAAAGACTGTGTTCTCATAAAGTTGATTGATATTTAGGTGTTATTAGTGTAGTTAATTGTGTTTAAATGAATGGCCAATAGTAACTCCATGCTTGGTATCCCTTGCAGGGAATCTAGTCCATATAAACAGCCGCTTCAGTCTTTGACGATTTTTGTTTTGGCGACTCTACGCGTCCATATCCCACTTGTTGTTTTCCTAACCAAGAATGACAGATCGCAGCGCTAACTATATTAAGCGGAAAGATAACGGGCACCTGCTAGATAGTTAAAAAATGCAATGCATTGTTGACATATCGATCTAAATTTGTGTTTTTTAAAACACTTAAATGTTATAAGAGAAAGGTATTGGCAAAAAATAATTTGTTTAACTTTTGTGTTTTTATTTAACAATGCAGTGTTAAATATTGTGGAGTTACAGTGGAAGAATATATTTTACATTGGTATGAATCAGTCAACTTGTGGCGTTTAGGTAACAAAATGAATATCCAAATGTTAAAAAAGTTCCCTATACATGCATTATTGTGGCTAGTAGGGAATCATGTGATTCTGGCGGGCTTATCAGCGGCACTGAGACTTGAATTAGTCAGAGATGGTGAAACAATAATTGGGGATATAATTATTTATATATATATCTCAACTAGCACTGCTGCCTATGGTAAAGATGGTCAGCCTCATCTCACTGTTATAATGTCTTGTTGGAGGATTTCTGCATTTTGCCAAGTTTGGGTAGTCTTCGATCATCATCAGACAAGGGTTTATAGTGACAAGATTCTAATTGCTATCATACCACATTGCCTATTTGCAATGTTTTATGTAATTAATATTTAGGAAGAAAAAAAAAGATGTTCCCGAAAATTGCTTCTGGTTTTTCATAGGAGGATTGGAGGAAGTATTTCAGCCAGCGTTATCTTCCTCAGTCACGTTGCTATTCATATTTAATGGAATCTGAATTCTTGAAATGAGATATGATAAGCATATATAGAAGTTATGGAGTTACTAACAGTAGAAAAATATTAGTTCACCTCTCACTTAAAATGGGCTGATTGTTTAAAATTTGCTTAAGCTAACAATGTTGTTTAAACATCATCATTATCAACTTTCAAATCATTACTGCTCTTGAACCATAAGGAATACACTTGAGATCTGCTGTATATTTAACAAGATTTGAGACAACTGTTTCAGCTGTTCTTGTGTGATCACATTTAAGAAATATTACACACCACTGAGGGTCATATGACATTATAAGGACCGGCCAGACAGCCACCAAAGGTGTATATGGACCGAGGCGTTAGCCGAGGTCCTTTCACCATCGGGGGCTGACTGACCGGTCCTTATAATGCCATATGGCCCGAAGTGGTGTGTTATATTTCTTATAAAATACCGAACACTTTTCATTACAAGACAATATTTTTAAAGCGATTTAAATGTGTTTTATTTAACAAACCTGATAATGTTTACTTGCGACAAGTTTTCGCTGTTGTGAAAATAGCAAGCCGCACTAACCAATTGTATGACGTCACCGGTCCATATTATATTTTTGGCGAGGTCCGGACCGGCCAAAAAAATAATATGGACTGCTGACGTCATAAAACTGGATCGTCATCAAAATACAGTAATATACGGACCGATTGAGATTACATATATGAAGAAGGGACAAATTTATGTGAGGTATAATATAATCAAATATTTCATGTTTAAAAGTTAACAACAATGTCGTTAACCCCATTGTTAACTTTAACAAAGTTCTAAAAAATTCGCCAAGTGTTTCATAAAAGAGCTCCAGTGCCTTCAGTTCATTCTGTAGGTCTGGTATAACAAAGCTTATTCATTTATTGCTGTAAAAAAGCTTGGTTACAGCTGGTGTCAATGACAGGACATGAATGTTATGTGATAGTTCTGTTGATTCAGGTTACTATTGGATAAGTCCGCCAGTCTGTGGAGATTTGGTGGCACATTGAATTTCCTTTTATATGGATCCAAAACAGGTCATCAATTATTAAATGGAGACACTCGTAACACTGAACCTCTTGTCATGAATTCGCTTTTCCATTATGTAATTATAAAACATTATAAGGCATTGAAGTCAAGCTTCTGTGTACTGAAGCGAACAATTGGGATCGTTCTACGAATATCTCCAGCGGATATCAGTAGGGGAGGGGGGTGGAACTTGTCCAAGTTTACTGTTTATGCCTATATGTAAGAACAATAATAAACTACACTCAAATGCACCATTTCAGACTAGAAATTGTTAAACATTTCTTGTGTGACTACCCAAACTCCCCTGCCAACATTTTACATAATTAAAATTCTCTGGGGGAGAGGCAAATGACAAAAGGCGGTTGTGCCCCTAAGTTTAAAATGTCAATTCCTGGATCCCGCTCCTGAATATACTGATGTCATAATCCATGATGGGATTATACTTAACATGACGAAAATTCTGCATCAAAGGTTTAGGTCTTTCCCAGAAAAATATATAAATTAGAATATATATCAAAAAATTGTCATGCTCACTTGATTTCCATGAATAATTTATCCATCTGTCTGCTGGCTGCCTTGGATATGCAAATAAATATTTGTTTGATATTGACTGGCTGCATGACATTCTCTGAATGATTTCTCATGCATCCATATCGGGCCCATTCATTCTTGCATGTTTGACAGCAAAAACATATTAAATTCATTTTAAAGTCATTGTTCTGTCTTTTGTTTACATAGTGATAGCGAAAACTTAGCAACCAAAATCCATGAAGCTAGGAAAGTTCTTATTTTCCAATACATTAGAATAGAAAGTTGAATTTCAATATAATATCATTGATATTAGTGTTTTGAACACATAGCTTTGACTTTTTAATTATTTTTTATTGATTCATAAAGAAATGACATACTCCAAAATCCAGTGTAGTACCACAATAATTTTTCTAGGTATTAGCCTATTAATGTGTTAGGGTGAGAGTGGTCTAGTGGTTAAGGTGTCCACCTCTCACGAAAGAGTTTCTTTGCATTTGATTATGATATGATCTCACTGCTTGTTCAGAATTTTACGTTTCAGTATTCATACCATTTTAAAGACATCTCCGATATTTTGACCCTATTTCTAAATGACAAAATTCTCAAAAATCATGCAAAACTTTCATATTTTACAGAATTGAAGATTTTATTGAAAACAAATCTCGAATTGTGGCGAATTTTGATTATCATAATGCTTAGAAAAGACCTAGTGTTTCTGTTGCTATATGACTTTATTGTATAACATTCCTTCTCTTCTTCAGCTCGAGAACAGTGGTGACTTCTTCAAGGACTTTGTGAATCCGAAGCCAATAACATACTGGGAATGTCTCTACTTTCTTGTCGTTACCATGTCCACCGTTGGCTATGGCGACATCTACGCGGAAACCATCCTTGGCCGACTCTTCATGTCCATCTTCATCTGTGCCAGTATTGTGAGTTACCATTGTTGGGTTTACCACTGACCTGCTCTGACCACCTTATGTTTAATCTTTTGTTTAATCTTTTGTTTAAAGAAGTATTTTATAATTTTCTTGTCTGAAAACTGGAAGGTCATTATTTGTGTCACATCACAGGAGTCTGGCACAAAGTTCTATGTTTTAAAGGTAAAGTAAATTGACTTTTGCACATTTGACAGATCAAACTGTTATAATATCAATTGATTGACTTTGAAGAAACAACAACTATATTTTGTTCAAAACTTCTTTGATCTGACAGCCATTCAGGGGCTTATCAGTGACTGGCTCTTCAAAGTTGAAGTGGGAAAGGGAGGGTAATTTAGGCATAATGTATGAAACTTGCCATCATATAACTAAAATAGTGGCAGACCCGTGGTCTAGTAGTAAAACACTTGACTGTCAATCCAGGGGACACAGGTTTGATACCCCATTGCATTTTTAAAAGAAATATGAATTGTCTTCCAGGAGGGATGTTTAATGGGGGTCTTGTGTGACTGTGATATACACCGTTGCAAGTTAAAGAACCAGGGTACCTCTAACCGGATTACATTCTGTCTAAGCACAATCTTGTGGAATGGGCCTTGCCCGAGTGTGACTATAAATGAACTTACACACTCACCCTCTACCAAGATTATTAAGAGACTGTCATGTTTAAGTCATCAATGCTACAAAAATATGTGAAGTTGAAAATGTATGTCATTATTTGAGTCTGGAAGTCTAGCTTTAATTGATTTCCAAGAGTCATTATGACCGCCACTTTGAGCTATTGTTGCTGGGGGAATAAACCCTTTTAGTTTGATGACATAACAAAGCAAGGATGAAAGATTTTTTTTAAGGGAAATAAAATAAAGAAGTACTGGTAGATAGAACCGTTCCACTTTCACTCCTTGATATACAGGTTCCGAGAATGGTGGACTTGAAAGAAATATGAAATAATCATGAATTATTGATGATCGTGAATTGGTACACACTGTTTTGATTGGCATCTAAAATACATCATTCTTACTCCCTGGCAAGATCTCAATGCCCTAAACCTTGGAGAATACTAATCCTTATGAATTATTAATTTACATACCCAAGCAAATGTGAGAAAAAATGCCCTGTTGTTTAGGTTTATCAGATAAAAGACTGGATCAGATATTAATCTGGGATATTGTTTCATCTAATGTTTAACAGTATTGTTATGGTCTGTAATCTGATTGTGTATTCTGTGTAAGAAAGTGAAGAGAATTCAGGAATTCTCCCAAGGGGGCCAAGTGATCTCTTTTGGCACCTATCTGCACTTACTGTTGAGTCTCATTCTTGCATTATAATATGACCTGATGGACACCTTAAGAAAATTATTATAGACACCAGACGTAATGATTTAAGTTACTAAGCTTCCTTCTTAATTCTGTCAGGATTATTTTGTTTTTGTACTAAGATTACTTGGGTATTTTTTAGAATCATTCCAACAGTAAATACTTTAATAAGGATGAAAAATTGTATCTTGAAATGTTTAATTGATATCAATACTGTTTAAACCAAGAAAGTTATGAATGTTTAACAGGGATAAGGCCAAATGAAAAAATAGGTGCGTTTCAGGTAATGCTGCCAAAAAAATAGGGTAGGTAGGTCGGAATGTTTTTTTTTTTTTTTTTTTTTTTTATATATTGATTTCAGTTACTGTTGACTCACACTGTAACAAAAATAAATGTCATCAATTTTCAGGTTTATCAGCAGTTTTTAAACATGTTCCATGCTGCAAAGGAAACACTCTTTCTCTCTCTCTCTCTCTCTCTCTCTCTCTTTCTCCAGGTTCCTATATTGTGCATGGCCTGGCTCAATCTCTGTCAATATTTGAGGCCTCGAACATAGTTGGTTTATCCAATTATCTTCTTATTAGTCAATGGAACAGCTTTTTGCTTATAATGACTTTCTAACAAGTTAATCTACAAATAGATTTTGTCAGGGCCTTAAATGTGCCTGAATTATGATAATGGAAGTTATGTTTCTAGCAGCGAAATCTCACAGAATTTGTCTATAATGGAATGGACTCACATAATGTTCATATTAATGTATCATTCCAGGACAAAAGTTAAGGGGGTTACTAAATATTCTGCATAAATAAGGGCTTTTAAAAGCAAATCTCCTAAAATTCTTTTTCAGTAATCGACACAAAGTCTCAAAGATACCCTAGATTATTGCAGCAATTTTGTCCTGAAGAGCAGACACCTGAAATAATTGAACTCCGGGCTTGAATGGGAGGCCGTGGTTTATTGTGATATTTTCTCCATGTAATGAGCGCCAGGGATTGCCTGGAAATTTGTCTGCAGGCTCACATATTCCAATTTTCATTTCCTATCCCTCTGACTTGGGACATTGGATGTGTTGACAGTAGGACATTTGAACCTCCAGGACTTAATTAATCCAAGTTTTTTTATGACAGATAGAACCGATTGCCTTTTTAAAAAAAAAAAAAATCTGAATTATTACTTGGTTATTAGTAGTCTGGAAAATAGGACATTTGAATCTCGGGGCATTTATTAGTCTGTGTTTTTGTTCTCAGATAGGAACATAGCCTTTCTTAAAAATAAATAAATTATTACTTGGACAATAGCAGTCTGGAAAGTAGTAGTATTTGAATCTCTGGGCCTTAATAAATCTCTGTTTCTGTTGTGAGGTAAAAATATTTGCCTTTGATTAAAAATAGCTGAATTATTATGTAAGCATTAAAAGGCATTTTGAACATGGAGAGGGGCTGGAGGGGGGAGACGCTGGGTGCATGGTGCTTAATTATTCTAAGTTTCTCTTGTCATTTAGAAACAAATGCCTTAATCTTAAAAACTCTTATTTATAACTTAGACATAAGAAGTATGGACAGTGGGACATTTGAATCTTTTGGCCTTAATTAATCAGTTTTTCTGATATCATATTGAAAAAGTTTTATAATTCTACCAAAGATATAAAGTACATTGGAGTTATACATTAGACAGAGATTGTCTCTTAAATCCTATAATTGCTTGATTAACATTTAGGAATGTGTTTAATGTACATAGTATGGGAGTTATAAGACTAAGACCACTTTTTTCTAAGCCAGGGCATCATTTGTCTGAAAGCTTTAATCACCGTCAGCTACCCCCAATATACTACTATGCTTTGTTTTGTTGGTACCTTTGGCGATTTGGCTTAGAAAATCTTGTAATCATAGATGAATAATAAAAAAGAGGCAGTTTCATTGGTTCAGCAAGATAACTTCTTGCTTTCCTGTTGATTGTTTAAGCGAATGCCAGGATTGAATCGGAAATGGGTTCGCCTTTTCAGTACAATGGAATTTGTCAGCAGTCAAGACATCCAGGTCATGGACACCACTGACAATACATGGTTATTGAAAAATATTTATTTGTAACATGCAAATATATTCTTTAAAACAAGATTTTGTCAGTCTCACGATATTTATAAAGTATAACAGATTTAAGTAACGTGATTGCTGACGATGAGTTTTTATAAACATGATATCTAAATACCCACACCTTAATTTTAAACATAGAGCATTAACCATTCCAAGTGAAAAATCATACTGAGGCTTAATCCTTGATCTATTTTAATTGTTCCCACTGGATAGTACATCAGAATGGATATGTTTGTCATGTTGGCATGCTTTCATAAGATATATGCCTGTGGCAGGATCATCAAATATTTAATTGACAATTAATGATGTTCTTCTGTACAAGTTGTTCACTTATGTTTATATCTTTGAGCTAAATCATTCATTAATATCTAATCTTGCTGAGCAGGGTGGAGAGAAGCATTTTCCAACATTATTGACAGCTTTCTGGGCTTGTTACAAATAGTGAGAGGAAAACAATGATACTGGAAAATTATAAGTGGCAGCTAAATGAGCATGCTCTCAAGGTGCACATGATGTTCAGCAAGAAATTATGTAAGGCTGTAAGAAATAGGATAGCATTAGTAGGATATTTTGATGTTGATTTTTCTTATCAAATACAACTGAGAGGGACAATTTCCATCAATTTTGAGTCATATATTGAGCTAAATGTGATCTTAGGATCAATAGTTGCTAGCAATGTTGCAGTGATGGTATCTAAATTATATTGTTTATACTTAACTTTCTGCCCTTGAGAATGGCGAGTTCCAATAGTTAAACAGTAATATTTATAGATACTTAGATCCATTGGATTATCCAAGTGGTATACCCTGGGACATCTCATGATCAATGATTGACCATTGTGGTTTGCTGAAATGGTTGTTTGTTGGAAATTGATATAGTCTTGGAAAGAAATTGATTTGAGGTCCATGTCAGTTTGTTATGCCTGGAGGGCTGTCAAACCAACAACATACATTGGCACTGATGTAAATATCCTACTGACATATGTTTTTCCGGTGGCAATGGCCAGATGGTAATCATATTGGGCTATCATACTGAGAATCCTGGGTTCAATGTCTACTGAGAGCTTCATTAATATTTAGTACTCAGGTTTTCTGCTGTACATCTAAAACCTTTTGTAGATTCTTGGGGCTTCTTCTTTCATTCTTTTTTTTGTTTTCCGCATAAACTACAGGCATAAAATTATGACAGTCTTAACAGAAAATCAGCGCTTGTTTGTCAAGTGTTGTCCTTGACAGCAATCATTTAGTGTTACCAATGCCATTCTGTGTTCAGCAACAGTAATAGTTGCTCTGTCCTGTATTCCTTACATTCTTGGAGCTGTTTGCATGCACATTATGTAAACACAGAGGAGAGGAAAACTACAGGCATAAAATTCCAATTAATGACTGGCATCAGAATTTCTAGGTGATTTGTAATTGCTGTGGGATTAATGTAATGGCTTGTGTTTGACAATGTGGGGAATTATAATGGCCATACATTGTTCTCTTTTGCATAATTGTGGTTTGGCCACTGTTAAGAAATATTTTGTAAGTCATGATTAAAGTCTCTTTGTTTTGTCAGAAGCAATAAGTCACTGCCTATGTTGATTTTCAGCATTGTTGATATTTGTCCCATGTTTTATTGGAGGGATGTATGCAGCAGCTCATGGATGCAGTTACTGTAGTGCTGGGAGTGATGTCACCTGGGACAGTTTTACGTTTGCTTATCTCAATTTATCCTATAATAGAATGATATAGCTGTATAGACAGACACTGATTGTACTGGTCATGATTTCAATTAATGGGCAAACACATTGGTTAAATACTTCTTGTGTTTTAAAGAAAATCTCTTTCAGAATAATAACGGTTTTGGGATTGATCCAATATGCAGAATATTTTGCCATAATCTCATAAACAAATGTAATGAAAATTTGATGATTTATTTATTTTACAACAGATAAAAAAACATTTTCATATGTATCACACTTTTTTATGCTTTCTGGTTTTCATAATTAAGTCATGTTTCTAACATTTTTACAGCCAAAGATTTTTTTCTTTCTTAATAAATTTGTGTAAAAAAGAGTTGTGCATGTTTTGCAACCCTTTTTCGCTGTTCAAGCTATGTATTCAAGTCCTGAAAAAAATGTATTGCAATACCTGACATTTCTTGGCAGAGTAAGTTGCACATCAAACCCCACCAATAGCATTAACTTTTCTGCCCAATTAAGACACTGTTAACTTTGATGTCATTTTGTACATGCACTTTGAAGCCTATTTATGGGAATAAAAGTTGGCTGTTACCATAGTCCCAAGACAATTCCATTTCTCATATTAGATAATGCAAACACTTTTGAAATGGCTACAGTATTAAATTTGCTGACATTTTCTTAAAAGGCTCCATTTTTTTTTCTCATTTATTTTTCACATAGATACATATATCAGTACAGTTTTAAATTCTCAACATATACAACATATCTATTTATGTTGATAGGAAATACATATATTCAGAAACAATAATGCTCTCACACATGCACATGCACAAACACTCGCTCCCACACACGCACGCACACATACACATTTCATACACACCCGATCGTATGATGTTTATACGATCGGTGTCCCCTGTATTAGATTCCATTAATGTTTTTTTTTTTTTTTTTTTTTTTTAAGTCTAAGAGTTCTTTGTATGGCTAATTGTGTCTTTTTATTGTTAAATTATATTGTATGTTTAAGTACTTCCCATTTTTTGTTGTGTGTTTCAAGTTTGTCATTGTTCAACGCAATTTGTTCTTCTATTTTAATCCTTAATCTCAAATACGTCAAGTATGCATCAAAGGATAGTGTTCTTTTATTATACTTGGTTGAATGTATATAAAATTTCATAAGAATAATAAGAAAGTTGCATATGTTGTTGTATTTGTTTTTTGTCACTGTTCCCAATAAAGCTTCGCGTTTACCTATAATTATGTTAATTGTTGTTGAAGCTATGAAGTTGTTTAATTTATTCCATAATTGTTGTGTCTTGTAACATTCCCAGTATAAATGTTCAATAGATTCAATACCCGAGTTACAGAATGTACATAAGCTACAATCGACAAGTTTCAATTTAAAAAGCAGTTTGTTGGTTGGTATTGTCCTTAAAAGAAATTTGTAGTAAAAGCTACGTAACGTAGTATCTATTGTAGATATGTACATATTACAGTATATTTTTTTCCACTCAATGTTTTCTTCCAGGGCTTCATTCCATTTTAATTCTGAAGCTGGTGATGAAATTGTTGCTTTGTTCAATATTAAGTACAGGATATTATTTCTTTGCCTAGATTCTACCATTTTTTCTCGAAGCGACGTGCCGTTTATGTGGTTAATTCCATCTTTTATCAGCTGTTGTTTCGTTTCTGCAGAAATAGATTTAATGAGGGTCTGATATCTTATGAAATCGGTGTTTACTATGCCGTATAGATATTCAATTTCATTAAAAACATAAAAATTATTGGTTCTATAATCGAAAATGTGTTCAAAAAGTTTTATACCCTTTTCATACCAATGTTTGTAGAAAAGTGTGTTTCCTAGGTTTTGGACGTTTTTGTTATTCCATATAACTGTTTTGGCTATTTTTATTTTATTTAGATCGTAAACTTGTTTTATTTTGCTCCATGCTTCAAGCACATTGTTCAGAAATGCACATTGTCCTGACACTTTATCAATGAAATATTTATCCATTTCACATTCAAATATTAGTTGGTTGCCATGTGCTTTCAGTTTATTTTTAAAGAAGATTTTCCATTGGCTTTTATTATTATCATCCAAGTATCGTTTAACCCATAACGCTTTTATTGAGTCAAGAAAATGTTCAATGTTTGTTAGTTTTAATCCTCCATATTCGTAATTTTGATACAGTATTTGTCTTTTTATTTTGTCTGGCTTCCCATCCCATATAAATTTGAAGATAGCCCTTTTAACATTTTCAATAACGGGGTTGCTTGGATTCGCCAGCACGGTAAATGGATATATTATCTTTGGTAGCGCATACGTTTTTACAACTGTTACTTTACCCAACAAAGTTAGTTTTCGATGTTCCCATTGTTTTAATGTCTTTTATATATAGGCTCCATAGAGATTTTAATAACCTAATCTGGAATCAAAACTAGGCAGTCATTACCAGGAATTTTGTCATGTCATTAATAAGATAATCAAGGCTAGCTTGTCCCTACAGATCAGAGACTGTGAATGTTGTCCATGACAGCAATCAATATGTGTCACTATGTCATTCCTATGTAGAAAAACAGGTATATAATTTAGCTTGTATATTCTTGGAGCTGGTTGCATGCTCTTTGGAATCATAGAGAGAATATTACTGGTATAATATTCCAATTTAACACTGGCATCAGAAATTCTAGGAGACTTTTTTTTATTGCTATGGGTTTAAAGTTATGGCTTGTTTGACATGGTGGGGAAGAATAATGACCATACTTTATTATCTTTGCACAATTGTGGTTTTGGTCACTGCAAAGAATGTTTTGTATAAACAATAAGTTGTTGCTTGTATTGTTGATGTTTCTGACATTAGATTTCTTATGGTTTGAGATATGCAGCAGCTCCAGTTATTTTAGGGATGGGAATGATGTCCCATTGGACAGTTTTATATTTGCTCATCTATATTTTGCCCATAATAGAATTAGATAGCTGTGTAGACAGACACTTGATGCTCAGGTCATGAACTCAACTTATGTGCAAAAACATGGTAAAATATTGTAGTGTCTTTAAGTATATCTCTCTTTCAGATTACTAATAAAATCACAGTGGCTTTAATTTCAGAAATTAAATGTTATTATTGACAATAAATGTACTTTGACCATGCTGGAAGCCGTTGTTCATTATTCCATCCACAAAATGATCATTGATTATGCAATATAAAAATTTGGATGGATTGATGAACAGTGACTTCGAGCATGGTCAAACCACATTTACTGTCAATAATAACATTAAATTTCCAATATTTAAGCCACTGTGGATCCAAAACTCAATTTATTTTGTTACTATTTTATCAGAATGCTGTCCTTGACAGCTATCAATATGTACCACCATGCCATTTCTGTGAAGAACAACATTAAAGCTGCTGTATTTAAAAATATTTTGTAGATTATTTTGGAACTGTTTTGATGCTCTTTGGAATTATAGAGGAGTGAAAAATACTGGCATAAAATTCCAGTTTACGACTGGCATCAGATATTCTAGGAAAGTTGTAATTGCTGTGGGTTAATGTTATCGCTTGTTTGGCATCATAGGGAATAAAAATGGCCATACAGTCTTCTCTTTCTTTTGAGTCTGCACTATAATGACCACTGCTTAGAAAGATTTGTAGGCATGGATAGTCTCGGTATGCATTCATTATTCTGGCCAATGAAAGCAAAGTTGATTGAGCAAATGTGACTACATATCTCTAGAGGCTCAGATTTTGTTTACCATTTGAAGCCTTTGATCCCGGAAATACAGTTGGCTCTTACCACAGTCCTTAGACAATCTTATTTCACATTCTAGCTTATGCCAATGTCTGTGAAATAACTACAGTTTCTTTGCTGACATTTTCTTGGAAGGCCCAGTGGAGATGTTAATAACCTAATTTGGAATCAAAACAAGGCTTAAGAAACAAGGCAAATATTGCCTGGCATTTTGTCATGTCATTAATAACAGATAATCAGAGCTAATTTGTCTGAAACATAGATCAGAGAGTGTTGTCCTTTACAGCAACCAAGATGTGTCATAGTGCCATTCCTGAGTAGAATAACAGTACTTACAGCTGTATCTTAATTCCTTAAGTTGTTTCACTGCTCCTTGTAATCATAGAGGAGTAAAAACTCAAGCATGAACATTTTCCAATTTAAAACAGCATCAGAAATTCTAGAAGAGTTTTAATTGCTGTCGGTGACTGTTACATATTGATGGTGAGGAATAATAACTGCCATACTTTGTTCTCTTTGCATAGTTTTAGTTTGGCCACTGCGTTGTAAGTATGTCTCTTAGTTCTGTCAGGAAGAATAAGTTGTTGCCTGTATTGTTGATGCTTCTTCGATGTTTTATACGAGATTTATGCAAGAGCTCCAGTATAAGGTTTGCTGGGAGTGATGTCAGATGGGAAAGTATTGTGTTTGCTCATCTATATTTTGCCATAATAAAATTGTGTAAGTGTGTAAACAGACACTTGATGCTCAGGTCATGAATCCAACTAATGGGAAACACTTCAACCACACCTTAAGTTTCAACAAAGAGCAGTTAACATTCCAAAAAATCATACTGAGGCTCATTCCTTGATCTATTTGAATTGTTCTCACAAGATAGTACATCAGAATGGATATAATTGTCATGTTGGCATGCTTTCATTAGATATATACCTGTGGCTGGATCATCAAATATTTAATTGCCAGTTAATGATGTTCTTCTGTACAGGTTGTTCACTTATGTTTATATCTTTGAGCTAAATCATTCATTAAAACCTAATCTTGCTGAGCAGGGTGGAGAGAAGCATTTTCCAACATTATTGACAGCTTTCTGGTCTTGTTACAAGTAGTGAGAGGAAAACAATGATACTGGAAAATGTGGCAGCTAAATGAGCCTACTCCCAAGATGCATGATGGTGGTGTTTAGCTAGAATTTATGTAAGGCTGTAAGAAATAGGACAGCATTACCGGGTAATTTTGCACAGTGTGTTGGTGCTGTTTTTTTCATATCATATGCAACTGAAAGGGCCAATTGTCATGATTCTGGACTGTTGTATTGAAATATTGAGCTAAGTTTGATGGGTAGATCAAATTAGTTGCTTGCAATGTTGCAGTGATGGTATCTGAATTGTGTTGCTTTTTCACACTTTACTTTCTGCCCCTGAAAATGGTGATTAATGACAGTAAAACAATAGTATTTAGATATACTAGATCCATTGCATTATCCAGTTGGTATACCCTTGGACATATCATGATCAATGATTGACCAACGTGGTTTGCTCAAAATGGTTTTGTTTTTGGAAATTGACATAGTCACAAAAAGAAATTGATTTTAGGTCCATGTAATATGTAATATTCTTTTGCCTAGAAGATTGGAAAGCAAACAATACACTTGGGCACTTGTGTTAAGCTCCTACATGTTTGTCAGTGGCAATGGTCGAATGGTAAGCATAATGGACTCGGTATCTGAGGATCCTGGGTTAAATCCCTACTCAGAGCTTCATTAATATTTAGGACTCAGATTTTCTGCTGTGAAACTAAAACCTTTTGTAGATTCTTGGAGCTTCTTGCATTTTTTTTGTATTCCGAATAGAATTATGGAGGAGACAAAATCTACAGGCATAAAATTCCAATTAATGACCCAGGCATCAACATTTCTAGGTGATTTGTAATTGCTGTAGGTTTATGGTAAAAGCCTTTTTGACATTGTTGTGAACAATTATGACCATACATTGTCCTCTTTTGTATAGTTGTGGTTTGGCCACTGTTCGGAAATGTTTTGTAGGTATGGTTAAAGTCTCTTTGTTTTGTCAGAAGCAATAATTCATTGCCTGTGTTGACTTTCTTGCATTGTTGATATTTCTCCCATGTTTTATTGGAGGGATGTATGCAGCAGCTCATGGATGCAGTTACTGTATTGCTGGGAGTGAGGTCACCTGGGACAGTTTTATGTTTGCTTATCGAAATTTATCCCATATTAGAGTTAAATAGCTGTATAGACAGACACCTTGTACTTGTCATGATCTCAACTAATTGGCAAAAAACATTGGTTAAATACTACTTGTGTCTTATAGAAATTCTCTTTCAGAATAAAAAGGTCTTAGGTTGCTTTTGTGATTGGTCCAATATTCAATAAGTTTTCTTATGTAATGACAATTTGTTGAATGAATTATTTTTTCAACATATAATTAAAACATGTTCCATATGCATCACATTTTTTATGCTTTCTGGTTTTTGTGTCGCCTGAAAAGACGACATATAGGGGTTACTTTTGTCTGCGGCGGCGTCGGTGGCCGCGTCCGGTGGCGGCAGCGGCTTCCGCGTCCCATTTTCGCTTGTCCGGCGTATATCTCCTAAACTATTAGTGGTATCAACTTGAAATTTCATATGTAGATAGATCTAATTGAGGGCAAGTGCAGTGCACAAGAACTGTTACCCTTGCTTCCATATTTTTAGAGTTATTGCCCTTTGTGATTTTTCATGCTTAAAGTTTTGTCCGGGGCATATCTTGTAGAATATAAGAGTTATTAACTTGAAACTTCATATGTAAATAGATCTCATGGAGGGCAAGTGCAGTGCACAATAAAAGTAACTCTTGCTTTCTTAGTTTTAAAGTTATTGCCCTTTGTTAATTTTCATGCTTAAAGTTTTGTCCGGGGCATATCTTGAAGAATATAAGAGGTATCAACTTCAAACTTCATAGCTAGATAGATCTCATTGAGGGCAAGTGCAGTGCACAAGAACCGTTACTCTTGCTGCCATATTTTTAGAGTTATTGCCCTTTGTTAATTTTCATGCTTAAGTTTTGTCCATGGCATATCTCGTAAACTATTGGAGGTATCAACCTGAAACTTAATTATTCTGTAGGTATATCTGATTGAGGGAAAGTGCAGTGCACAAAAACCGTAACTCTTGCATCTATATGTTTAGAGTTATTGCCCTTTGTTAATTTTCAAGCTTAAATTTTGTCCGGGGCATTTCTCGAAAACTATAAGAGTTATGAACTTGAAACTTTATAGATAGATAGATCTTATTGAAGGGGATCGCAGTGCACTAAAACTGTATCTCTTGCTTCCATATTAGAGTTATTGCCCTTTGTTAATTTTCATGTTTAACTTTACCTTGCACATCATTGTCTATAAATGAATAAAATGCCAATCTAACAGCTATAATGTCGACAGTAGATAATTGGTCATGCGACACATCCAACTCGCGGAGTTCTAGTTATAATTAAGGCATCCCCTTTACATTTTCACAGCCCAAGTTTCTGCCAATTTCTGTGAAATAGCTACTGTATGATGTTTGCTGACATTAATTCTTTAAAGGCTCAGTGAAGATGTTAAAAACCTTTGGAATCAAAACAAGGCTTGTTACAAGGCAAACATTACCAGGCATTCTGATGTTGTCCATGACAGCAATCAATATGTGTCACAGTGCCATTCTGGTGCATCTGTGTTTCTTAAGTTCTTAGAGCTGGTTGCGGTCTCTTTGGAATTATAGAGGAGAGAAAAGTACATTCATAAAATTCTGATTTGCCACCGGCATCAGAAATTCTAGGAGATTTTTAATTGCTATGGGTTTAAAGTTATGGCTTGTTTGACATGGTGGGGAAGAATTACAACCATACTTTATTATCTTTATTATCTCAATTGTGGTTTGGCCACTGCTAAGAATGTTTTGTAGGCATGTCTCTTTGTTCCGTCAGAAACAAACAGATGATGCAATCAATATGTGCCAACATGCCATTTCTGTGTAGAGCAACTGTAAAGCTGCTATATTTTAAAAAATATATTGAAGACTCTCTTGGACCTGTGTGCATGCTTCTTGCAATCATAGAGGAGCAAAAAAAAAACAGGCATAAAATTCTAATTATGACTGGGATTAGAAATTCTAGGAGATATTTCAAATGCACAATGACATAATTATGTTAATTGCTGTCAAGGACAACACTCTCTGATCTATATTTCAGACAAATTAGCTCTGATTATCTGTTATTAATGACATGACAAAATGCCAGGCTATGTTTGCCTTGTTTCATATCTTTCCTTTGATTCCAAATGAGGGTATTAACATCTCCACTGGGCCTATCAAAAATGTCAGCAAACATACTGTTGTTATTTCACAGACATTGGCATAAGCTATAATGTGGAATGAGATCTCTTCTGACTGTGATAAAAGCAAACTGTATTTCAGGGATCAAAGGCTTCAAATGGTCAACGAAATCGGAGCCTCTAGATATATTCAGTCACATTTCCTCAACCAACTATGCTTTAATTGGACAGAAAAATGAAATCATATAATAATGCCTACAGGTCTTCTTAACAATGGCCATAGCACATTTATGCCAAAGAGATATGTATGACCATTATTATTCTCCATGATGCCAAATAAGCCATAACATTAAAATCATAGCATTTTAAAAATCTCTGATGCTAGTTGTAAACTGGAAGTTTATGCCTCTATGATTCCAAGGAGCATGCAAAAAACAAGAGAATTCACCAAAAGATTCTGAAAAAAAAAACAGCAGCTTTACAGTTGTTCTACTCAGATATGGCATGGAGGCACATAATGATTTCTGCAAGGACAACACTCTGATAAAATAAGTACAAAATAATTTTGGATCACAAGTAGAATATATTTTAAAAAATAAACGTTATTATTGACTGATGATGTGTTGTGACCATCCTCCAAGTCACTGTTTGTCAATAAATTCACATTTTTTTTTTATTATAATGGCATAATTATGTTACAACGCATTTATTGTAATTTATAACATTTAATTTCTAAAATTTCAGCCACTGTGATTGGATCAATCTCCAAAGCAACCAAACATATTATTATTATGAAAAAGAAGTACTCTTAAAGACACTATAGATATTTTACCAATGTTTCTGCACATAAATTGAGTTCATAACCTGACAATCAAGTATCATTCAACACAGCAATCTAATTTTATTACGGGAAAATAAAGATGAGCAAAAAAAACCTGTCCCATGGGACATCACTCTTAGCAATACAATAACTGGAGCTGCTGCACACATCTCCATTAAAAGGAAATGGTAGACACATCAACAATGTTTGTCTTCACAGCTTTCTAAGTCTATAATGGGCGAAATATAGATGAGCAAACATAAAACTGCCCCATGGGACATCATTCCCAGCAGTAAAATAACTGGAGGTGCTGCATACATCTCCAATAAAACATGGCTGAAACATCAACAATACAAGCAACAATTTACTATTTCTGACAGAAAAAATAGACAGCCTACAAAACATTTTTAACAGTGACCAAACCACAATTGTTCAAAGAGAATGATGTAAGGCCATTATTATTCCCCACAATGTCAAACAAGCCATTACATTAAACTCACAGCAATTACTACTCTCCTAGAATTTCTGATGCCAGTCATAAATTGGAATTGAATGCACAAGGGTTTGCTCCTCTGTAATCACATTAGCGTACAAAACTGTGTGAGCTTTAAGAATTGAAGAAATACAAAGTAGCAGCTATTTATGTTGTTCGAAACAGGAATGGCATGGTGACATATATTGGTTGCTGTGATTTACAACCTACCTTGATTGCTAGCCTTGTTTTAATTCCAAATTAGGTTAGAAATATCACTGCTTGGCCTTTCAAGAAAACATAATACTGTAGATATTTTACAGATGTTGGCATAAGCTAGAATGTGGATTGAAATTGTCTTGGGATCCTTGTAAGGGCCATCTGGGATCATAGGCTTCAAATTGCATGAAAGAAATGGTTAACAAAGTCTTGGCTCGAGAGACATTTATTCACCTTTGCATGTTCAATCAAGTTTAAATTAATTTTACAGAATCATTAATGCTTTCCTGGTGATTGAAGGTATGTCAGAGTCTGTCCAGAAATGCCAGATTTTGCTACCCCATTCTGACAGAACTCAAAGAGATGGCTTGAACAGCAAACACATTTCCATGTAAAACACAACTGCATGCAGTAAAAATGTCAGAGCCACACAGACAATGCAAACCAGAGACCATAGGATCTGATGTTCATAGTTTGTGTATTTTTTACATTTTTACTGCCCAAAATTGTTTTTTTTTACAAAACCAAGCCATGTCCGTTTGAGTTCCATCAGGAAGAGTTTTTTTTCAAACCCTGGTATTCTAGACATAGTCTCACACCCTATAAACATTTTTCACCAACATCAATAACTATTCTGTCACATTAAATCAATCTTGATTGAGCTTATGTTAATTTTGACTAAATGGCTCTTAGAGGCTATTTTGTATATACAATATGTAGCCTATGATTCCAGAATTATAGTATGCTCTTTCAACAAGGCCAAGAAAATCTCATTCCACATTCTAGCTAATGCCAACATCTGTGAAATATCTACAGTATTTTGTTTGCTGACATTTTCTTGAAAGGCTCAGCAGATATGTTAATAACCTAATTTGGAATCAAAACAAGGCTTCCAAACAAGGCAAACATTGCCAGGCATTCTGTCATGTTATTAATAACAGATAATCAGCGCTAGCTTGTCTCTTTAGATAAGAGAGTGTATGCTGTCCATGATAACAGCATTACCAATTAATAATAAAACCCTTGGTTGCCTTGGAGATTCTTCCAATCACAATGGCCTAAATTTTGGAAATTAAATGTCATAATTGATAATGAATGTGTGGTAACCATGTTTGAAGTCTATGTTTATCATTCCTTCACAAAATAATCAGCCATAAAAAGATGTGGATGGATTGATGAACATTGACTTGGAGCATGGTCAGAACACATCAACTGTCAATATTAACATTTAATTTCCAAAATTCAAGCCACAGTCGATTCAATATTCAATTAATTTGTATTACTTTTATCAGAGTGTTGTCATTGTCAGCATCACCATGCCATTTCTGTGTAGAACATCTGTAAAGCTACTATGGGTTAAATGTTTTGGCTTGTTTGGCATAATGGGGAATAATAAATGCCATACATTCTTCTCTTTGGCATGAGTGTGTTTTGGCCAGTGCTATTTGAATGATTTGTAAACATGAATCAAGTCTCAATATGCATTGAATATTCTGTCCAATCAAAGCAATCTTGATTGAGCAAATGTAACTAAATTTCTCTAGAGAGGCTCAGATTTTGTTAACCATTTGAAGCCTTTGATCCTGAAATTATGTCTCCCCCTCTCTGGGGGAGACATATTGTTTTTGCCCTGTCCGTCAGTCTGGTAGTCCGTCAGTCCGTCCGTACGTCACACTTCGTTTCCGATCGATAACTGGAAAACCGCATGACCTAGGATCACCAAACTTGGTAGGGAGGTTGGTCGTGAGGTGTAGAGGATCCCTATTGTTTTTGGGGTCACAAGGTCAAAGGTCAAGGTCGCGGCGACCCCCAATATAAAAAACATTTCTGCTCAAAATCTTGAGAACGGTTTGACCTAGGTTCACCAAACTTGGTAGGGAGGTTGGTCATGAGGTGTAGAAGATCCCTATTGTTTTTGGGGTCACTAGGTCAAAGGTCAAGGTCGCGACGACCCCCAATGTAAAAAACATTTCCGCTCAATATCTTGAGAATGGTTTGACCTAGGTTCACCAAACTTGGTAGGGAGGTTGATCATGAGGTTTAGAAAACTCCTATATTTTGGGGGGTCACAAGGTCAAAGGTCAACGTCGCTGTGACCTCTAATGTAAAAAAATATTTCCGTGCAATATCAGGAGAATGCTTTGATCTAGGTTCACCAAACTTTGAAGTGAGGTTGGTCATGATGTCTAGATGATCCCAATTGTTTTGGGGGTAACAAGGTCAATAGTCAAGGTCGTGGTGACCTTCCATGTAAAAATCATTTGCGTGTAATATCTTTATGTCTCCCCCATTCATGGGGAGACATATTGTTTTTGCCCTGTCCGTCAGTCAGTCCATCAGTCTGTCAGTCAGTCAGTCAGTACGTCACACTTCGTTTCCGCCCAATAACTATAGAACTCTTAGACCCAGGAACTTCATACTTGGTATGCTAGTTGGTCATGACTAGTAGATGACCCCTATTGAATTTGGGGTCACTAGGTCAAAGATCAGGGTCAACGTGACCTTGAGGTGAAGAAACGGTTTCCACTCAATAACTAAAGATCCTTTGGGTCCAGGAACTTCATACTTGGTATGCTAGTTTGTCATGACTATTAGATGACTCCTATTGATTTTGAGATCAAAAGGTCAAAGGTCAAGGTTACCTTCAGGTAAAAAATGTTATGTTGGCAGTGACCTTAAGCTTAAAAATGGTTTCTGCTCAATAACTAAAGAAAGCTTGTACCCAGGAACTTCATAGTTGTTCATGACTAGTAGATGACTCCTATTGATTTTGAGATCAGTAGGTCAATGGTCAAGGTCACCGTGACCTTGAGGTGAAGAAACTGTTTCCGCTCAATAACTAGAGAACGCTTGCAACCAGGAATTTCATACTTGGTATGCTAGTTGGTCATGACTAGAAGATGACCCATATTGATTTAGAGATCACTAGGTCAAAGGTCAAGGTTGCCATGACCTTGAAGTGAAGAAAAAGTTTCCGCTCAATAACTAAAGATCCTTTGGTTTCAGGAACTTCATACTTGGTAAGCTAGTTGTTCATGACTAGAAGATGACCCCTATTGATTTTCAGATCAAAAGGTCAAAGGTCAAGGTTACCTTCAGGTAAAAAATGATACGTTGGCGGTGACCTTAAGCTTAAAAATGGTTTCTGCTCAATAACTTAAGAACGCTTGTACCCAGGAACTTCATTCTTGGTACGCTAGTCGGTCATGACTAGTAGATGACCCCTATTGATTTTGAGATCAGTAGGTCAAAGGTCAAGGTTGCCATGACCTTGAGTTGAAGAAATGGTTACCGCTCAGTAACTAAAGAACACTTGCACCCAAGAACTTAATACTTGGTATGCAAGTTGGTTATGTAGATGATCCCTATTGATGTTGTGATCAGTAGGTAAAAGGTCATGGTCACGATGACTGTGAGCTGAAAAATGGTTTCCGATCAATAATTGAATAACGCTTGCGCCCAGGAACTTCATACAATGCAAACTTCGTTTACATTTTCCATGATTAATCAACAACACTTTCTTCTCTTCACTATTTAATATAATCGAATAAACCAAACTTCACTGTTGGTTTGTCTCCAGTCCAAAGTTACAAATTTCATGTCCATCATTTATTTTTTCTCAGCTACGACCACACAATAGGGGAGACAAGCGCTTTTTCAAAAAAGCAATCTCTAGTTACAGTTGGCTCTCACCACAGTCCCAAGACAATCTCATTCCACATTCTTGCATATGCCAATGTCTGCGAAATAGCATCCATGCTGATATTTTTTGAAAGGTCTAGTGGAGACCTCAATATGCTTATTTGGTCTAAAACAAGGGTACCGAACCAGACAACAATTGCCTGGCATTCTGTCATGTCATCAATAAGAGATGTCTGTAACATAGATCAGAGAGTGTTGTCCTTGACAGCAATCAATATGTGTCATCATGCCATTCCTGTCACAGTAGAATGCCAGTAATAACAGCTGTATTCCTTAATTTGCAACTGCTCCTTGTTATCACAGAGGAGCAAATATTTAAGCATGAACATTTTTAATTAATGACTGGCATCAGAACATTTTAAAATCTTTTAATTGATGTGGATGACATTGTTAAAAATAATGATTGCCATTTTTTCTTTTTGTACAGTTGTGGTTTGGTAACTGCTTTGTAGGGATGTCTCTTTTTTCTGCCAGAAGTATCAGTTGTTACTTGCATTGTTTCTGCCATGTCTTATTGAAGATATGCAGCAGCTCCAGTTATTGTAGTGCTTTAGTGATGTCCCATGGGACAGTTTTATGTTTGCTCATCTATATTTTGCCCATCATAGAATTAGATAGCTCAGTGTAGACAAGACACTTGATGGTTGCCATGAATTGAACTTATGGGGAAAACATTGGTAAAATAGTTGTAGTGCCATTAAGAAAACCACTCCTTTAGTATAATAATTTGTTTGATTGCTTTGGAGATTCATCCAATCACAGTGCCCTGTATTTTTAAAAAAATGTTATAAATGACAATGAATGTGTCATGACCATGCTGGTAGTCATTCTTCATCATTCCATTTACAAAATTATCATTTATTATGCAATATTAAAAATGTGTATGCATTGATGAACATTGGATTTGAGCATGGTCAGAACACATTAACTGTCAATATTAACATTTAATTTCCAAAATTCAAGCCACAGTGGATCCAATATTAAATTTATTTGTAATAATTTTATCAAAGTGTTGTCATTGACAGCAATCAATGTGTCACCATGCCATTTCTGTGTAGAACATCTGTAAAGCTACTGTATTTTGAAATATTTTGTGGATTATCTTTGAGCTGGTTGAGTGCTCCTTTGAATCATAGAGGAGTGAAAAATACTGGCATAAAATTTCAGTTTATGACTGGCATCAGATATTCTAGGAGATTTAATTTTAATAAATGCTGCCTTGAGTGTGTTTTGAACACTGCTTAGAATTTGTAGACATGAATATAGTCTCAATATGGATTGAATATTCTGGCCAACTAAATCACCCTTGATTGAGCAAATGTGACCAAAAATCTCTAGAGAGGCTCATATTACGTTGACCATTTGAAGCCTTTGATCCTGGAATTACAGTTGGCACTTACCACAGTCTGAAGACAATCTCATTCCACGTTCTAGCTAATGCCAATGTCTGTAAAATAACTACAGTATGATGTTTGCTGACATTTTCTTGGAAGGCCAAGTGGAGATGTTAATAACCTTATTTGGAATCAAAACATTATGCTTAGAAACAAGGCAAATATTGCCTGGCATTTTGTCATGCCATTAATAACAGATAATCAGAGCTATTTTGTCTGAAATATAGATCAGTGAGTGTTGTCCTTGACAGCAATCAATATGTGTCATTATGCCATTCCTGAGTAGAATAACAGTACTTACAGCTGTATCTGTATTCCTTAAGTTGCAACTGTTCCTTGTCATCACAGAGGAGCAAAGATTCAAGCATGAACATTTCCAATCTCTGACTGCATCAGACATTCTAGAAGAGTTTTAATTGCTGTTGGTGACATGGTGAGGAATAATAATTGCCATACTTTGTTCTCTGTGCATTGTGGTTTGGCCACTGTTTTGTTGGGATGTCTCTTTGTTCTGTCAGAAGCAATAACTTCTTGCTTGCATTGTTGATGTTCCAGCCATGTTTTATTGGAGATATGTGCACCAGCTCCATGCAGTTATTGTAGTGCTGGGAGTGATATCACCTGGTTTTGCTCACAGTGATTGGGAGGGAATGAGCTGAATTTTGACCTTTACAAAATTTAGTGACATCAGTACTCTATTTAGACAATTCGAGATTTTCTGACTTTGTAAAAGTGCCGTAATTCATAGTTATTTATGCTAGATAGTTGGTAGGAGTGACCCCTTTGATGAATCTGAAGAAAGAAAAATATATTTTAGGTTATTTTAGGTAAAATGTCACTAATTTTGTAAAGGTCAAAATTCAGCTCGTTCCCTCCAAATCCCTGTGGAAATATCCAATACTCAATAGATTTTGTCATAATTTTATAAATGCTGAAGTGATAATTATTCTGATTGAAATATTAATGCCCAAAATAATTAAAATATATTACTTCCAGTTTCTGAGATTTCTGGTTTTCATTCACTGTAGTGTCTGTGGCTTTATGGTATTTTTTAAACAGCCTGAGGTATGTTTTTTGGAAATGTGTTATGCAGGGCTACAGCAGACCTTGATTATTTTTGTTCCAAGCCATGATGAGTTCTGTGGAAGGTATTGCAAAACCTGGCATATCTGGGCAGAGTCTGACACATATCAAACTTTCACCCGTTCTATACTAGCCTACAGATTAACTGTAAAACAAAACACATTAACAGTGATGATAAGGGTTACCTGTATTGTATCAAAAAAGTGGTGATATAATCTGATTGTTGGTTATTTGATCATAATGAAATGAAACACACAGAAAATTGAACTGTCTTATGTGTACCATCAGCATGTTATAAGTTGACTTAGAGGTATTGCCATTATGTGGAGACAGAATTGAAACAATTGTCTTTCGAATATTATGATTTACTTATTTTAGAAACTCATTTTAAATATAATTGCAAAACTTCTCTATCATGCCAAGTGGTTTCAAGCATGGCTTATTTTTTTTAAAAGCACAAAGTCTAGGAGATCTGAGGTGGTATTCAATATGCGACTTAAAGCTTCACTCTCACAGATTGAATGTTTTGACAACTTTTCTAATTTTTTTGTCTTGGACCGAGCCATTTTTTGCGAAAATCCATGGAAACCAGCGATACAAGACTAAAAAAGATAAAAAAGTTGTAAATATGGTAAATCTGTGAGAGTGCAGCTTTAAGTCAATCTTATGATCATACATCATGGACTCCACTTACTATATAGGTACATTATTTATATTGAGTAATCTGATTAGCCACATCGTTAGATCCAATTAAGACCAATATTGAATATGTGACCCCACCGCTGTCTATTGCCCTTAAGCCCAGGTCCCTTACTGTAATTGTTGTTATTATTTTCCACAACAACTCAGTTCCTGATGTAAACCAAGTAGTTTTTGTCTTGTAGGGTTTGTTTGCCAGCTGGATTCCAGAAATCGCAGACATCCTTGGCAAGCAGAACAAATATGGGGGATCCTACAAAAAGGAGCGGGGCAAAAAGTAAGTTCAAAATGTTCATAAACTAAACCAAGTTTATGTGTCGCTTACAAAAAGGTCATGGTCAGATTGATTTTTTATGCATGGTGAACCTAAAAAATTATGGCCACTGTCGACAGTTAACATATCTGATTTGCTGAATTCTAGTTTTTACGTATATACTAAGGGCCCACTATTGGAAGCATCTCTGTTTAATGGCTTCTTGCATTTACCACCAGCAACCAGGAACAATTGCTGCTAAGGAAATTAATGGTCTTAATTATCATTTACAATCAAGCTATGAATGAAACAAAAACATGGAAGTCACTGTTAATGCATCACAACACTTTATTCATCTTTTTTTTTCAGGCATATAGTTGTATGCGGCCACATCACGTATGACTCAGTCGCCAACTTTCTCAAAGATTTTCTACACAAGGACCGTGAAGATGTGGATGTGGAGATCATCTTTGTACACAAGTAACAATGCTAGCTTTTAGTTTTCTTCATTTTAAGCTTGTCTGGTTTGAGGTATTGTTATAACCTTGGTGTCTGTAGCGGGATGGCAAAAACTTCTTCATTGGCCATAAGTAAAAATTTGTTGCCAGAGATGATATGCACATGTAAAGCAGGACCCATAGCTCTGACTTTTTAGCTCGAAAATTTGTAGAATAAGGTGGCTTTACTCCCCGCCCTGGTGTCAGCGCCTGCATGGCGTCAGTGTCAAGTTTAAGTTTTGGGAAAAGTTGGCATTTAAAATTATAAATTATACCTCTGATTCCCTTTCTTCAATTTACTTAATACTTCATAAAGCTGTTCTGGACCATCACACAATGAGGTTACGTAACACCATATTATCCTGAATACAAATTATGCCCCCTGATTGACTTAGGAACTGTCGATCATTAAAAACCTGGTTTCGTCACATTGCTGCATTTCTTTTTAACTTTTTTATTTGATTCTTTTTTTATTGTTTTGGCAGGCACATATTACATAATTTTTGTATTCATATCTAAGACAAAGCAACATATAGTCGAGCATGATGTCCTACAGCTCTTATTTTATGAGTAATGCCCCTTTTCGACTAAAAAAACAACAGATCGCAAGCTTAGCGCATATCGGTTGTAACTGACATTTTTTCCAAAAGTGACATTTTCATATTTTTTCCAAATATTTTCTAAACCTCCAAAATATCCAAAACATTTAGCTCTGTTATTTAAGGATAAATGTATATTATTTAAGGCCATAATTGTCAAAAGATCTGAAAATGGCCATTTATTTTTGGGTGAAATGATTGTAACTGTAAATTATTGTGTCAAAATAACATTGAGAAGGGATGTAAGTCCGATATTTTGATGACATCTTAATTATTTTACATTGTTTTTGCAGAGACAACAGTAAGATTGATTAAAAGAGATTAATTTTTTTAACTAAACTCCCAATAAAATGAAAAAAAGGCATGTTTAGACATCATAATTTCGAACAATATCTCACATTTTATCCCTTAAATCTAATTTACGGTAATCATTTATATAAATAATAAATGATGGCTGGCATTTGCATTGTGGCACTTTTGTTGGAATTTCCATCTGTGTAGAGCTGTGTACCAGCTCAGATTCAATCATCGTTTTGTTTGTTTGTTCCTGTCTGGTTTCTATGTCTTGAAATTGAAATCTGGCACCAAAAGATCCTTTAGGTACTGCTCAAATGCTTTGCACAAACTGCCAAAGAAATCAGCTAATGGGTTTTCTGATATAAACAATTGTGTAAAAGGTGACATCCAAGATAAACATCAGACTTTCCTTTGAATGTCAGAGACACACATTTACAAAATAAAACAATTTACTTGATTAGCGCTTGTAGACATTACAATGTTTCTGAAATGTTTGTTTATTTCTTTAAATGGCTGATTTGTCATGATACTTCTAACCAGACTTCTGTAAGATAAGCATTTCTGCTTAAGAAATGTAGTCTCAGATTTTTTTTTACACATTTTATAGCATTGGAACAATAACAAAATCTTGCAGAAGGAGCTTTTTCGAGTTTGTTGCCTGGTTAATATTGAGAATCAATAGCTCTTTCTTCTCAGAAGAAAAAAAAAGAAGATTGAAATTAAACAAAAATGAGAATGATTTTAAAAGTAGCTATGAGATTCTATTTTATTTAAAAGATATTGGTAAAAAAAAATGATTCTGTAAGGCACAACAAAAAGTTTCCAGTTTCCCGACCAATCGTAAGTTTTGCACCTGAACCAACTTTTTATTACTGCCACCAGACATTTTTTTCTGCCTGTTATCTTTGTTTCATCTTTATGGGTATTTCTTTCCAGGAAGTTCTTGTGACGAGATACCTAAATGAACCGATTTATATAGCATGTCTAGTATATAAACATTGATCCATAAAAAATGGTGACTTTTTAAGTCACTCAGTGCACAGTTTTATCTATTAGTGCCATTTGTAAGGTAAATCATTGCTACAAAAGTGCATCAACTTGTTCGGAGATGTCTTTAAATAAATTGTTCAATATGGCATAGCTAGAATTCTTATGTAAGGACAATGTCATAACTATGTTTTTACTATATAGCCCTGTATTATTTATATAATGATACATTACAGAGCCTTACCTGATTTAGAGTTAGAGGGGCTGCTGAAGCGACACTTCACCCAGGTTGAATTCTTCCAGGGAACCGTAATGGACGCCATCGACCTTGAGAGGGTCAAGGTCAGTAGGAGGTTAATGATATTGAGGCTTAAAAGGCCTCAGTCGTGTTTTGGCCCACAAAAATGAGTTTTCCTGGTAATGCATTTGAAAACACTTATATTACAGAGTTTAATCTTTGATAATGAAGTGCAGAAGAAAAAACTAATGTATCAAAAAACCTTTTCTATTTTGGAGTAATTCCAGGCTGGTAGAGTCGAGAAAAAAGATAGAAAACTGATATCATATCCAGTTACCCACAGGGACAAGTAGATAAGCTGATAGCTATTTTAACCTTTATTGAATACATTGGTATTATCACATGATAATGTCAATCAACCTATTACACTACAGCCTTTTGCTGAATCACCTGACTAATGCTTTTCAAAAATTGGGGACTTCAAAGACAATATTTGAGAATATATCAAAATTTGTTGAAGGGTTCCAGCCATCAGTATTTGAGTTGTAACACTCCTCATGATTTGCAACACTTTATTTGAAATAAAAATATTTTTCCATTTAAAAATATGTTTCACAAATCATGAATTTTACAAACCATGAACTAGTTTCTTTAAATGGTTTTCAAGTATAAAGAATATAAATGGACAATTCTGTGCTTTGCATATAACATGTTATAGAATTTATGTGTTTTGGATGGGTTCACATTTCCGCTAATGAATTGATCTTGGTTAAACTCATGAATAATCTAGTATTGAAGTTAATGCTGACTGCACACACCTCTGATGTTAATATATATAACAATTATAAACACTCTTTGATATGAATTAGCATATTTGCATTGGCACCTAAATTATGCAAAACTGTTGGCCGTATAAATTTGAAAAGCATAAAAAACATGAAACTTGGTACAAACGTTTCAAACGTGTAGCTTATATAGTCTTATTACTCAAACTTAAATAGTTACTAACTCGTTCAAATTAGAAAATTGGATGAGTGTAGTTTTTACTTTTTTTTCATGAAATTATTTGCCAGTCTGCTTTTAAAAATAAGTCAAGATATCGTGATAGCCTTGGTGTACTGGTATGCAACATAGTTGTCATGCAAAAATGTTGATCTTGGCTTTAACCTAAAAGAAGGCTATACAAATGACATTCATGCTAATTTTGTAGCACGGCCATTAATTCTGACATTAATAGTTTTCACATTATAATGCCCCTTCTTCAACCGAAAAATAACGGACAGACTTTGGCGTTGGCTCCAGGGCGCTCTTGTTATCTTCAATGTATACATTAAATGCTGGGATGAAGTCCTAAAGTCAGCTTAAATGTTCTAACTGTATGTATTACCTGCCATGTGTTCAGTAAAGTTGTTAGCGACGAATGTTTGTTGTTTGGTCTCCAGCTTCCGCAGTGCTATACACTGCGTCGCAATAAGGATACGAAACAAAACAGTTTGCTTACATAAGGTTATAATTGTTAGCCTGTACTGATATATGTCAACCTTCAATTACATAAAACAACAACTATCTAAGAGTTATGACATGCAAATTAAGGTCAATCCATACAATATTATTGAATCTTTTGTACTATAATGCTAGTTTCTTGGAATTCTCTTGACATACTTCTTGCATAAAAGAATAAATTGCATCCTTATAAGGTTTGTGATGTGTAATTATGTCATAACATGAATGTTCCATTTACGTAATATAATCATACGAGTGGAAAAAAGTGGTGTATGCTCGTTTTCTGACAGAAAATCTTTCCGTATACAATCGGCTCCTTGGCAGGTCTAACGTCACCTGTAATGGGTCGTTAATGCCTTACTTAATGCCATGACACACATAATAACAATTTGAATGCTTTGTATTGTTGCTCTCACTGCCAATGGATTCTGGTACAGCTTCTCCTTTTCTAATGTTATATTGCTCATCAATAACTCTTTTAATTGGATTCAGGCTGCTTTCTGGAAGAAAAAAGCTCTCCATTGAATGCCAGAAAATTTCTTTGGCCGACTTTCATAACAATATATGCTTATATTTCAATGCATTAATAATTTGAATAGCATATCATTCCAGAACACCACTTGTCATTTCAAGACATGAATTATTTACTGAAGTATAATGTGAAAATTAGAAGCCCTGAATTGATCAATGCCCGTTGGGCTAGACAATACAATTTACAGTGTGCCACTCTTTTATTGTGATCGAATATAACTGCTATATTATACATGCATGTGAAACGTCTGGTTATTACGCCATATTGTATTGAATTTGTGAAGCACCCATTATCTAGCAACTGTTTTATTATCAATTTTAGATCATCTGTTTCAAGGACTATTCATGTGAAATCATCTTTTATCAAGTATGAATTGAAATGCTGACTAGTTGAACTTTCAAATTGAAAGCTTAATTTCACAGGAAATGGTTTCTATTGTTATACCCTCAGCTATTGTGTGGGACTTCATTGGAATCATGCTCCATATGAGGAGCCATTTCCTGTGTCCTACTCTACGTCACCATACATGTTTTTTTGAAATGTAAATTCACATATGGATGCATTTTAGAAAAATACTGTTCATGATTTCTGTATGTTCACAGTCTTAAATATGTCAAAAAAATATACAGTCCAACCCCATTGGCTCAAACTAGCTTGGCTAGAATTCCTCATTGGCTCAAACTGGATGTAAAGGGCCGATTTTTATATACTGAAGGTAAACATTCCTGCTTGGCTCAAAATTTCTGAAGCACGAGGTTATTTCGCCAGTCCCTAGGACTTCGAGCCAATGGGGTTCGACTGTATCCGGTTGCTACAATTAGAAATAAGAATATTAATTTATAATATTTGACAATTGACATTAACTTGGTGAAACTTTAAGTCTGCTACAGTCTTAAACACAATGTCATCCCTCCCATGCCACTGCCCCCTTCCCTAATAAAGTCTATCCCCATTTTCATTGACAGATCAAGGATGCCCATGCGTGCCTTGTCCTGGCCAACAAGTATTGTGAGGATCCCGACCAGGAGGACGCGTCCAACATCATGCGAGTTATCTCCATCAAGAACTACCACGCTGAGATCAAGGTCATAGTCCAACTTCTGCAGTACCATAATAAGGTATGGTATGCCAACCCAAAGGAACATTCATAAGAAAGTTATTAGACACAATGTCCTCTTTAGTTGAACAGATACTTTGATATATATGTGGTATCGACCGATGGAAATCAGGACGTTTTGTCTGTAAAACACGTGACCAGTGTAGGGGTAGTTTTTGGCCTGTCCTTGCTCCCGCCAGACGACTTCCAGCAACCCTGCAGTACAGACGTGTGTTCCAGAGTACTCTGCTGACAAAGACTAGAGACCTGTAAAGACTTGGGTAAATATTCCCCTGGCCCCTTATTTGCAATAAGAGCTAGTCTTATTAAAGCCCAGAGTTACCACATATACATGTATGGTTTCTCTGCAATAAAACTACCAAGCACAGGTCTAATAATGTCTAACTACTGGTCTACTATAACAAGGTATGGCAAGTTTCAATATTTAGACACAAGATTTGTTTGCGATGAATATAGCATCTTTAACATATGGGTTTTCTCAGCAATAAAACTGCCTTACAGAGATATCATCGTCTGTCTGCCTACATACCATAACAAGGTATGGCTTACATCAAATATTTACAATTATAAATTTATTTAGCATCAGATTCCTGATGTTTCCACACATAGATCCATGGCGATCCAGTATGGCAAAAGTCAGATTGAATCTGTTTAAGTTGTTGACAACCATTGATTGGAATGCTTATGATGTAACCATTGATTGAAATGCTTGTGATGTAACCATGAAGTGTTTGCAGGAGATTGATCTTAAGTATTTCTAATAAAAGGTGCTTGTAATGTTCATAAACAGTTATTATAGTGTATCTTAATGATAGGTTTTGAAGGTTAGTATAAGAGAATTATTATAAAACAGCTGTTAATATCTATCAGAGAAAGAGAGTAATTTGGAACAGAGTGTTAACACTTGCAGATGAAAACATTGGTTTGACTTCATGAGCAGTTGGCAAACATAATAATTTTTTATTATAATGATAAGGCTTGCTTGTTGAAACATTCTCTTGATATCAATCCCATTTGTTGGATTATATCTTTGATATTAGACTAATTTGTTGAGTATTTTCTTAATTGATATGATGCTTAATCTGATTAAGACCGCCCTTGCATGATAATTATTTACTTTGATTGACATAATAATATGTTGAATCCAAGTTCACATGCATTTGGTTGTCCAGGCTAATCACTGAATAGTAAATCTCTCTATTGGTTTAACTGCTGTGGTTCAGGGTCCTGTCAATTGATATATGTTAAATTTGGTGGACATCGATATACATGTAGCAACCCTTGATTTTAGACTTAAATAGTTCATAGAATTGCCCTTGATTTTAGGCATATTTATGAAGCATTCACATTTTTTGAACACCCCTTTTATTACTTGCATTATCTTTCAACATCAACATCATTTCAGTCATTTGTTGAACACCCCATTCATTTCATACATTTTTGAACACCCCTTTTATTACTTGCATTATCTTTAAACATCAACATCATTTCAGTCATTTGTTGAACACCCCATTCATTTCATACATTTTTAAACACCCCTTTTATTACTTGCATTATCTTTAAACATCAACATCATTTCAGTCATTTGTTGAACACCCCATTCATTTCATACATTTTTGAACATCCCCTTTATTACAGTAAAATTTGTTGAATATGAATAACAAAACATCCTCTTTATTTTAGGCTGCGAAACATCCCCTTTTTCAGGTATGTTTCTATTTCAGGCATATTTATGGAACATCCCCTTTAATAAGTTTCAGCCACACCAGTTTAACATCTGATTTAGGCATGCATTATTAGCCTTCCCTTTGAATCTGGCATATTTATTGCATATCGGCTTATTTTAAGGCAAATTGATTAAAAATCCCATTTATTTCAGGCACATTTGTGAAAGATCCCATTTATTTCAGGCACATTTGTGAAAAATCCCATTTATTTTAGGCACATTTGTGAAAGATTCCATTTATTTCAGGCATATTTGTGAAAAATCACATAAATTCCAGGCATATTTGTAAAACATCCATTTTATTTCAGGCATATTTGTTGAACATCCCAAGCTGGGACTGGAAGAGAGGGGATGATGCTGTGTGCATTGCTGAGCTCAAACTTGGCTTCATTGCTCAGAGTTGTCTGGCGCCCGGCTTCTCCACACTGATGGCTAACCTGTTCACCATGAGATCATACAAGCCGGTAACTATTTAAACCTATAACAATATGCTTGTTATTGTAATGCATTACCCGGCAACTGTTCTTGATGGTAACTCTTATTGTGTTGCCTCGGAAGTGTGGCAAACACATAGGGATTAGTTTGTCCAGCGTCAGCGTCCATGATGTCGTCATTTTCCGTATCATCATCAGGCTTTCATTTTTCATCCATAACTTTTGACTCTTAAAACTTGGTATGGAAATTGGTCATAGTAAGCATCGACCCCTGTTGATTTTGGGGTCATTTGGTCAAAGGTCAAGGTCATGATGACCTTTGTTAGAAAATTATGGCCGCTCGCTACAAGAGACACATCAGATTCGTGAACTTCTAGTGGATATTGAATCCTTATCTGAATGTATAATAATATGTGATGTACTTGCATGCTCATTAGAATAGAACCTTGTTAATGTATGACATTGTCAACTGTTTCTACATTAAACTTTCTTGCTTTCTTGGCTTAGACTCTTGTTGAGAATTATTTTGAAACTGCCTATATCTTTGCAGTCTACTTACAATATAAATGCTGGTCCATCTTGCCTTTAAGGGGCGTAGAAGATTGTCTACTTGTTTGTACAGTTTTTAATTTTGTTTTGTATTTAAAGAAGAAAATAAGGGTCGGAATATTTGAGGCAAGTACACCATGAGAGTTTAAGTAAACTATTATATGTGTGCAGACTGTAATGTATTATTGTGAATGAACTAGCAATAACTTGAATGAGATTCGGCGTGGTCAGATACCCCAATACACTTTTTGCGCTATACTATGTTGTGCACTATTGGCGAATTGGCTAGGAAGATCTAATATTTATGAATAATTACTGAGGCAGTTTTATTTGTTCCGCAAGGAACCAATGCCAAAATATGCACAGACACGGAAAAAAAAAATTTGGTGAGAGATTGAATTGCACTCTTAACCACTCTCCCATGGAGACAACCAGAAGACAGGGTTGGAGACAACTAAAAATACAGAGTTATTGAAGAGTATTTAATTAGAACATGTGATTTCATTAGATGGAAAGTTGTTTTTCCTGCCTTATGCATATTCATTAAAGCGTGATTTTGTCAATCAATTTCTTCTCAGTGTTCATCATGGAGTGTAACTGAAAAAACTACTTTGGTTGCTGATGATTAAGGTTGGTTGACCAACCAGGGTTTCTAAGCTTAAAAAAGATGCATTATATCAAATCTCAATAACAAAGGAGGAAATTAATTAACTTTTCTTAAAAGCTGATTTTGGGGACAGACATCTTTCCTTTTTATGTGTTCATCTTCATTGGTTCTTCAGCCACTCAAGTTATTGCTAGTTTTTGCTGTATTTCTGATAACTGTTTGTGATGTTGCATTAGAATTTCAATTCAGTTATTGGTGTTCTTAGATTGATTTTTTGTTAGCTTTCAGCACTCCAGGATAAAAGGGTTAATCTTTTCTGCTATTTGATCAAGATTGCTAAGCACATAATAGATATAAAAGAAATGAAAAATTCAGATTCAGGAGCTAATCTGGCTTAATCACTGTGAAGGTCCTGCAACAATGGTAAAAACATATGTACTTTCCTCACAGCTCATTAAAATGAAAGACTTCCCTTTTTATGCTAGATTATAACAGACAATCGTTAGTTACGTAGGATTCACCAAGCTGTCAATGCAGACTTATTGTTCCATGGAATTCCTTGGGTTCAAAAGAATTTAAGGAGCAATTTGAGATCTAAGTCAGGATATTTTCTCAGGTCAATGCCGTAATCGGCAAGATGGATAGTCCAAAATGTAACATCAATTATAATGTATGCGATATTATATAATATTGGAATGTATATTTTAATGTTCTTGTATGTTGATTTAAAAAAATTATCTTGATGTTTTTCTTTGACTCGAGTCACAATTTTGTCAATATCCATCAGTAATATGACTTGTATTTCTTCTGTTATTAATGTAATTTTGTTACCGTTGCCGTAATGATATTTTTGAGATCTGTTTTCTCATTTAATGTTGTATGGCTGTACATGAAACAAGTTCAAACTGAAGTTTTAAGCTTGTGAATCTATACTGGCCATAAAAATATATTTGAAGAAAAAAAAACAACGGAAAAATAAAACAACAATAAGTTTTGCCAAAAAATCGATAAAATGTATCATAGAAATCATAATGACAAATTTCTTAGATAATATGCAGCTATTATTAATATACAAAAATGATAAATCTCCATTGTGCATTAGTAAGTGAAATAATTAGAAACAAAACAAATTTTTATATATATTTAAATGTTGTTGTCACTTCCTTTTATCATGTTCATATACATACATTTAGCTACACAGCTGTTAGACTAAGTCAGAACTTATGTGAGTGTGAGAGAGGCAGAAAATAATTTATATCCAAGTTATATATGACTAAACTTAAGAAACAATTAAAAAACATAAATAATCAGTGTGGTGTAACCTTTACAGTCAGTTGAGATGCAGCAATGGCAGAATGACTACATGCGGGGCACAGCCATGGAGATGTATACAGAATTTCTGTCCTCGTCCTTCAACGGCCTGACATTCCCTGAGGCGGCAGAGTATGTTCATTGCTTCAAGTTGTAATCTTGAAATAAAATAAGTTAATTGAAATTATAACATTCAGGGCTGTATCTAGGCCATGATGGGCCTTAGCCCCATGGGTATTATACCATTTATATATTGTATATTGTTTTGCACATGTCGGTCGGTCTGTCTGTCTGTCTGTCTGTCTGTCTGTCGGTCGGTCGGAATACCAAATGGTTTCCGATCAATAACTTGAGAACGCTTTGACCGAGGGACCTCATACTTGGTATGTGTATTGGTCATCACCAGCAGATGAACCCTATTGATTTTGAGGTCAGTGGGTCAAAGGTCAAGGTCAGTGTGACCTTTACATGAAAAACGGTTTCCGATCAATAACTTGAGAACGCTTTGACCCAGGAACCTCATACTTGGTAGGTGTATTGGTCATGACCAGCAGATGAACCCTATTGATTTTGAGGTCAGTGGGTCAAAGGTCAAGGTCAGTGTGACCTTAACATGAAAAACGGTTTCCGATCAATAACTTGAGAACGCTTTGACCCAGGGACCTCATACTAGGTAGGCTTATTGGTCATGACCAGCAGATGAACCCTATTGATTTTGAGGTCAGTGGGTCAAAGGTCAAGGTCAGTGTGACTGTAAGCTGAAAAAAGGTTTTCTGATTGTCCATATTTTATTTAAGTGTCCAAATCCTACTAACAATTTGGCTCCCAAGGGGGCATAAATGTTTCACTAACATCTCTTGTTTTTTTACAGTTTGACGACTTTTTCCACATGAGTATGTTTACGTATCGCTAGCTACACCTTGTCTTTTTTGTTAACTCAAGATTTAAAAAAATGGTATAAACTTTTGAGTCCTATATCAAGATGACCTTTGTCTATTTGTATATGTGTCAAGCAGGCAGATGTTCCTTATTGTTAAGAATTGTGTCGGGTGGGGGGGGGAGGGTTCTGTGTCATAGAAACAATTTTTTTATCCAATCTTCATGAAACTTTGTCAGAATACTTGTTAGCAATTGATTTATTTGAGATCAGTGTGGATATGGGTCATCTCTGGTAAAGAACTAGATCAAATATAGAAAAACATTAATTCAGCAGTGTTTATTCAAATTTTCTTAGCATGAAACAATGTGAATATGAGTAATATCTTGGGTGGAAAGCAAGGTCAGACCCGTGAATAAGGGTTGGCAGCATTTGATTTTCCTCTCTTAATATACATCCTGCTGCAAATGCCATTTACCAAAATGAAAAATCCGGTTTCAATGAGGTTTGTGCATTAACACATTATTACATAACCTTTCTCTACATATCAAATGCCTTCCATTGATACCAAATAATATGGGGTAATCGAAAGCATCCATAGTTCACATAATTGTATAATGGACTCATATCTAATACCTTGACCTATCTACCTACATATACTTACTTAAAGCAAATTGTAGCCATGTTTTACTACTTCAATATATTTTGTTAATCAGGTTGTGTTTTGCGAAGCTGAAGTTGCTGCTGCTGGCTATTGAGGTTCGGTCAGACGAGGGAAGGGAGAGCACTCTCGCGATCAACCCGGGCTCAAAGGTGAAACTAGAGACGGCCACACAGGGATTCTTCATAGCTGAGTCTGCTGAGGAGGTCAAGAGGTTTGTTGATTCTTGGCTATTATTATGCTCTTACTTATGAAAATGTTTATATCTGAACATAAAGGATATCCCTTCGAAAAAGAGAGATGTGACTTATAGCAGCCATTTTATCAAAGAGTGTTCAACAAAATATTGTTAGATAGGGAGTTGGTTTAGAACCCTTTATTTAACTCTATATTGATGTTTCCTTAAAAACATACCGTAATACAGGAATTGTACAGATATATTCCCAGAGGAATAATTGCAATCAAGAATTTATATACAAAAAATATGTTTAAATCATAAAATGAATTGAAAATGTAATTTGCAAATTAAAGCTTGCTTTGTATTGTGTGACAATTCAAACAATTGATTTTGAACTACATAATTATAATATAAAGAAAAATAAATGTGCATTTCACTAGTTGATAAGAGGGTCCCAATTAAAATTGGATTCTGCCAAAGGGGTAGAAAGGAATGAAATCCTGCCAGATGAAACCCAGTGGCTGGGGTGGCATGGATTTGTTTATAGATTTACTGCAAATTAACTGTGCGGCAAATGTCACAAAGCTACTCATATAATGTTATTATTAGGTGAAGGTGCCGCTAACATTAGTACCATTTTTTAAGAACATTTTTTTATACGACCGAAGGGTCGTATTATGTTATGGCCTCCATCGTCTGTCCGTCTGTCCGTCCGTTAGCAATTCCGTGTCCGGGCCATAACTTGGTAACTAATAAAGCGATTTTCAAATAACTTTATACAAATCATCACTACATTAAAAGGATGTGTCGCGCGCAGTTTCCAGGTCCATACCTCAAAGACTATAATCACCATGGGGGTGCGTTAGCAAATCCGTGTCCGGGCCACAACTTGGTCACTAATAAAGTAATTTTCAAATAACTTTATACAAAGCATCATTACATTAAAAGGATGTGTCGCGCGCAATTTCCAGGTCCATACCTCAAACACTAGAATCACCATGGGGGGGGGACGTTAGCAATTCCATGTCCAGGCCATAACTGGGTTACTACTAAAGCAATTTTCAAATAACTTTATACAAATCATCTCTACATTAAAAGGATTTGTCAAGCATGCTTTCCAGGTCCGTACCTCAAAGGCTAATTTCACTGGGGGGCGTTAGCAATTCCGTTTCAATATTGGAAGTTTAAGCCTTTATTGTAAACACTTCACACCTAGTAAGCAGTATACTAGCATAACCTAAATGTTTATTAAAGACCTCAAGCTGAATCTTCTTCGGGCGTATAATGCTCCGTTTCGTGGTGCTCTTGTTTTCGAAGTCTTGGGTCCATATTCAATATCATTCTTATTCTTACCCGTAGACTTGAATCAGGGATTCGATGGAATTAATTTGTGAATTAATTCTACAATCCAATCAAAACACTCAGATTCTACTCTTAATCACTTAACTTTGAACATAATTCTTAAACCATTCAAGATATTCAAATGAGACTTGGTACAATTGTTGCAAGAGACAATGTCCACATGTTTAGCAAGGACCATAACTCTGGCTTGAATAACTGTTGAGTTATGCCCATTGTTTCATTAAAAAACAGACAAGCATTAGTGTTTACTCTGCACCCCTCTTGTTTGCAGTCAACAGGAGGAGAACTCAGAAATACTGTTGTCCACAAGAAGCAAAATAAATGAAAGTTTTTATTGTTTGCATTAATTACTTCATTAATTAGTCTTCATGATTCCTCCCCACCCCCCTCTTCTTTGCAAATAATAACTCTTTCATTGTATGTTTGTATATTTTTTGTGATAAGTGCATTCTATTTGGAACAAATATTGTAAACATCTACCATTAATCTCATTGTCCAGTTTCTGAGATATTTGCCTTGCTATGTCTCATAACGAGGAACTTTTGATGTAAAGTTATTGATTCGGAGAGAGCTCTATTAAGCTGGTATGGTAGTTAGTGTCATTTCTCGACAGGGAGTTTTTTGTGTGTGTTTTTCTGTTGGTAATCAAATATCCTGGGGGCTAGTTCATCATGTTTGTAGGAGGGATTTTCAACAGAAATAACAGGGGGTGTTCCATCAAGGATCCTTGGTGGGATTTGTTTGAAGGAGAGCTTTTCAACAATGGGCAGTTTCATCAAGGATCCTAGGTAGGAATTTGTTCCTAGAGCTTTTCAACAATGGGCAGTTTCATCAAGTATCCTTGGTGGGATTTGTTTGAAGGAGAGCTTTTCAACAATGGGCAGTTTCATCAAGTATCCTTGGTGGGATTTGTTTGAAGGAGAGCTTTTCAACAATGGGCAGTTTCATCAAGTATCCTTGGTGGGATTTGTTTGAAGGAAAGCTTTTCAACAATGGGCAGTTTCATCAAGTATCCTTGGTGGGATTTGTTTGAAGGAGAGCTTTTCAACAATGGGCAGTTTCATCAAGGATCCTAGGAAGGAATTTGTTCCTAGAGCTTTTCAACAATGGGCAGTTTCATCAAGGATCCTAGGTAGGAATTTGTTCCTAGAGCTTTTCAACAGTAATATTTGGGGCAGTTTCATCAAGGATCCTAGGTAGGAATTTGTTCCTAGAGCTTTTCAACAGTAATATTTGGGGCAGTTTCATCAAGGATCCTAGGTAGGAATTTGCTCCAAGAGCTTTTCAACAATGGGCAGTTTCATCAAGGATCCTAGGTAGGAATTTGTTCCTAGAGCTTTTCAACAATGGGCAGTTTCATCAAGGATCCTAGGTAGGAATTTGTTCCTAGAGCTTTTCAACAGTAATACTGGGGCAGTTTCATCAAGGATCCTAGGTAGGAATTTGTTCCTAGAGCTTTTCAACAGTAATACTGGGGCAGTTTCATCAAGGATCCTAGGTAGGAATTTGTTCCTAGAGCTTTTCAACAGTAATATTTGGGGCAGTTTCATCAAGGATCCTACATGTAGGTAGGAATTTGTGTCTAGGAGAGCTTTTCAACAGTAATATTTGGGGCAGTTTTATCAAGGATTCTAGTAGAAAATGTGATTTAATCTTGATTCTTTTCCTTTACAGGGCCTACTACTATTGCAAAAGTTGTCACAGTGAGGTCACAGACATTCGTATGGTCAAGAAATGTCGCTGCAGACCATGTAAGTATTGAAAATATTAGCCTGAATTACTAGAGAAATGACCTTATTTGCATAACCCCGACCCTTTGGGGATTGAACTGCCAGCTTGGACTAGATGGAGAATTATAGATGCATAATTTTGTTGTCACCTTGCCTGGGTTGCATTTTAGAGAATGTATGAGTGGTTTATTTTCCAGCAAAAATGAATGCTTGAATTATCCATCACACGTTAGACTGTAGATTGCTTAAATTTCACGAGAGTGTAATATTTGTGATTCTTAGCTGGATTTTTCATTGAAAACAAAAACATCTGGGTTATAGATTGTCAAGCACTAGGTAAGGGTGGTTGGTCAGATGTCACTTTTTTTGTCATAAATACAACAATTTTTATTCTATTTTTTTGAAACTTTGTCAGCAATTATTCAAGACAATTGTGAATATGGGTCATATTTTGTCATAAACTAGGTCAATAGGTCAAATATGAAGCCAATTTAAATTGTGTTGAAGTTTCTTATTCCTTTCACAAAATATCATCAGTGTTAATCCAATCTTCATGAAATTTAGTCCCAATATTTCTTAGCATGATATTTAGGACCTGAGTGGAATATGGGTCATCTCGGGTCAAAAACACTGGGTCATACCACTGTGAATATGGGTCAGCAGCATTCATAGTTTCGTCTTTAAATATTCATACTGCTGTAGAACACATTTGTTAAAATGAAAAACTGACATTAACCCCTTGTTCTTAAATCAATAAGGATGCAAATTTCTAAACTAGCAGAATATTAGTTTACCTTAATAATGTTCTTCAAGTGAAATAATGGGGGCGCCAATTTTAAAACTAGTGAAGTGCAAAAACTCAAAAGAGGCACTCACAATTGGTCATGTATGTAACACTGTTAGTAAAAAATTCTACATGTAACATTACATATGAAATAGAATTTCTTGTTTGTGCAGATTAAAGTAAGAATAAGCATGAATTATTTACATAGAATCAGAATTTAAAGTTTGATTTGATAATGTGCTCTTTTTTTAAGTTTGAACACTTTCCAATTCTTCGAAAAAATAAATAAAAAAATGTTTGTTCCACCCAAACTAAAGCTTGCAGCACCAGCCTATATTATAACATGGCCTGCTTTGAAAATGAATTCTGACTTTATTCTTAAAGGGGCTAGACACCAGATGATACAAGTGCAAGAAAAAACTTACATAAAACTGACATTTTCCTGTATGCATTGATTCTTATTTACTGATCTATCTCATAGCTTACAACACATGTATCTTTCACAGTTTTTGCGCATTTTTCCAATTCAAAATTAACTATATGGTTCTCTACCACGTTTATCCCAGTAAGTTTAAAAATAGCGTCAGTTTATTTATCTGTACTAATAAACAAATATGATTTAAACTGGGAAACCATTATGCACTATTTGAAAATAGGATGTATTATCGGCCTCCTAGCTGGCATTGACAATTTTTGGACCATCTGGTGTCTAGTCCCTTTAAGGCTTTGGAAATTTAGTTAAGGACGATGATGTTTGAAAATGGAAATGATTGATATTGTATGTAACACATTATATAAATGATTAATACTATTTGATAAGGGACCAATTTCTATGCATTACAATAATTTCTGTACTTATAATATAATGATGAGGGGTAAAATAGTGCTAAAAACACTGAATGGTGGATATGTTCAGTAGTTGTTCTATGAAATTACTTCTTGTAAATAAATGTATTTTGCTTTGCAGCTATAGAGCCATCGTATAAGCCTAAGTTAAAAATTAATCCAAGTATCAGAATCAGTAAGTTAGTGAACAAGGCATAGGCTAGTTTCAGTAAATGTTCACAAAATTAACCACATGTGTATGTACTTATCTTTATCTCTGTCGTGTACTGCAGAATACTAACAGTAACACTTCTGTATGCACTTCTCATAATCTCTGTGAGTCTTTCATATAAAAAAATTATAATAAAAAACCTTTCGTAACTTTTGGTTATAAAAGGTTTCAAGGGAAGTATGGGCTATTAGGGGAAGTAATTATGGGCTATAAGGGGAGTATGTATGTATGGGTTATAAGAGGGTAAAGAATGGGTCATTAGGGGAAGTTAGTATTGGTAATAAGGGGAAGTAAGTATAGGCAATAACAGGAAGTTAGTTTGGGTTATAAGGGGAGGTAAGCATAGGTTAAAAAGGGAAGTAAGTATTGTTTATAAGGGGAAGGTGGTATGGGTTATAAGGGGAAGCATGAATATGTTATTAAGGGAAGCAAAGAAAATTATAAAGTGAAGTAAAAATAGGTTATAAAGTTATGTTTTGGTCATAAGGGGAAGCAAGAAAGGGTTATTAAAGAAATTAAAAATAGGTTATAAAGTTAAGTTAGAATGGGTTATAAGGGGGAAGTAAATAACAGATATAAAGGGCAGTACATATTGGTTGTTAAAAGAGTAAGTATGGGGGTTAGTAAGGGAAGTTATAATGGGTTATAAAGGGAATTAAGTATCAAGTGGCATATAACAGCAAACAAAGTATTGATTATTAAGAAAAACAAATGTTGGTTTAAAGTGAAGTTAAGAATGGATTTTAAAGGGAAGTAGGTATATTATGGGTTGATGAGGATTAGCAAATGGTTTATAAAGGGGAGTAAGTATGGGTTGATGAGGATTAGCAGTTGGGTTATGAAGGGAGGTTAGAATGGGTTGATGAGGATAAGCAGTTGGGTTATAAAGGGAAGTAACTATGGGTTGATAAGGATTACCCATTGGGTTATAAAGGGAGGTAAGAACAGGTTGATATGGATAAGCAGTTGGTTTATAAAGGGAAGAAAGTATGGGTGGATAAGGATTAGCAGTTGGTTTATAAAGGGTAGTAGGAATGAGTTGTAAAAGGAAATAGAATTGCAAAGAGAAGTAAGTTTTAGTTACTAAGATAAACATAATTATGAATGTTCACTGACACTGTGGTTCATAGGAAAGGGCACTTAATCTTTATTTGAGCAAAAACTATTTGGGGTTAGGGCTAGATGGCAAAATAGATGGCTTTAAGCTTGTAGAATTTCAAAGTAGAATTTCAAATGAATGAAGGTAAGGTATGTGGTGACTAACAAATGTTTTCTGCGTTGCAAACCAGTGGCTTTGTTCCGTAAAGGCGCAACTGCAGTTCTAGGTAATGTTGGTGTTTTTTTCTGTGTAAATGATGGTGATTCCACTGTTGTATATGCATGCTAGAACAGTTTCAATGGAAACTAAGCTTTAGCTGTTTTGGTTATCTCTTAAACATTTTGATTTTTTTTTAAAAATATTTATATCCTTGTTTGCGTTTTAGTTTTTAATTTTCAAGTCAAAGAATTGTTATTTGACCAGTAGGAAAACAACATCATATCTTTGTTTGAAAGTCCTTAAAAAATGCAATTAAGCAAAATGGATCTATTCACTTCATTAGATTTTTTGTTTCAGTTATATTTTCTTTCTTTCCAGCTAAAACTACATATTTTGCAATTATTTATATATTTTTGCTGATAATGCACTATTTTTCTTTAATCATGTTACTGTTACAATCACATGAAAGACCATTTAATGTCCATGTAAATAAAGATTGTCATTATTATAAGCTCATCTGGTTTTTTAAGAAAACGGGGGTTCTAAAAGGTATTGTTATAGCCTTCATAGCCTTCATGACATTGTTGGAAGCAAATCCTTATTCTTAGCCATTTTTGGAAACCCTTCAAGATATTCCAATCAAATTTGGTATACAAGTTGCCAAAGATAACATGCTTATGTACATTATGGCACATAACTCTGACTTTAATAAATGTCATATAATGCTTCTTGTAAAGGTCATGCAAAAACTTTACCTTGGGCATCACCTAATAACAATACAAGATATACATATGAAACTAATGGTACACATGTTGCCAAAAACAATGTTTACATTAACAACAAGGCTCATAACACAGGCTTCAATAATTGTAAGTTATGTAATTTGGTAGGTTTAACTTTGCCAGTATTTAACAGTCTTTCAGCCTTTTCTCATGAAACTTTGTACACATGTTGCTAGTGATAAAATTATAATGCACATGTGTAGTGAACATGTGTAACAAGGTACATAACTCTGGTTTTAATTTATGTTCAAATATGCGTTAGATAGTTGATAGAAAAAGTGCAAGCCTAAAGACTTTAAATGGCAAATAACTTAATAACTGTTCAAGATAGGTATATGAATCTTTGTACACATATTTCCAATGACTATGTGCACATGTATGGTTATAAAGGCTCATAACTCTTGGTTGAAAAAAATGCAAAGTAAAACCCCTTATTCAACAGATGTGTATTGCATTATGCCATACATTTCTTTATTAAAGTTTTATTGCACCTTTGTTTCGACTTTCATTTCTTTTGCTTATGTTTGCGTTATTTGTACAGGATTTATATTTATTGTACAGAAGTTAATTGCAATATGTCAGGATTTCCATTTCTTTTACTTAAGTTTATTGCGTTAAGGCAGGACTTAATTTTTTTTAATTAATTTTATTGCAATATGTCAGGAATTTAATTTCTTTAACATTGCCTAAAGGCAGGATTTACATTTATTTTATAGAAGTTTATTGCATTATTCCAGGACTTACATTTTTTTAAGTTAACAATGAACGTGTCTTTCCATTTTCTTTTTCATGGATTCTCCATCTATTGTCTGACATGTGGACAGCTTCTTTTGCTTAGAGTTTGTTATACCAATGTTACTTTAATGCAAACGCTTGTTTATCCTTTTACCAGGTAATAGTTGGATGACATGAAGTAAATTTTAATGATTAAGAATGGGCAAATTCAGCTTAGTGAATGAGGCCTTCTTAATCATTAAGATTTTACTTCAGGTCTTTTAATTTACTTAGAATACAACCTCATTGGCTGACACATGTAAACACAAAATCTGACCCAGTGAGTTTGTGTCGAATGAGTGGCAGTAGACACCCGCAGAAGTTGAAATTCTTAACGATTAAGCCAAGTATCTAATGACTGCAGTTTGCAGTTTCATTGGCTGAAAAAGTAGGTTGTATTCTTAATGGTATTTAAAAGCAGATCTACTCCCCTGGTTAAGCAAAGACAGAAAATAATGACTGTTTTTATTCTTACAAATACCATTTTACTTTCCAGCCAGTAGACTTTTAATATTAAAAGGGCGCTGTAAGTGGTTTAAATACTTTCAATCACGTATTTTTGTGGCATGATAATGGAATTTAGCAAGATCTTGACCATTTTGCACAAAAGTCTGTTGTTACCATGTTTAAGGGAAGTTGAAATTGGATGTAAAAGTAAATGAGATATTTGTAGTACATTTTCAGTTTTTCATTGCCATCGATTTTAAGATGACTCAAAATTAGGAAAACTTATCAAAGGAAAATGATGCCACTTTAAATCACCTGTATTTTAATACAATCTCAATATGTCTTTAAGACTGCTTTTGGCAAAAAAGTTTATTTTCTGTATAACTTAAAAGTTAATTGATGCATTGAAATCATGATTTTGTCATGAAAACTATAATTATCAAATTAAATAAGATGGCTACATTAAAATTACTCCTTTTCCCAGTGTCCCACCTGTAGCTAGCTCTTACTTAATTTTTCTCCTTTTTGTGTTGCGCATTAGCGGTGACAGGTAGGTGATGAGTGGTGCCCCTTGCACTGCAGTGGACATTTATAATCTCCCCTACACTTCTTTCCTTTATAAATAGCCAGCAATTTCAGTTTGAGCTGTCTAAAATAAACATAATTTCGTGTATGATATAAATCATATGTTTATATTCACCTACGAACAAAGTTTGAAGGGCGTATGTATATTGGAGTCACCCTGTGGATGGTTGGTTGGTCGATTGGTAGGTTGGTTGGTGGGTTGGTCAGTCTGTTGCAATTTTCCTTGTTAAGATGATAACTTGAAAACTACTGGATGGAATTTAATTAAACTTCATTTGGTGGTAGAACATGATAAGAGAAAGTGCAGTGTACAAGAACCATAACTTTATTTCAGCTAATTACAGTTATTTGCAGAGTTATTGCCCTTTGTTACTTTTTCTTTGTCTGGAGCACAACTTGAAAATTACTGGATAGAATTCTATAAAACTTAATAAAATGATAGAACATAATGAGTTGAAGTGCAAAATGAAAGAACCATAACTATATTGTAGCTAATTACATAGTAATTGCCCTTTGTTACTTTTTCATGACCGGTTGGAATGTTATTAAACTTCATACTTAGGTAAACCACAATAAGAGAAAGTTTAGTGTGCAAGAACCATAACTTTATTTCAGCTTATCAAAGAGTTATTGCCTTTTGCTACTTTTCCTTGCCTGGAGCATAACTTGAAATTTAAAGTGTGAAATTTAATTAAACTTCATTCAATGGTTAATCACAATGAGTGGAAGTGCAGTGTACAAGAACCATAACTTCATTTCAGCTAACTCTGTATCAGCTAATTACAGAGTTATTGCCCTTTTTACTTTTTCTTGTCAGCAGCGTTACTTTTAAATTTCTCAGTGGATTTTAATTAAACATTGCACAGTGGTTAAGCATGATGAGTGGAAAAACAGTGACTACAATAACTTTGGAGTTATGGCCTCTTTTTTAAAAAAGAGTTTGCCATTCCTGTGTCCAGACAGCATCCTGGGGTATTCGTCACTCCTGTGACAGCTCTAGTTGTCTTTATCTTGTGTTTATAACTGTTTCTTAACTCTTTTCTATTAGTATCAGTGAGTCTTGTTTGTTAGAAATATGATTGAACTGTGTGTGTATGTGTTTAAACATTGATGTTAAAGGGGCTGTTCTCCATATGATGAAATAGTGAAAAAAAGAAGAAAATTGTCGAAAACTGACATAAACTTGGTATCGATGTGTACAATGCATTGATACTTACTTACTGAAGTACCACATAGTTTACAATTTATTATTTTCACAGTGTTTTCGTATTTTTCCATTAAAAAAGATTACTAGGTATGTCTCCCTAGTAGAATTCATTCCTTATGCGTGATTGGCTGGAAGATGTTATCACGTGATATTACCAAGTTAGGTATATAGCTTAAATATTCCAGATGTTTAGAGTGAGCCTTCCTAGCACAGTGGATACTTCACTGAACTGCAATATTGGGGACACCGGTTCGAACCCGGTCTCCGACTTGATTTTTTTTTTACAGTTTGGTATATTTTTTACAATTATGATATCAAAGAGTGAAACATTTTAATCAATAATCGTCCTGAGATTCATTACAGAAAAAAAAAATTTGGTGCCAATCTGGTGTACTGTACCTTTAAATAGATTTAAATGTATTCAATGTTATAAAAGAACTTTGCATCTTATGTTTTAAGGTGGTAAAAAAGGTAATTTATATGTTGTTGTATAGAAAGATATCACTTCACTTGGTGACTTAGTTATTATACATTACACAGAAAAACAGTTGTTGTTAATACAAGTGACACAGCATATGTAATGGAAGTAAGTTTTAGATTTGAAACAGTTAAATTTCATACCTTATTTCACTTATTATTTTGTCTTAAATTAAATAATTACACTTTGTAATGAATCACTGTTTGATTTAGATATAACATTTTAATTATAATTATATAATTCAAGTTATAAATTTGAAATTGATTTGTGCTTTTGGAATATTAAATGCCTTCAAAAGTATAAATACTGTGGAATTTAATATAAATAATGTTTCTAGGCATTATAATGCCATGTAAGTCTGAAACTAACACCATTATTTGATTAAAAAAAAACATATTGCAAATAAAGATTGGCATTTTCCCCCAAATTGCTTGCCCCCTCCATATCCAATCAGTCTGATACAAGATGTTTGTAATTGTAGCTGCCACTCAAAGTCAGAACCCTGGCAACCCATTCACCAAGATTAAAAAGCCCCCAGGGGGAGGTGGGAACATGTAAGTATTGGATGCATATTGCTGTTTGCTGTGATATTGTTAGCTTTTTAGTATTTCCAAGAAAAAAGTTGAGGTATTGTCATATAGCTATAGTGTTGAAGTCTTTGGCAGTGCGCCTTCACCTTGGCCTTAAAACAAAAACAGTTTATGAAATTCTAATGAAACTTGGTACACATGTTGCCAGAAACATAACACCCATGTACAGTAAAGCCTGTAACCCTGATTTTAATACTTTAATAATTAATTGAGTTATGCCCCCTTTTTTACTGAAAAACAGACGAGCATTGGCCCTTTGTTATAACTCTTAGATTTTTATAAAAAGCATTCATTATTTTTGTCATAAATAATGTACAGATCTGACCTTATGTTGAACTTTCTTTTTATATATTCTGTGTCTGTTCATTTGTTTTGATATAATCGGCCAGAGACATTTTTTTAAAGCTCATACATTTGTAGCTTAAAAAACTTGGCCATTAAAACAGGCTTATCACTTTTTATCACTCATATAGCTTAGTAAATTTGGCCATAAACAGTCTTTAATGCTCATATATATGATTTTTTGATATTTGAGCCAAACCACTGATAATGAATGTGTTACTTGTAAGTGAAAGTAGGAACTATTTCGATGGCGGAGGAATTCTAACAGTGAACATGTCGGGACTATTTTAGTGAGGAAGATGCTTGGGCAAGACATAAATGGCAGTCTTCTGCTTCAAGAATAAATCGCCTCTCTATGTAAAAATAACCCTCCTCAGGCATGCAGACTTGCAAGACACTTTCCAATCTTTAGTTTGGCTGGAATTTTGGAGCTTTTATTGATACCTAATTAGATTTACTGTTTGAAATGATTAAAGTGGCCCTTGAGTGTCTGCATATATAGAAGTGGTTGCAACAGATCTTCATAGTTGCAGATGTTTTGCAATGAAGCCACCCTCATGCAGTGTAACTTACATAAACTAATAGGATTAATTTGAATAAAACATGTTTGTCCTAGGAGTTTTGCAATGAAGCCAGAGTGACCCTCGTGCATTCTAACTAGTTATACCTAGTATTGGGATTGATTTTAAGGACCATCCAATTCTAAAGATGAATGACACAAATTTGCTGGATTTTATATTGAGACTAATCCCCCTGAATCTATTCCAGCATTGAATTTGGTTCCCCTTTTCGTCAGTTTCTAAGTGTGATTAAAATCACTTACAGGGCATCTTTCTCCTAGAAATCAATGAAACAGAATAGGTTCTTAAAGGGACTAAACACAAGATGATACAATTGCAAGAAAAAAAGGATATGGTTATTTACTTACCCATTATAATTGACCATTTGAGGCTAATGTTTGGAGGAAATACTGTATTTGCCAATTAAGGGACCATCTGGTGTCGTGTCCCTTTCAGTTTAAACTTTTTTTTTTTTACAAATTAAAGTTATATTAACTTGTGCTAAGTCATTCCCATTGGAACTAAGTTGCACGAGATCGTGGTCTTGTTTTCTGACATACCCGAAGAAAACCCTCTTATCCTTCTTGGTGACCACAACCCAAACTTGCATATGCTTTACAGGTTGTTAATAGAAGTTGAACATACCATAAATGTCCTATTAAACGTGCATGCCATTAGTAATAGACCCGCCTGGGCTCTTTCCATGGGTCTATAATTTTCCGATTCTTTGTCATGAACAATGAATTATGACCTTAACCCTAAACTTGAGTATTTTTGTGATATTGAGGTTAAGTCTTTGTATCTTAAATGATTTATTTGCCTGTAAGTCAAAAGTTTCAATATTGTTTTACTTCTTTTGTTTTCAGAAAGAAAAAGAAAAAGTCCAAACAAAAATCTGACTACGAATGGTGAAAAAATATGCAAAATATCATATAACGTTCAATGTATATGTATATATATATATATACACTTAATGAGATCTAACGCATAGATCATAGATTTTAAAAAAATGTTATTTTCTATTTGAAAAATATTCAAAAAGAACAAAAAGATACAGCTTTACATCAGAAAATAAACCAGATTTGTTTCCTTAAAATTCTGGTCTCGAAGATAATGTCTTGTTCGTAAGGAAAAGATCTTTTAGTGGATACCACTTGTTGCCGCAATTTCACGACATGTAGTTTTGCTTGTATGATTCAGCGGAATTGTTTCAAAACAATGTAATTTCTGCAAATGGATAGTCGTTGGGGCAAAACCTCGCTAAAATGGTATCTGCTAAATAGACTTTTACCTTGCTGTCAAAAAACGAGACTCAACTTCACTATATCGATAGAATAAAGCGGAATAACAAAATAATGCATGTTGCTGTATATTGATTACATTGGTTTATATTTTAAATTAACCAGAAAAACATGTTTTTACCTTTGACCACCAGTTCACTTATTTTACAACACTTACAAGTGTTTTGTTTGAAATGCTGCGTTCAGGGGCATAAAATCAATTTCCAGTCATACTTGTATAATAAGTTCTAACTATCTAGTGCATGATAATTGTAATGGTATGCACAACTATAAATATTTTTTTCATCTTAGTCTTCAGAATCTGAAAAATGGTTTCTAATTCTTATCTTTAGAAGGGCAAACGAATATATACAAATTCGCCATGTGTCTCTCCCTATTTTTTGTCCTGAATGAAATACTGAATTTTGTGCCCCTGTCAGAATCTCAAAAAATAACATGCTTTGTCTTGAAAAGAAACTTACTATAAAAAGCAGCTTCTTTGTCCTAAAACTAACATTTTCACCAACTATCTTTCCCTTTCCGAAGTGTTATTTTAGCTTTCTTTTGGTATTAGAGTTCTATGCGGATGGAGTTTTTGGGCTGAAATGTTCTTTCTAGAAAACTCTATTTTTGAGGAATAATTTGAATTTTCCAACAATATGTGAAAAGTAAAAAGTATTTATGGAAATTTAATGTGAATTTTAAAAAAGTTTTCTCTTTGAACACACATTTTTGTTTTCATTTATTTATTATTTTCTCATTCTTTTCAAGGATTTTATGTAATTTCTGAATCATAAGGTTCTAATAATAGTGTTTATATCACGAGATTAAACTTATTATAGTCACTTACATTTACCATTTAAGTATATCATCATTAAATTAATTATTCCCCACTGTAGGCCAAGCAGTCCAAGTAAGGCAGTCCATGGTCTCGAAAGGGAGATGTCTGAGGTTCCAGTGGCCCCGTGGACCACTGTTGCTGAGAAGGGACCTGTGCAGGATGAGCCCCGCAAGTTTGACTCAACAGGCATGTTCCACTGGTGCCGGGGGAGAATCATTGATGAGGCCATTATGGTAATTTCTTTTAAAAGGAGTAGATAACACACTTTTATTTAGCCATATTCACAAAAAAAGTGCTAGATGATCATTGTTGCGTTCTTGTCATTATTGGTATGCTACAAAGCATGAACATTGGTGATTATCCTAACTTAAATAATAATGAAGGTAATTAAACTTAAAGGGAGTTTGCTCACACTTATTGATAATGTATTTGTAAATTGTTAATTTAATTGGACAAAATTATTCAAATTATTTAAGCGGATTAAAACAATTCAAAATGCTGTGTTTGTCCATACTGGACCCTCATTTTTGAGGTGGGAAGGTAAGTGTTTTTTCTTGACTCTTAATTCCATTATCAAAAGAAGAAATATTTCCACCAGAGAGGGTAGAAAAAAGTCTTGAGTCTTGGATTCGTTTGTGAGAGGATCGGGTAAGGCCCAGAAACGTTTATTAATAGTGGCCTTATATTATTGAATATTCGACTTCAAGGCTTGTCCCTGTAGTTTTCATTGTACTATTACTTATACATTATTTTCATATTTTAGGACCGCAACAAAGCAGCAATGACTGTTCTATGCAATCACGTGGTTGTGTGTCTGTTCGCTGACGCCACATCACCGCTGATTGGTCTACGCAACTTGGTTATGCCGTTGCGAGCGAGCAATTTCCATTTCAACGAACTCAAGCATGTTGTTATCGTGGGCAACCTAGATTACCTTCATAGAGAGTGGAAGACGATCCAGAACTTTCCGAAAGTCATGATCCTACCAGTAAGTGAAATGTAGCTGGACGTATACTTTAAATTTCTGTGTTTGATGCCATCTAGATGTGAGTCAGTGACCTTTACCAACTAGAAGTGATTGTTTGTGTAAGACCCACTTGTAGTAGCACTTAGGCCTATTTTGTCTTGTAAATCATGACATGTTTCATTAAAAGTATTGGAGTTGCTATCATGAGTCATTTCTTGCATAAATCTGCTTTTAAGACATTTGTGGCATTTGGATGAAATCCTTTGTCTGATCCTAGTTTAGAAATATTATCGATTCTGTAATAAATCCATATCATATTTCTGTTTGCATTATAACTTGCCAATTAATATTAATCATGAAAGCTTGATAATCCCAGATTCTGCTTATGCATAGTTATGGAAGCGTCAGTGCCACGGTCTATAATAGTTTTGAGGAATACTGTTTATTAATCAGGAAATGACCTAATTCAGAGATACGAAGTCCTAATTACAATAAAATTCACTGACTCATTAGGAGATATTAAGTCGTAATGATGAGATACTTGGATCAATTCTCATTATTTCTTAATTTTGTGGTACGGTAGAAACTCACTAAACCGGACAAGGTCCGGACTGGGCAAAATTTCCGGTTTAGTGAGGATTCCGGTTTAGTGAGGATTTGATGTACGGAGTAAGTTTACTCAAAATATTAACTAAGTTAACCTTTAAAGGGAAGTTGAAAACTGGAATAAAATGAAAACACATAAAGATAACATTTATTTTACATAAAACAATTCAAAAGTGATAAACATAATTAAACATTTCTGCGTTTTTATAATCTTCTTTTTTTCCAAGTCTTAAAATAAACCAACTCGCGAAAATGACCACATCATCACCAATCAAAGTTCTTGATTTGAGTAACAAACAAACAAATTATCCGATTATCTGTAATTTAATGCTTGTTAAGTATGTTTGATAGTTTAATTAGCGCCCCGCTCTAATTTGATTCAATCATAGAAGTCTTTAGATAAAACAACCCTCCAAAATGATCACTTAATAACTGTTTCTAGTTCTTTATTTTCTGCAACAAACAAATTAATGTTTCAATCAATATTTTCTTTTCACAAGTTTGATTATCGTGTGGCAGTCAATCCACAGCGCGATCATCATTATCGATTATCGAGTTAACACAACATCACAGGTGCAATATTTAACGACGCACCGGCTGTCAAAACAAAGTGACACGCGATTCGCGAATTCCTAATACACAAAATCATTTTGACATGTTGGAACAAATATATGTCCGGTTTTATGAGGTAAAATTATGTTGACAACTAACAAATTTTCACGATTTTTTGTCTGGTATCCGGAATTCTGGGGTTCTGGTTTTGTTTGGGGTTTTTTATATTGAAAATAGAAGGGGAAAACCGGCACTCTGAAAAAAGACCGGTATCCCGAGGATTCCGGTTTTGTGGAGTTCCGGTTTAGTGAGTTTCTACTGTACTATCTTTTTATTAGGACTCCTATTTATGACTTTGTATCTCCTTCTTAGTAGCTATTATCTTGTAATAAGGACTTAGTATCTCTTATGTAGTAGATTATACTACATGTATCTTGTAGTTTAATTATTAGAACTTGGTATCTCTGAATTAGGGGATTATAAGTATCTTCTTATAGGAGATAATCCATGAAAAAAAAAAAGACCCTCGCACGGAGAAAGTTTCCATACATAGTATTTCATGTATTAACCATGATTAATTATTTATACTTTACATGTTTTAATATAACAGGCTTTCCAGCATCCTCCTTTTTCATACCTTTTCCTACGTTTTTAAAGGTCTTATTTTTTTCCTACTTCTTGTTTAAACCTTCTATTATACCTACTTCTTTTTCAAGTCAATGGAAACAATGTCAACCATTATAAGTAGTTGTGTTGGTTACTAAATGTTCCATCAAGACGTCCATACAGAGGTCATTTGTTTCATCACAGTTTTAATGAAACAGGTGTTAGCCATTAAAATCAGTTTAATATTTTAAGGTAAAAAAAACTGTTATAAAATGTTCATGAATTGATAGGAAAAGATCCTATATAACTGTCCTACTTTTGTTAAGTTTTCGTACTATTATTATGAAAACGGCTCTTAGGTTTTCCTACTATTTTCTTTTTTAAAGTTTTTCTTTTTCTTTTGGACTGCTTGAAAGCCTGAATATAACTTAAAAGTTTGAAATACTGGTCATGTTTTCATTGGTTGTTCTGTAAGTTGTGTGGTTGGTGTACTCGCTTCACACCTAGGCATCCCGGGCTCGACTTCCCACCTGGGCCCATGTGAGTTTGGGGTTGGTAGTCACCACTAGTCAGTAGTGGGTTTCCTCTGGGTACTCCACTTTGCATCACAGCATAAGCTTGCAGTCACATGTAACAAGACCAATATAATGTTGTAATAACCAAAGTTTCACAATCTTTGTTAAAATGAAATAAATAAGTTTAAGATTACATTATCACATACCCTCTTTTTACAAAGTTAGGTGGAGGATATGATATTAGGAATCTCTATGCCACTTCTGAAAAAAAGTTGTGCATACTCTGTGAAATATAATAATTATGATCTTACCTTGATTCAAACAATTATTCTCTATAAATTTACCCTTAATTAATATCAGGGTTTAATGTAAGAATTACGTAACTCCATATAAAACTATAAGGAGTTAGTTCCCTTTTTTTGCTGAGTCCACTTAATACATGTTAGTTATGAAACTAATGCTAATATTACTACTGCGCTATAATGCTTGGTTGTATAGGGTGGTCAATTTGGCTCAGGGAAAATCTCGTAACCATGAATAACGAATGAGGCTACAGAGTTTCATTTATTCCACAAAAAAACAATGCGGAAACATTCACAGACACTGAAAAAGTATTCTGGCTATAGCTGGAATTAAACCCAGTATGCTAGAATATTCCAAATTAAGAACAACTATGCCGACCATTCTCCTGTGGAAACACCTGACAATAATGGGTTATTGAAGAGTATGTATTTGTAACATGCGATTTCATTGGAAGAAGAGTTGTCTCCCCTGCCTCATGCATATTCATTAAAAGGTGATTTTGTTAGTCAAACTTTCCCACAGTATTTATCATGGAGTGCAATGGAAGAATATGGTCAACAATGTACTTAACGTTGATGTGCAATAGTGATAAATGTAATACTATGTAGTTTTAAAAGTACTTACTAAAGTAATTTTTATGGCAGTTAGTTCCCAGCTTCGCTTGATAGTAAACCCTCATTGTTCATATTTTGACTTCTTAACACAGCTTGCAAAAGAGGTATTTGTTCTCAGAAAATATAAACCATTCTCAACCGCTTTTAGATTTAGTCTTTCAAGCTGTTCATATGTTTTCTTCATTATATCATCTTGCATGTACCTGATGCTATCATTCAATTTTAACCTAATATCAATTAAGCTTACTCCTTATAAATAGCTAGCATTTATTTTTGCAGATGCACATGTTGAAAAATGATGCCTTAATTTTTGTTATTTTCGAGATGAATGATAAATTCATCATTTTTAGTTTTTTTTACAAAAAAGGTGATAAAATTATTATATTGATAGCCTTGATGTCATTTTTGTTGTCATCTTTCAAACTCTTTTATCTTGGCCATAATTGAAAAAAAAGAGTCAAGATACTTAAATGAACTTTTGTTTTCTGATCATGTTGCCAAAGACAATATGTATGGCAAGTCCCATAACTCTGGTTTCAATAATTTTCAAGTTATTACTTACAATTTAAAAGAACAGACTGGTGTTGGCATTCTTCATGACAGTCAATTTACAACAGTTGGTAGAATAGCTTCACAATATTGCAGTAGTTGCACTACTCATATACATTAGATACAAACAAGTGCTTCTCTTATCTCTTCAAAGAATGATTTTACTCTTATATATCACGCGATATTTGCCGTTTAAAATTTGTGTGAAAAAGTCAAGTCTATTAGAAGATAACAAATTATTATTTTCTAAATTTACCACTTTTTTATCTTTTTGTCTGAATCTGTCAATTATATTCTTCATTTAAAGTAATTAACCACATCAATGTATAATATATATATAGATAAATAATATATATATTTTGCTTATCATCACTTTGAATGTATATTACTGATTATTGATTATTGATAGAAATTCCATCATTTTTCATTGCCAATAAGTACTTACAATATTTAACATGGCACCAATACTTTCTGAACGAAAAAATTAACAACCACACAAGTTCACGTTAAACAATTGATTCTTTATCCCAGGGCTCGCCACTGAATCGAGCCAACCTGCGTGCAGTGAATATCAACCTGTGCGACATGTGTGTGATTCTGTCAGCCAAGGACCGCAAGTTTGACGACCCACATCTCGTTGACAAGGAGGCTATTCTGTGCTCCCTCAACATCAAGGCCATGACGTTTGATGACAGTGTGGGTCTCATACAGTCGTCCTCTCCCAACAGCCCGGGGCATCATACTCTAGGTATGGACATGTGAAATGATATCAGTTAAATGTCGTTCACCCAATGATAAAAATAAATAATCATAATACTATATGGAAACACACCATAACATAAATATTATGCAACAATTAATTTTTTACATATTTTCTGAAGTTCATTGTTAAAAAAGGAACATGTTATGTGTATAAAGTATTAAACAAAGTATTAATTGACAAACCATTCTGATATGACCTGTTGCAGAGTTCCTGCCCCCTGGGTTTATGCAGGTGACAAGCCCCTCCAAGTCATCAAGACGAGGCTCAGCCTGCGGTTCCAATGTGCCTCTCATCACAGAACTTGGTGACCACCTGAAGCATCTTTATTTCTTTTACATTATTATATTGTTCAGACTTTCAATCAGAACATATTAATCTTATTCATCCATAATTTTATACCATTTAACTTTTTACTTTCAGTAACTACATCAAAATAAGATATTCATTGAAAAATAAACTGATGTCATAGTTTTTAATTGATAAAAACATTGATGTGGAAGCCAAAGATAATATCCTGGTTGTACTGAGTTGTCATAAGAAGTTATTTGTTTCAGCAAATGACTCAAATGTGCAGTTCCTTGACCAGGATGATGAGGATGATCCAGACACAGAGCTGTACATGACCCAGCCCTTTGCCTGCGGCACCGCCTTCGCTGTCAGTGTGCTGGACTCACTCATGAGCACAGTAAGTCTGAGACTCATATAATTATATGACCCAGTCCTTTGCCTGTGGTACCACCTTCGCTGTCAGTGTGCTAGACTCACTCATGAGCACAGTAAGTCTGAGACTCATATATATGACCGAGTCCTTTGCCTGTGGTACTGCCTTCGCTGTCAGTGTGCTGGACTCACTCATGAGCACCGTAAGTCTGAGACTCATATAATTATATGACCCAGCCCTTTGCCTGTGGTACGGCCTTCGCTGTCAGTGTGCTAGATTCCCTCATGAGCACAGTTAGTCTAAGACTCACATATATGACCGAGTCCTTTGCCTGCAGTACCGCCTTCGCTGTCAGTGTGCTAGACTCACTCATAAGTACAGTAAGTCCCTGATCTGTGACTCGTATATAAAAGGTACATCAGTGCTAGCTTCACTCAAGAGCCAGGTAAGTCTGAGACTTCTATACATTACACAGCTCTTCGCCTGCGGCCCTGCCTTCACTGTCAGTGTGCTAGTATCACTCATGAGCCAGGTAAGTCTGTGACTTCTATACATTACCCAGCCCTTTGCCTGTGGTACCGCCTTCGCTGTCAGTGTGCTAGACTCACTCATAAGTACAGTAAGTCTGCGATCTGTGACTCATATATGAAAGGTACATCAGTGCTAGATTCACTCATGAGTCAGGTAAGTCTGAGACTTCTATACATTACCCAGCCCTTCGCCTGTGGCACCGCCTTCGCTGTCAGTGTGCTAGACTCACTCATAAGTACAGTAAGTCTGCGATCTGTGACTCATATATGAAAGGTACATCAGTGCTAGATTCACTCATGAGTCAGGTAAGTCTGAGACTTCTATACATTACCCAGCCCTTCGCCTGTGGCACCGCCTTCGCTGTCAGTGTGCTAGACTCACTCATAAGTACAGTAAGTCTGCGATCTGTGACTCATATATGAAAGGTTCATCAGTGCTAGTATCACTCATGAGCCAGGTAAGTCTGAGACTTCTATACATTACCCAGCCCTTCGCCTGTGGCACCGCCTTCACTGTCAGTGTGCTAGACTCACTCATGAGCACGGTAAGTCTGTGACCTGTGACTTGTATGTAAAATGTACATAATTGCTAGACTCACACAAGAGCACGGGAAGTTGAAGTCTTCTATACATCACCCTACCCTTGGCCTGCTTTACCTTTGCTGTCAGTGTGCTAGACCCTCTAGTAGGAGGGGACTGTGTAAAGATTGAGTTTATTTGCTGCAATTTGTAACATTTTATGCGAGGTTTCAATCTGCCTTAATACCAAGAAGTACCTACAACTTTGGAAACTAAAATTACTTCTCCTATGTATATATTTGTAGAGTTATTTCAATGACAATGCACTTACTCTGATCCGGACGTTGATAACGGGCGGCGCGACCCCCGAGCTGGAACAGATACTCGCTGAGGGTGCAGGCATGAGGGGAGGCTACTGCACTCCCGCTGTCCTTGCTAACCGGGATAGGTGCCGTGTTGCTCAGATCTCCCTCTACGATGGTCCACTTGCTCAATTTGGGGTAAGTAAAGTTTTAAAGGGTATGAGAACCTATGAGTTTTATAATATGAGTGTCTCTTAATTAAAGTATAAATAATATTTAAAAATATATATTGAAAAATCACACAAATGAATTATTTTATATATAAATGTTTCCGTGTTTCACATTCATCAGTCACTGTAGATAAACAATCATGCAAACGAAGTGACATCAAGGTCATACACTTTTTTAATGACGGCACATTGTTAACTGGCAAAGCCAATGACGTTGATAGGAACAGAAATATGATAATATGATACACATACATATGTACATAAAAGTATTATTGATAACATGTTATTCAATTGACTATTAGAAATTGTGTAATAAAAACATAGTAATTACAGTATAACCTATTTAGCAGTGAAAAGAACTTAGGCTTGATAATAGGGAAGACTATATGCTTGGATTTATTAGACACAATTCAAAGGAAGCTTTTTTGCATCTCATTTGAACGTGTTGATGTGTTATAATCCAAACTATATTTGTATTTACATTTTCATCATGAAATCAACCACACCTAAAAAGCCAATGTTTTATTAAGTGGGTCTCAGCTTTGTCATCTGTCCTTTTCATTTAGTAATAAATTCAGTTTTATATATCAATAGTTGCATTTTATACACCATATGTGACATGAAATAAGAGTAAACGTCTGAGCTATATACATGTAATATTATGTTCAATTATAGCCATATGTTTAAGATGAATGATTGTTTTGTTGACCCCGAAAAGTGATATTGACCATGGATGAAGTAGAAAACTCAGATGTGGAAAAAAAAACAATTCTATTTTTTTATATATAATACATAAATGGGCACAAGTCTAAAACCTCGAAGATTAATTAATTGTCAAGACTATTTTTGTAGACTCTCGTCTGATTAAATTTATGCAATAAGGGATGTCTAGAATAATACAACTCTGACCAGAGAGGCCAGAAAAGTAATGCATAGTTTTGATCAAATTCATGATCACGGGAGAGTGGTTAAATTTTTTATGTGTGTCTGCCGCTCATCCAATGGTCACAATCTAGCCCCTAGGTAGAGGCCAAGATCCATGGGCTATGAGATATCAAACAGTCTCAAGAGGCCTAACTTCAATTCTTCATTTCATTGTAATACCTTTCCTTCTAGTTCGAGTATTGATGATGAAATTTGCTGAATTTTAAACTGTTCAATAATTTATTTAAACTGTTCAATAATTTATTATTAACCCTTTTTTGGTAAAATGAATGGAATTAAGATGATTTTTTTAAAATTAAATCCAAGTGCTTTCTGAGTCTGAGAGTCTAGACTTGGTCTTGAGGCTGTTCCTTATAATGGGCCCTGGCTTGTCTAGTTCTTGTTCCTGTGGACTATATTATTCATATCAGCGCATGGCTGTTTTAACATTTGATCTATGATATATTAAATAAACTCAATTCATAAACCCCTCCCCATGTTTCAGGAGGGTGGCACTTACGGCGCGCTGTTTGTCCATGCTCTTCGCCAGCAGGGTATCCTCTGTATTGGGCTGTACCGGTTCCGGGATACAAGCTCCACGGAGAAGAGCCCCTCATCCAAGAGATATGTGATCACCAATCCCCCAGAGGAATTTAAACTGCTACCCACTGATCAGGTACGGGTATATTTTTGGTCAATGTGTTTTTTATTTTGATCATTCAATGTACTGTGTGCTTCATCACAGGGGATTGGGCCGAAAGTTTTTAGCCTTGATTTGTAAAATAAATCAATAAATTAACCTACGATCCACCTATTTATTGCCAAAAATAATGACTTTGGGCCAATATTCCTATGACGTGACACATTTTTTTTTTTATCTTTCTTATTCACAAGTTAATAATTTTTATTGACTGTAATAATTAGAATTGGTAAGTATGTGCACAACTTTCTTCTTGCTTTTGCAGCCTTTAAGATGTTAATTTGTTATAAGTTATCCAACATATAAACTTTCAATGTATTAGTGATATATTTATTAATAATTACAAATTAATAGTATCTGAATGGTTGTTTTTTTTTCTAACAAAATATTTAGATTATACTTACACATATTTGGAATAGTGTAGAATTTACCATTAAAAATAGATTCCAGTAGATAATCCCTCTTGTTTTGTGGGTCAGTAGATATGAGGTCAAGGTCAACAGCCGTATGATAATATTGTCTGCTCTATAACTTGAGAACAGTAACTGTTATACCTAGGAGCTTGAAACTTCAATGGTAGGTTGCCACTGACCAGTATATGACTTGTATTGTTTTGGGTTCAATAGGTCAAAGGTCAAGGTCAGGATTCTAATGAAATCTTTTGCCACACATGAACTTTACAACAGTTTGACTTAGGACCATGAAACTTTAATGGTGGATTGTACTTGACACTATATGACCAGGTCATTATAAGGGCAAAGGCCACTTTTTACAGAATTATAAATACATTCACTTTGGTTTAACCTAGAACTTTAAGACTTCATATGTAGGTTGCCCTCATATTTTGGGGGTCAGTAGGTCAATGATGAAGGTCATAGCCACCATTTTTTTTTTTTTTTTTACATGTTTTAGACAAAGCGAAATAACATTTAACAAACACCTTGCTGTTGTTTTTACCAGTTCTTAAATGCATTTGAATGTAATGACTGATATATCCTTTTTGATGGTTAAACCATTTTATAGAATTGGAAGGAAAAGCAGGGGAAAAGCACACAAACAAACCAAGATACTTATTTAAAAAAAAGTTTTTAAACTACATCTCTGAAATAATATACTTTGAGTTTTGTTAATTTGATGCGTACAAATTTATGAAAATATTGCAAATACATTTAAATATTTTCAGGCATATCTTAAATAAAAGTATCACTTATATTAAAATTAATAACACATATAAACTTCAATGGGTATCAGTTTGCCTTTTTGATTTGCAATTTTATTATATATTATTATGATGTACATGTATGACATAAATTTTGTTAGCTGTTTTGTATGTTTAAATGATAAATTCGTAATTTTATATTGTTGCAAGCCAACAAGCTTTTGGAGATAAATTTGCTGGATCTTGAGTATAAAAAAAACATATATTTTTTTTATTTCTTCTGTTGCTGTAATTAGCATCTGAAAAAAATAATATCATATACTCTTTTCTTGTAAATAGGTTACTTCACCTTTTAATAACAGTAATATATGACTTAATGAGATTGTATATAACAGTGAATAACAATATATTGTAAAACTAAATTGAAAGTGTTTTACTTTCAAGTTTAAATAAGCCTTTCCAATTAAAGTTTCATAACTCAGGATTATAATCAGACGATCTGAATCATGACTCAGAGTTATCAGGCCCCAATTTCTCGAAACTTCTTAAGCCTAACACGCTTAAGTAGCTTATTTCAATTAGCCAAAATACATACTTAAATTGAATTTTGATAAATGAAAAATGGTTTATTGTGATAATCATATTAATAATTCCTATCTAAAGCATAAAAATTCTTAAAGAAGTTAATATTATGCAATTTATTGAACACCAAAAATAGTGAGCTTAGCTTAATCCTGTTATAAGGGACTTAAGAAGTTTCGAGAAATCGGGGCCTGGTAGTGATATGCTCATGATAGGTAAAAAATGAGCTGAATCTTAAAAGTTGTAAGGACATAATTATCCATAGGTGGAAGTATCAGTCGGAGATGTTTAAAATGATGTTTTCATATAATTAAGTTAACTTTATTTTCACCATCTCTGACATTATACTGCCACCTATGGACAAATCCCGTGATTTATCTCTGAAGCTGGTTGGTTCTGACATTTTGCAGTGCCTTAATTACTAATATGTATGTCTTTTCTCCTTTTACTCAGGTGTTTTCTCTTACGCCCTGTAACCTCTCTAAAAGTTCCGCTCCCTTACCAAATGGGAATGAGAAAAGTAAGGTGGAAGCATGCGTGAGACCCCCACCCTATATGTGTTTCACTGCTTGATACTATGTTGCCGCGTTGCTTGTATGTAGTGGGGTGCATTATGACGACTGTGTATCTGATGTACAGATTTAAATATAAATACTATAGCTTGAGTTTATGAGTCTTAAATTATAGCTCGTCTTCTTTTTGATGGTAAAGAATCAGGCTGCTGTGATAGCGCTGGTGCCGCAGGCATCAGAAAAAAACATTAAAATTAAATTTTATTGTACTCATATGAAGCTTATAACACATGTTTTCAGAAACAATATGCAAATGTTTGCAGGGCACAAAACTTTGGTTTGAAAGGACGCACAATAAATGTTAATGGAAATAACAAAAAAAAACAGATTAATGCGTTAGCGTGTCTATGATTAAGGTACAGATTACCGGTAAAAGAGATTAGCGATATGTTGGTGCTGTATCTGTTCCTAAATCATATACATTTTTTTTTTTTTTTTGATCTTTAAAGTGAAATGAGTTTAAATGAAAATGCATTAAAATTAAAAAAAAATGAAATTGCATCGACTTACATTGTGTGCCTTTACAATTATTTGGGTTATGCCCCTTGTTCGATTAATAACAAAAATGCAGACGAGAGAAGTTGTTCTCTCCGCAGCGATCTTGTTTTTATAGGTTGCAAAATTATTGATCTGAGGCTGAAACTATTCACTTATTATTATGCTCACAATTTATTATTATTTTTTTTTAAGTTAATTTGAATTCTTTTTACTAATTAAGCAACATTTATCCACAATAATTTGATTTTTTTTTATTCATATAATTATATTTATATTTGCAATAATAAGTTTTTAACTTTTATACAATAACTATGCATTGCAAAATGATAAAAATTGTAGTATATTTAAATATGCCGTTTAGTTAGGTTTGATTCTATACATTAATACCCAATATTTGACTTTAAACTTGCTTTTAGCTCATCTCTTTACAAAGAAAAAAATCCTCAGGTATTGCGAAAGCCTTTAGGTGCTGTTAGCGTCATTGTAGGGCAAACACCTGAACCATGGTCTGTTTTAAGATATTCAAGTAAAACTTGGTACACATGTTTCTAGAGATCTGCCGCCATTTGTATAAAACAGGTTATGTTTTTGGTTTGTTCAAAGTTATCCAAAATGATCATTGATTGGTCAATATTTATCCAATGATTAGTTCTAACCAATCAAATCATTTAAAAGAGTAAACTAACCAAAATATAACCTGCGGACAACTTATCCTAGTTTTATACAATCAGCTGCAGATGTAAACCAAGGTTCATCACTCTTGCCATAATAATTGTCATGTTATACCCATTGTTCGACTGAAAAATAATACAAACAAGCGCTGGTGTTTTTTACCTTAGCGCTCTTGCTACTTATTCAGCAGGCTGCAGGGTGGCCTATATATGTAATATAAGCTTATAGATATAATGTACATAGTATAGAACTGCTGTATAGGCTTTAATTAGCATTCTACAACCAATTGTATAAAACTGGATAAGACTTAGTTATCCAAAGGCTATTTTTTGGCAAGTTTGCCCATCAAAGCTGTTTGATTGGCCTACAGTAATTATTGGATCGACCAATCAACTTTTCTCAAACCAAAGAATAAACCACTTTTATACAATTGGATGCAGAGCTCTTGTGTACTGTGGCTGGGAAAGAGACTCTATAATCCCGATGAGAAAATATATTATCGTTTAAAATGCTATAGGATTTTATCAGTCAAACTTTGGCTAGACATTGCATTAAACGTTTTAAAAGATTTATTTGTAAAACAGCAGAAAGCTTAAGTAATAACACATTGATTATTTGTTACACGCTGTATTACCGGTTCATATTTTCTCTTATAACTCTCAATGCGTCTGGCGCAGGGGGCCCAGCGAGGTTCCTGGTTCCATTTCTAAATAAAAAGAATATAGTTCATTTTTTGTCCTCAATAATAGTAATAATATGTATTATAATTACATAATTATGATCTATAGGCTAATGCTACAAATGCAACTGCTATGAAGTCCAGAATAAAAAGAATATTTTTGCATTTTATGAACGAATATCTCAAATCGCAATCGCGAATCTCAGTCACGGTACCAGAGTATTAGTATGTACATCATGTGACCTGATAAAGTAAACATTCATTATATTGTAACCATTAGTTTGTTACAGCCTGTCCAGCTTGGGTATTGTCACCATCATATCATGTATCATGTAATCATGTTACAGCTTACCCTGTACCTTTAACCTTTTAACGATTTTGATCCCTTGTTACCTTAAGATTCTATGAAACCAGCTCAGCCAAACAAAACCACTAAAATCTAGTACTGATGGGCTGGAGAAAAGTTATGGTTTGCTCAATCTTGTTTGCTCAATCAGTTTGCCTTGAGATGATTTTCAGCATTTAGATTGTGATGAAATAATAATCTATGATATATATCAAGATATGGTTTGCAATTGCCTAATATCATCAGATAGTCATGTGTACACCCTCGCAGCTAATTTTCTCAGCTGATCTGGCAGTAGAATCATTTTGTAATAGGTAATGCAGGCTATCAAACGTCGTACTTCCTACTTTTTAAAAAGGTTTCCTTTTTTCCTGTTTGATTTATTAACCACTATTTTACATTCATCTGTTTGAAAATTGCTGTTCATTGATCAGTTTTTATCTATATTCTTAAATTTTGTTAACCTATTTACCATGTTGGTCCAAAGCTGCACATATTTCTCAATTTCATCATTGCCGACCTGAGATGGCCTGACAGCTATATTGTTAACACTTTTCAACAACTCAAAATGGTCGTTCAACACAGGTTTGATTTGATAGGTGTATACGGTACATTGAAAAATATTTATTAAAATAGAAAACTGTTGTTAAATTATCTTAAACTGATGTACAAATTCTTAATCTTCCTACCTTAGCCAAAAGAAAATCCTATTTTCTCCTACTTTTTTTGTTTTAAAAAGCTCCTATTATATTCCAACTTTTCTATGGGACACATTTGGAGAGCCTGGATAATATTTCAAATTGAATAGCTTTAATCGCATAGTGTGATTCTTCCTTGGAATGGACCAGTTAAGCACACAGCCAACAGCCACGAGGGTTGCGGGCTTGATCCCTGCTTGGAGCTTTGTCATTGATTATATACGATTTACTCTATATAGCTGATTGGAAAACTGTTCATATTTTTGTTGCAATAAAATGCTAACCCATATAAGAGCTTGTTTCTTGCTAACTGGTGCAACACAAAATAAATCTAATATTTATATCTTAAACCTTTTAAAAATATTTCAGTTAAGCAGCTAAATGATTTTGTCTTGATTAAGTTGATACTTGTATAAAATATCAGCATTAATTATCTGTTTATTAAACTTGTTATTTCTTCATAAAAAGGGGTGGATTTAATAAAATGGTGTTTAAGTATGCTGGTAGTTGGTGGCAAGTTATTTAAAAGTTTCTTTTAAACTGCTTATTTATGCTGAATGAGTAAATATTAGTCATGGATTTAGTAAGAATTAGTAGTGTTTTTTAGCCAAAAGATCTATATTTTTATATATCAAACCTAATACTGAGTAGCATTAATTTCCATTATGTATGGAATGAAGATTTTTATTAAGATTTCATTAAATCATTAATACTCCATAACACTATACTATTAAAAATGTAGTATTAAATTTTAATTCAAATAAAATGTTTTCAGTTCAAAATATTTTTATCAAATATGAGTCAATGGGCCAGTGTTTAGAACTCTGTTAAAGTTAACAACTTGATTATTGACACCATTGTTAACTTTTAAACATGAACCATTTGATGATGAGCTAATGTATTTAAATATAGACAAGAACAGCTGAAACAGTTGTCTCAAATCTTGTTAGAAATTCAGTAGATCACAAGTGTATCCATTAAACGTCTAGATCAGTAGCAATTTGAAAGTAAACAATGATGTTAACTTTAACAAAGTTCTGAACAATCGGCCATTTAATGATGTGTTTAAATATTTCTATGGTGTATTTCAGATTTTCTGTCTACAGCCGTTCACAAGTCTGACGAAAAAGAGACCCACAGCGCCGTTCCCCAGAGTCGAGCATGAGGTAGAGGAAGAGATTTCCCGCTACATAAACCAGTCTGCAGACTTCAAGGCCTGACGCTCTTGCAAATGAGCCGAAAATTGATCAACCAGCTTTCTGATTAAAGTTCTTAAGCCTACATGGTCAAAACAAAAATGGATCAGTCAGCTGTTATTGTTTTATAACCTCTGTATTCCGTATACACTTATCAGAAAAAGCAAACCAGGTTTCCAGATCTACAGACATGGAAAAAATCAATAAAACAGCCTTTAAATCTCGAGGCCTATATATCGGTTCCCACCTAAAACATCATGGAGAGTCATCATGGTACATGAACCAGCAATACAACTTCGTCTGTTTGGCCTCGCAGGCAAACTATCAACCTCTAGATTAGAACAGTCTATTGTAATAGTGACATTTAGTTCAAAACATGGCAATATTGTCAGCCACTAGTGGAGCTTGCTCTAATATATAGTGACCGCCTTGCATCGAGATGTTATATAGTGATATTTTTTCATGATTTTGAAATGTTACAGTTTTTAATATGTTTTTTCTCTTTTCTTACATCGTTACAAGCTACAAAGCACACTGTATAGAATAATATTGTGTTTTCTGTTTAAAGGCAGTCAACTTCTTTAAAGTTTTCAATTTCTGGTTCAGATCAAAATTATCTGTTTTTAGATGTATTTGATACTAGTGCATAAAATTAATGTACTATTCACTTTCTCAAAATAGAATTGGGCATTCCATATTGAATTAAACATTTCAAAATGTGATTCATTTTTGTCCCTTAATTTTGCCATTTTTTTTTTCAACTTTAGCCCTGATAATGTTCAAATATAAAGTTCAAGAAGTGTAACACTTATTTGTATTTTAGTACATTTTTAGAAGCATTTGTGCTTGGCTGCCTTTAAGATTGGTAACTGAAAATACTAGTTTTTAATTGTTGTATGACACATTTACTTTGAACTTCTAATGACTAGCAACTGTTCTAGATAACTTCTGAAATAGACTCTTTCTATCATTTGCTTTTCTTACTCTGTAAAAGGGAGGCATTTTATTATTGTGACTTGTACATTCTGTTGATGTTACATTTTATTTGGATAATATGGAAATAAGACATGTTTTATTTCTATGTATGAACAGTAGGAAAAATATCATAATGATGTACAGCGTAGCGTCTATTGTTACTTGATGTTACGGTATATTCCCTTGAAGTTTGAAGCATTCCATTCCTGGTCAATAGATATTATTGTAATACCTCACTTGTAAATGTTGCTATATAATACGATTAAAAACCTACAGTAGACAACAATTTAGATGGTTTCATGGAACATAATAAACTACACCAGAGGACAATTTAGATGGTTTCATGGAACATCATAAACTACAGCAGAGGACAATTTAGATGGTTTCATGGAACATAATAAACTACAGTAGACGACAATTTAGATGGTTTCATGGAACATAATAAACTACAGCAGAGGACAATTTAGATGGTTTCATGGAACATAATAAACTACAGTAGACGACAATTTAGATGGTTTCATGGAACATAATAAACTACAGCAGAGGACAATTTAGATGGTTTCATGGAACATAATAAACTACAGCAGACAGCAATTAAGACTGTTTCTTGGCACATACTGAACAGCAGTGGCAATCGGAACACCTCGGCCATCACCATCGTATGACAAACCTCGGATGTATGCCAGTGCATTTATAAGGGATTTTTTTTTTGTTAAAATAGTTATAATTATTAATAATAGTATTTTAAGGTGTAATGGTAACAATTAAGTTCAAATCGAATCCCAGGGAAGTGTTTTATTGCATAAAGAGTAAATTCCTTAGGTCTGCTACAAGATCTACTTGCAGGTAAAATGTAAACAAAATCTGCCGTTGTTAACCATCTATAATACATCCGAGGTTGTTTTAATGCAATATGGCCCAATGCTCCAATTGCTGCTGTAGGTGACAATTAGAACTGTCTCTAAATTTACTGCTGACATAAGTAAGAGGTAGTATGTATCACCCAGACCCTCAGACAGAACGACACAAATGTTTTCTGTTTTTTAATGTTTTTAGAGGTATAAAAAAAAACTTTGACGTTTATAAGACGTTTATAATTGAAGTATTGGGGAAAAGAAATATTGCAATCTTGGGCATTGTTTATAGGTATAATATAACAAGTTTTGACTTCCTTGAGGGGGACGGTACATCTTGTCAACCCTCGGCAAATAATGTCTCTATCATGCTGTGGTTTATGATTAGGTGTTTTTTTTTGAAGAAAAAAACTGGAATAGAAATTGTTTTTTTAATTACTTTTTATTAAATTGTGTGTATTTGTTTTCAACAATTTTTACTGGTATATCATTTTGCAATTGTATGTATCTGTAAGTAGAAATGACCGATATGAGGTACCGTCTTTGCAATTTGAAAAACTGACATGCTTAAGCATTTTTGCAAGAGTAGATTTCTAAGTTAAATGCAATTTATCTGGCTTAAGAAGCTGACATTTTGATGGGGAAATGCAGTGTTTTCCACATTTAATTGTATTATTTGAATTAACTAGTTAATACTATCATTGAAAATGATGTGATATAACGCTCCCATAATACATATAACTGCTTGTTAAAACCTACAAAGGCTTAAAAATAAATTGTTTGTTTCAGGTTTCCTGACCTACCCTATTTTTGCCCGGAACCTAAACCTTTTTATTGCTTTGAGAACTATTTTTATCATTTATTAAGGGTTTTTTTCCTTTAAATGTTTAAAATGAAGTGTTTTTGGCTTTTAACAATACCAGTGATGCTTCTTCTGTATAGATGTTCCTATGCATATAGTTTGTAGTTTTGGGTAACAGAAAAATCTCAAGAAACAATTTGCCTAAAAAAAAGGTAAAAGATTTTCTGACCTTACCTACCCTCTTTCTTTCTGGGCATGAAATCTGAAACAAACACATTATTTTTTAATGCTTAAGTTTTAAGTCAAAGATTAGTTTGACAACTTCTTTGCCTTGATTTGTCAGCAAATTGCAGAGACTGGACTTCATAGCAGCTAGCATTTGTATGTCAAAACAGACTTGGACTGTGATATCATGTGTATATATTATCTTATATTGTATCTTTAATACAACCTCCTGCTGCTATGGGTGGTTATTCTTGTCCATTGGATTATCATGACTTAAATGTTTTACAAAGTTTTGACTGTTGACAGTATTGTTTGTTTTTCTTTTGTGTGTTGTTGTGTATTTGTCGGGATTGTGTGTTTGAGGTAATGCAGGCTTGCAACACAACAGTTTATCTGGCGAGCCCAGTGATCAATACACTAGCTTCTCACCAAGGCAATCCAGGTTTGATTCTTGGCCTGGGCGCATGTGAGTTTGGTTGGAGGTTATCCAAAGATGAAGAAGTGAGCTTTCTCCGGTTTCACCTCCAGCACAATACCTTACTGTTGCGCAACATTGTGCCAATTAGTGTGACTAAGATGATCTAACTTTCTTCCATGACAATCGATGTAAACCACATAAAGTTTAAACTACAGTTTATAGTAACACACCAGTTTAACTGTTTATTGTACTGTAAGGGAACTAACACTGGAGTTTGAGTAAACCAGTACACCGATGTATGGGTAAACAAGCGTATCGGAAAACCAGTGATTAGGTAAACAAGAGTATAAATTAACCAGTACAGGGTGAATTGTTAAACCAATGTATTGATAAGCCAGTGAATCAGTAAACCAGTATATTGGTTAGCTAGTCCATGGGTGTATCAGTAAACCAGTGTATTGGTAAGCCAGTGATTCAGTAAACCAGTATATTGGTTAGCTAGTCCATGGGTGTATCAGTAAACCAGTGTATTGGTAAGCCAGTGGAACAGTAAACCAGTATATTGGTTAGCTATTCCATTGGTGTATCGGTAAACCAATGTATTGGTAAGCCAGCGAATCAGTAAACAAGTGTATTGGTTAGCTAGTCCATGGGTGTTTCAGTAAACCAATTTATTGGTAAACCAGCGAATCAGTAAACAAGTGTATTGGTTAGCTAGTCCATGAGTGTATCAGTAAACCAATTTATTGGTAAACCAGTGAATCAGTAAACCAGTGTATTGGTTAGCTAGTCCATGGGTGTATCAGTAAACCAATTTATTGGTAAACCAGTGAAGCAGTAAACCAGTACATTGGTTAGCTAGTCCATGGGTGTATCAGTAAACCAATTTATTGGTAAACCAGTGAATCAGTAAACCAGTGTATTTCCATGGGTGTATCGGTTAACCAATTTATTGGTAAACCAATGAATCAGTAAACCAGTGTATTGGTTAGCTAGTCCATGAGTGTATCAGTAAACCAATTTATTGGTAAACCAGTGAATCAGTAAACCAGTGTATTGGTTAGCTAGTCCATGGGTGTATCAGTAAACCAATGTATTGGTAAGCCAGTGAATCAGTAAACCAGTGTATTGGTTAACTAGTCCACATGGTATCGGTAAACCAATGTATTGGTAAGCCAGTGAATCAGTAAACCAGTGTATTGGTTAACTAGTCCACATGGTATCGTTAAACCAATGTATTGGTAAGCCAGTGAATCAGTAAACCAGTGTATTGGTTAGCTAGTCCACATGGTATTGGTAAACCAATGTATTGGTAAGCCAGTGAATCAGTAAACCAGTGTATTGGTTAGCTAGTCCACATGGTATTGGTAAACCAATATATTGGTAAGCCAGTGAATCAGTAAACCAGTGTATTGGTTAGCTAGTCCACATGGTATTGGTAAACCAATGTATTGGTAAGCCAGTGAATCGGTAAACCAGTATAACAGTAAGCTAGTCCACTAGTGTATTGTGAGATCCCTATTTAAAAGATCGTTACTTTTCAAACAAGCTTTTAAAGCTTCATCAATTCTATCTCACTGAAATATTTCCCATTATGCATTTGTCATTATGTACAGGGCAATGAACACTGTTATGTTGCAAGCCTTGTCGAATTGTTTCCAATAATAGAAGTGATTCATATATTCTTTTTAAACTCAAAATATATAAATGCCTTATATGAAAGTTTTGTAAATTGAAATTTGCTATAGTTAACCAAAAAATTAAAATCATTCTGCTTCTGAGTATTGTTGAAAAATAATTTTCCATGAATTTTACTTCAACAATTATTGTAATATTGATGGTGTTAAATATCAGATTTAATTTCATTATATTAATAGGTTATTTTAAAGAAAATTAATGATAATTTGTCTTTTGATTGTATGTTTTTATATGGAAATGAAATTGTTTTGCAAATCAGCTAATACATTATCAAAATAATTACACTTAATCTAGAGTCAACAAAAGTATAATGGTTGTCAAGTACAATGTAAGATTTAAGAACAATAATTCTAGTTTGAGGTCATGACCCCTAAATACTTTTTTCAAGAATTTGCATGAGTTGACATATTCATTGCTTTAAGTGACACTCTTATTCAAAATCAATACATACACATGTATAACAAACAAACTTTGAGTGATTAATCTTTAATTACTGTAATACTAACTATTAAATGCATTAATGGAATATATGAAAACGCAAAAATATTAATTGATTTGTGATTGCTAAAAGATTTACTCTGGTCTACTATATCGTTTCATTAGGTAAAAAAATATAATGTTTTCTGCACCATAACGCCCTAAACTCGGTATCTTTGAGAAGTACCAATGTTTTTGACATTTATTCAACCTTTTTGGTATATAAAAACAATTTTATTAATTGTGGTAAGTCTTATTTGGGAGTAAGTGTGCATCTTTAACGATTGAGATCAGCAATAATTCAATACATGGCTTTGTAACACATTTGCATTCTGCTTCAGTTTAAAAAGTATTAATTATCAGCACATATCCGTTGTTTGAGATTTTTCCGTTTCTAATATTTAATAATGATATTTGTGAGAAAAAAGCTTGTTTATATAGTTTTTTTATATATACAGTCGAAACCCATTGGTTTGATATTGCTTGGCTCGATTTCCTCGTTGGCTCGAACTGGACGTAGAGGACCTATTTTGTTTTACTCTCTGTAAGGATGCACGCTTGGCTCAATATTAGCGAGGCTCGAAGTATTTCATCTGGTCCCTGGAATATCAAGCCAGGTTTCGACTTTAGTTAGAACAGGATGTTTAAGTAATTTGACTTTATCTATTGCAAGTGGATATAAAATATAATTTTTAAAATTTCTTGCATTATACTTATGTAGGCAAAACAACAAAAACAACAATGTTTTCATAACTGCATTTTTTGTTGAAACGTAAGCATTTAAGGTTGTTTTGTATGTTTTCTTTCTTATTAGTTTGAGGATTGTTGTCAGTGCTGTTATATGATCTTTTTATCTAATAAATTTAATTTATTTAAAATGTGTCTCCTCATCTTTTACAAATTCAGTCAGTTTGTTTGAATGTGATTCAGGGTGAATATGATCCAGGCAAGAATGTGATGCATACAGAATGAGATCCAGGAAGTATATGATGCAGTCATGAATGTGATGTAGTCAGAATATGTTACAGGCAAGAACGTGATGCTAGTAAAATATCATGCAGGCAATAATGAGATTGAGGCATACTGTGAAATCATTAATGTTCGTGGGACATTAATGTTCGTGGTTTTCGTGGGTTGGGTGATCCACGAATTCAAGATCCCACGAAATATAGACCCTTTATTCACTTTTTCAATTGCCTTGTTACGTACATACACTAGTATATTATTTACAGAGGTCGCAGTATACAGTGTTAAAACCTGTCTCACTGTATAACTTACGATCATTATTCTGTTGATATATTATAACTGCCTTTAACAAATAATGAACCAAATCAATTAAATGTGTTTTATGCAGCAAAAAGTTATAAGCACGTGTTTAAACGTGTGCTGTTAATGAAAATATCCAAGTTTTAAGATGTGCGTGATGAGTGTCTGTACTCGATTTTTTTATTTAATGAAATAATTAATCGATTACTAGTACATTGAAGGTTACTAAGCACCGAACGTGACAATATACGCACCTTTTCGGTGTTTTCACAGTTTGCAAAATTCTTAATTGGCATTCAATGGCTTCCCCTATCTGTATTTATGATCAGGGTACATCTTCTTTTATTACCTTTATTCCCAATTAAATCGATAAGTGACATGGGTATATGCACTAATTGGCATGTCGTACCACATTAGCGAGTGTCATAAACCGAGTGACATAGAAGACGGAAATCACGGGCCAGCGCGTGGATATTATGCAGACGGTCTAGGACTATCGCATCTTCGATTATTTATTTTTTTCAAAAATGAAAATCCACGAATTCAAGTACCCACGAAATTGTTTTTTTTCGGCAAACCACGAAATTTCATGCCCACGAACATTAATGATTTCACAGTAATATGATACAGGGAAGAATGTGATACAGGCAAGAACGTGTTGCTGGTAGATTATGATGCAGTGAGAATATGTTACAGGCAAGAATGTGTTGCTGGTAGAAAATGATGCAGTTAGAATATGTTACAGGCAGGAATGTGTTGCTGGTAGAAAATGATGCAGTTAGAATATGTTACAGGCAGGAATGTGTTGCTGGTAGAAAATTATGCAGTGAGAATATGTAATGGGCAAGAATGTGTTGCTGGTAGAATATGATGCAGTGAGAATATGTTACAGGCAAGTATGTGTTGCTGGTAGAATATGATGCAGTTAGAATATGTTACAGGCAAGAATGTGTTGCTGGTAGAAAATGATGCAGTTAGAATATGTTACGGGCAAGAATTTGTTGCTGGTAGAAAATGATGCAGTTAGAATATGTAACGGGCAAGAAGGTGTTGCTGGTAGAATATGATGCAGTGAGAATATGTTGCATGCAAGAATGTGTTGCCGGTAGAATATGATACAGGCAGAATTTGATGTAGTGAGAATATGATACAGGCAGAATTCGATGTAGTGAGAATATGATACAGGCAAAATTCGATGTAGTGAGAATATGATACAGGCAGAATTCGATGTAGGCAGAAGTGTGATGTAGTGTGAATATGATACAGGCAATAATAATGTGGTGCGGGTAAAATATGATGCAGTCATGAATGTGATGTAGGCAGTATATAATGCAGACAAAATGTGATGCACACAGAATGTGTTACAGGCAGAATATGATACAGGCAAGAATGTGATGTATTCAGAATATGATAAAAGCAAAATTGTGATGTATTCATACAGGCAGAATATGATGCAGCCAAGAATGTGATGCTGATAAGATATCATGCAGGCAAAAACTATGATGCAGGCAAGAATATCATGTAGACAAAAATACGATACAGGCAATTTTGTGTTGCAGGCAAAACTTTGGTGTTATCCGAATATGATGCAGGCAGGAATGTGATACAGGTAGAATACAATGCAGGCAAAAATGTGATGCATGCACGATTTGATGCAAGCTGAATATGATTCAGACAAGAATATAATGGAAACAGAATATGTTGCAGGTAAGAATGTGATGTTACCATTATGTTTTACAGGCAAGAATGTGAAGTAATAAGAATATGGTGCAGGTAGGAATGTGATGTAGTCAGAATATGGTACACCCAAGAATATGATGCATGCAGGATATGTCTTTGGCATAATTTGACGCAGAGAAGACCGGAATGTGATCCATGCAATAGTATTAAGAAGGAAAAACATGATGTAGGCACTAATGTGATGTAATCAGAATATGATGCAGGCACTAATGTGATGTAATCAGAATATGATGCAGGCACTAATGTGATGAAATCAGAATATGGTGCAGGCACTAATGTGATGTAATCAGAAAATGATGCAGGCACTAATGTGATGTAATCAGAATATGGAGCAGGCACTAATGTGGTGTAATCAGAATATGGTGCAGGCACTAATGTGATGTAATCAGAATATGGTGCAGGCACTAATGTGGTGTAATCGGGATATGATGCTGGCAAGAATGTGATGCAGGCAGGATAACATGCATGTAAAAATGTTAGAAGCAGAATGTGATGCAGGCAAGAATGTGAGGCAGGCAGAATGTGATGCAGGCAGAATGTAATGCAGAGAGAACAAAAATATATGATGCAGGCAAAAATGTGAGGCAGGCAGAATATGATGAATATGATGCAGGCAAGAATGTGTTATAAGTAGAATGTGATGCAGGTAGAATGTGATGCTGGCAAGAATGTGATGCAGGCAGAATGTGATGCAGGTAGAATGTAATGCAGGCAAGATTGTGATGCTGGCAGAATGTGATGCTTGCAGAATATAATGCAGGCAAGATTGTGATGCTGACAGAATGTGATGCAGGTAGAATGTGATGCTTGCAGAATATAATGCAGGCAAGATTGTGATGCTGGCAGAATGTGATGCAGGTAATAATATCAAACAGGCAGAATGTGATGCAGGCAAGATTGTGATGCTGGCAGAATGTGATGCAGGCAATAATATCAAACAGGCAGAATGTTATGCTGGCAAGATTGTGATGCTGGCAGAATGTGATGCAGGCAAAGTATTGAGCAGGCAGAATGTGATGCAGGCAAGATTGTGGTGCTGGCAGAATGTGATGCAGGCAAATGTGATGAGGGCAAAATGCGACTCATGTAGAATATGACGAGGAAGGATATGATGGAGGCAGAATGTTATGCAAGGAAATATGATGCAGACAGATTTTAATGCAGATAAAATATGACACAGGCAATAATATGATGCAGCCAGAATATAATACGGATAAAACGTGATTCAAGCAGTCAAAATGACAAGTTGTTTGTTTGCTGGAACGTTTACAAATACGTTTATAATAACAAGAGAAGAGAAAGTAAATGAATTGTAAGCCTTCAATCATATCATTTGCACCTAATTAAATATAATGTTTCACACAATCTGAACTCTTTGTCATAAGTATATGCTAAAGCTGTGTTTCATTGGACCGATTGTTCAGAACTTTGTTAAAGTTGACAACTTTGTTAACAGCGTCGTTGATAACATTTAAATCATTACTAACTTGGAAGTTTTATGATCTTATGATCTGTAGGACTTCTTACACAATTAGGCTGTGCTTGTATATTATACATGAATTATATTATTTCATAGTTGTTACTTATTAAAACATATGAGCACATCATGTTATATAAATAGTTATGGTTTAAAAGATAACAAAGCTGATGTTTACAAAGTTCTGAACAATTCGATCATTGTGGCCATGTTATTATGAAATAATTCGATACATATGTGTCAAGAAACTGGCCTGTCTGTCATAAACGGGGGCATCGTTTAAAAGAAAGGCTTGTTGGTCGTTGTTTAATCTGTCATAATGAATGGTCAGTATTCTTACGAGAGGACGGGAATGCTGGGTAATTGACACATGCACATCCATGACGTACAGGACCGTATGGCAGGTTTTATTGTCGCTGTATATAAATTATTATATATGAATTATATTATTGCAAATTTATTGCTTAGTAATGACAGTCGTCCGGATTGTCTTATTCGCTATGTTGTTTCGGACCATTTCGTATAGGCAAAATGTTTAAAAGGTTAAATAACAAAAAATAAAAGAAATTCAAAGAATTAAAGAATGATTTTAATTGGAGCCATGAAATAGTGGAAATTTTTAATATTAAAGATACGTTTCGGACGTTACTATGAAAAGTTCACACAGTTTCGGAGTATTTATAACAGTTTTTGGACTATTATGTACCGATCAGTTCGTTCAGTCTCAACCATCTGGAGACACTGCTGTACTGGAAACAAATAGGTGAGATATTTGTACATGTATAAATAATTGTGAAATCTACTATAAATAAGTATGTGATTTTGTAATATTAATTATGTTATTTTGTTTTATTAATTAGTTTATTTAGTTCTGCCTTTGTTCAGATATTTTCATTATACAAAGCCAGTTGTGTGCAATACACATAAAATTATTTTGATAAACAAAAATTGGAGTTTCTAGCTTAAACGCAAGGCCGTGCCGTGCGTTGAGGACAACGCATTTACCGACTTTATACGATAACGTAAATTAAATATAAATAGATAGTTGCCAACTTCATCATCGGCTATCTTGATTCAAAGCACATTTAATGCTTATTGGGAATTATTTTTTATTCACATTTACAATTACACAATGTAAACTATAGAAACAAATCCAAAACGAAATGGACATGGATTGTCATAATTATAACAATCACAGTGATAAATATTAAAATTTACTATGAAACTAGCATGGCATAAATATTAACATTTTTTTACGACGCCAAAGCCACATACACGGCCGTCGGCTCCATTGATCTTAAACGTGAATCAGTGTATAGCACTGACACAAGAGACCCCCCCCCCCCCCCCCCCCCCCCACACACACACCAGAATTATTACTAGGTAGCGCTTAGAAATAAACCCGACAGTACATGATTAGTTAATTCAGGGCTTTATACTGTCACTATCTTTTGGCGAATGCTTCTTATTTTATCTCGAGTCTCGAAGCCAAAGGGTATGATTGCACAAATATGATATAGAAATATGACACATAACACTAATGACTTCATTAAAACAATGGCAAACAATTGACAAGTTGGTAAATCACACCCTACATTTCACGTATGCGGGGTAATAATGTGTCCATCATCAGGAGGGCAAGCAGCTCATGAATACTTTTCAGAATATTGAGAGATGACAGCTGGCTTAAAGGTTCTAAATGATATTAAATAAAGAAGCAGTTAGACTCTTCTCGCCTTCACCCCTCGATACGTTTGCGGCTGTGTACCCTGCACTTGGTTGCACCTGTCATTGTTATTAATACCACAAATGCCCAGAGACAAGCGAGCTGTCAGAATCACACTTAATAAATGCATTTGTGAGGGTGATTATGGTAACACGTTGGTCACTTTGTTCAGAAGATGGCAATCAGAAAAGACTAAGACTGAATGAGAAGTTTCCAGTTTTTGGACACCACTCACCTGGCGATTTAAAATGAGAAATGACACCTTAGTAATGGTTACCTTTGTCCCGGGTCAATATGACAGTACAGACGGGGTTTTTTAACAAAAAATGTCGGTAGTTTGCCACGTGCAACTTAACAAACGCTAGAAAAATGAGAAAATATTTGTATGGTTGATGATGGCATTCTCATTCATCAGAGGTTCGATCATGATAAATCTAACGCATGTGGTACGCATAGCATCATCACTCTGGTGAAGCGAATGGATGATGGGTGCTGATCGCATTCCATCTATTAATCCCTGTACTGTATTGGCAATTATAAAGTTACCAGGGCTGTTGCAATTAAAACAACTAATTTTGATGCAATGAAACTTGGCACACATTGTAAACATATCAAGTTACCATTCAAGAATATTGAACTAATGTAACCAGTGGAAGGCGTCAAAGAGCACTTGAATGAACAATGCATTCTTAAAACTAAATTATTTGTTATTCCACCTATTTAAAACAGCTTTTTGACTATTGAATTTGTCTTATTTGATATATAATCTTCACTAATTATTGGAAAGCTTGTAAAACACATACCTGTCAAATATTGTAGATTTGCTTGTAGTTTAATGATGCAATCCTTGGCCAAAATTTCAACTTGACGAAATTTTGTAGAACGATGCAACGCTGAAATTTTGGCCAAGGATTGCATCATTAAAATACAAGCAAATCTACAATATTTCACACGTGACAAAAGTCATTTATAGGTTCAAAAATATTTTCATATATTTTCTGTCAAAAGAGTTATTTAAAAATGAACCCCACTTACTTGTTTGTTGACATCGGTTGTGACCCGTGTTGACCCATGTGAGAACCCCTTTAAAGTCACGTTATTCCTTACTCTGAATACTATACATCAGAAACAATATATGTATATGGCTATTTGGTAGCTATGATGCACCATACAATTGTAACCACGCCCCTAGGTCCGGGAAATAGCGGGGACTTTGCCAAACCCGCGCAAAATCTGCTGGTAAACCCCCCGCCAAATGCCCGCACATCCCAGGGATCCTAGATAAGGCCAGCTTCCCGCTATATTTGGCGTGAAGACAAAACCACCACATTCACCCGGCACTGCGGGCCACCTGGAAGGTAAAAACACGGCCCATTTCCCCGGCTATCCCCGGTATACTCCCGGATATGGGGGGAGGGGATGAGACAATGAGAATATCATGTAAGGGAACTTGTCCGCCAATGCAGTTTTAGAGGTTTCGGGAGACTATGCCCATCTGCCGTTGCTCCTTGTCAAAATTTGTTGGATTCATCTCATTTCGGTTTTATAGCTACATATTGTGGTAACCTCACCAAAGAGGTATTTGAACAGGACACAATTCCCTTCTCATTTATGGCAATATCATAACATATGTATTGTATTGTGTTTTCATGTTGTATTGCTCCAATAAATCCTTTGAATGTGTTCATACTTTATTTATATCTAAAAAATTAAGATATTTTTGTAATATTTATTGTTAATCCAAATACCACAGTACAATATGCATGGTACGTCTAAACATTGGTTCCTAGTTATTTTTAAAGTCAGATATTCGTAACGAGAATAAGACTCTTTTTGACACACTAGATGTTCCTTCTAGTTTGGTATGGTCTTGGTAATGCATAGAGCACAACCGGTACTAGGGGGAGGGCGACCCCGCCCCCTCCCCAGCCCATATTCGTCTTAATCTACTTTTCATGTCGATATCGGAAAAAAGTAATGAAATACGCTCAACATGCACCAGTTCAGACTTTAATTATAGAAGACTTATTGTGGTCCACCAACAGGCGCGGCTCTAGAAATTGGAGGAGGCGTATTGTGAAAAGGTTTGTCGAAGAGTTTTAAGAAACTAAAATCTCAATCAAACTCTGGTAAAAGACCGAAGGCGGGCTTCAATAGCCCCAGCCCCTGCCAACATTTTACACCATATCCATTTCGATTCTGTTGGAGGGGCGCTTGTCAAAAGACCGCTTGCCTATGGTACGCCTCCTCCAACGTAAATTTCTAGAACCGCACCTGTTGGTGGACCTAAACCATATTTTAGCGATTTATACAAAGCATCATATAGCGTATAGATCACCATACCAAGACATGTGTCCACATGTGTTTTTTTTTATCTCAAATAATCATAACACATACCAAGACATTAGTGTTTAAGTAGCATAACACGTCTGTACATTTGTTTACAAATGAAATAATTTGTTTGCCTTGGTTAAAACGTCCCATCAAATAATAACATACTCTTTGATTGCGTCGTTAATTTGTCAGGCTATCATAACCATTAAATATCATTTTTAAGTAGTTTTTAACTCATCATTAGTGCAATGATGTCATGATGACATTCATTATATCATAAACTGTTTGAATATGCCTTAGGGTGCTGTCATTCGGAACTCCTAGGTCATTTCCATTCGAAAACAACCTCCAACACAGGTGCTCGTCACATTGCCTGGATACAGTAATACATGCTTATTTCATATTTTCTTATTTTTTTTTTTATTTTTTTTTTAATTATTTATTTATTTCGGTCAAGATAGTGAATACATGTCATTTAAAAAAATATTCCACAATTTTTCATGAAAGAAAATTAGTATATTATATTATAATATTTATTTATATATTATAGTAATTTTCTTTCATGAAAAATTGTGGAATTTTTTTTTTAAATAACATATATTCACTATTTTGACCAAAATAAATGATAAAAAAAAAAAAAAAAATATTAAAAATAAAAATAAAAAATGTATTACTGTATCCAGGCAATGTGACGAGCACCTTTGACCTCGAATGTATGCCGGTACAAGTAGTTCGTAAAATTTGCATATAGTTTTTTAATAAATTGTAGTGTTTTTTGTATATCTATGGTTAAAAAGATTGCCAGTGACAGTGTGTTTATACCACGTGATAAATTACGTCATATATGCTACGTCGGAAGGCAACATTTTCCTTAAAATGAAGACTAAAAATCAAAGATAACTTTTCTTTTACTATACCATTTTAAATAAAACAAAGGGCAGTCTTATAATGCCGCTTCAAGAGCCCGCCTTTGTTTTATTACCGGAGTTTGATAAGGTGATTAGTTTCATAAAACACTTCGACAAACCTGTTTCCAAAATAATGTTTTGACAGTGCTCCGTCAGACGGCCGTATTGTGAAAAGGTTTGTCGAAGTGTTTTAAGAAACTAAAATCTCAATCAAACTCTGGTAAAAGACCGAAGGCGGGCCTCCGTAAGCGGCGTAGACTGTGCTATGTTTCATTTAAAATGGTGAAGAAATAGTGAAGTTATCTTTGTTTAAAGTCTTCATTCGAAGCAAAATATTGCCTTCCGACGTAGCATTTATTACGCAATTTTTCACGTGGTTTACACACTCTGAGTGAAGTGTATTATTGCATAAATAATTAAGGTCTCCAAGAGTAAAGTCATTAAGTTTAATTGCTAAATTGGACATTGTTAACCGTTCATATATCCGAGGTTGTTTTGATGGAAAATAGCAGAGATGTTCCGAACGTGGGTGCTCTCTGACAAAGAAGTGTAAGCCGATCAAGCATTTAAGTATAATGTCATCTGTTTTAAATAAAAGTAAAATGTTTCATGACGCGAAATATTTGAATTTTCGGTTTGTTCTTAAATGGACAGAATATAGGTTGATAAAAAATATGCATTATCATGTTTAACTGATATTTGACTCCAATGATTGAATGCAGAATAGAAAAGAGTATGATTTGTGTACATTTTTTTTTAATGAATTCATAGCTACGTAGCCACAAAAAGCGCCAAAAGATCGCCTGTATTGTTTCTTTATCTGTAGACAAATCGTATGCTTTTATTTTGTTTTGATAATTAAAGTTAAATGAGTAAGACATTTGTTTGCATATATCAAGTGTTTAATACCTATATTATGCAATTGTTAACCCAATCATCGCACTTGAACATGTGCTCATGCATGGTCAGATCAGTCAATTTGTCATTCTCAATTACTTCAAACACCTCCTTTCTCCCGGCCTCTTTTTCACATGCTATTATATTCTTCATTGCTTTCTTTCTATTCTTTATGTTCTCATCCAAGAACAAATTGTTTTCCTTTTCTACCTTCCATCCACAATATGTGCATCCTTCCCTGTTTATAGTATCCACATGTTCTCTCCACCAGCCGCACTTATTCCCTTTTCTTTTCTTGTTTCTCTCCATCGATCCCCCACCCCTTATCTATTTGTCTAAGAAACCCGCCTTTTCCCTCTATTCCCCCCTCCAATAAATCCTTATCTATTTGTCCAAGTGACCCGCCTTTTCCCTCTATTCCCTTTTTCACTCTCATCACCCCTTATCTATCTGTCCAAGAAACCCGCCTTTTCCCTCTATTCCCTTCCCACCTCCAATAACTCCTAATCTATTTGTCCAAGTGAACCCCATTTTCCCTCCATTCCCTTTTCCCTCCAATTACCACTTTTCTATCTGTCCAAGTAACCCGCCTTTTCCCTCTATTCCCTTTTCCCCTCCAATCACCCCTTTTCTATCTGTCCAAGTAACCCGCCTTTCCCCTCTATTCCCTTTTCCCCTCCAGTAACTCCTTATCTATCTGTCCAAGTAACCCGCCTTTTACCTCTATTCACTATTCCTCTCCAATCAACCTTTATCTATCTGTCCAAGTAGCCCGCCGTTCCCCTTTATTCCCCCCCTCCAATCACCTTTTATCTATCTGTCCAAGTAACCCGCTTTTTCCTTCTATTCCCTTCCCCCCTCCAATCACCCTTTATTTATCTGTCCAAGAAACCCGCCTTTCCACCTTTTCCCTTTTCCCCTCCAACCACCCCTTATCTGTCTGCCCAAGTAACCCGCCTCATCCCTCTATTCCCTATTCCCCTCTAACCACCCCTTATCTATCTGTCCAAGTAACCCGCATTTTCCCTCTATTCCCCTCCAATCACCCTTTATCTATCGGTCCAAGTAACCCGCCTTTTCCTTATATACCCTTTTCCCTTCTGATCACTCCTTATATCTGTCCAAGTAACCCACCTTTTCCCTCTATTCCCTTATCCCCTCCAATCATCACTTTTTCATAACGACTTTTAACGCCTTCTTGCTACCTTTCTTCATGTCCTTTCACTTGATTAATTTCTCACCATATTTACATGGATGTATAATAAGTAGGGATGCAAACGAATGGCAAAATCGATATTCGAATATTCGGTAATTCTTTCGATCGAATATTCGAATATTCGATAAAAATTGAATCTTTAAAAAGTTATACTAGTAGTTATCTATTAATTTTAGTTATAAACCACGATACCCTTTTCTTTATCTGTCGAATGTTTCCAGTGTTATCGTAATACAATACAATACATAGCAGCGTGTCGAATATTATTACATCGACATATGAAATACATATCTAGCACATAACAAGCACATAACAAGCACATACAATTCAATGAAATCACTCATCAATAAAATCATCACATATGATGGCCTTGTTCTTATTCAGAAATATTATCTTATCAACAAGATCACATGACAGTCTGTTTCTAAGTTTGTTAACAATGAGTCCGGCGCAGGAGAAAATTCTTTCTGATGGCACAGACGTCGCAGGTATCCCAAGCAGTTGGCGAGCAACATGTGCAACGCGAGGAAAGCGTCCCTCGTTCTTTTTCCATCATGCAAGTGGAGTGGCCTCCTCGTCGGAAGGTTCGTGCCGGTACCGACGCAGCTCGTCGTTAGCCGTCTTGGTCGTCTTTGGAACCATGAAGCTAAGACGGGGTCGTTTGGAGGGTGTTGACGCACTCTCGTCGGGGTTGGCAACCGAAATGGAACATCGTCCAATCTACTCTCAAGCGCGTCTTCCGTGTAGCGCCGCTGTTCCGACAGACAGGAAGTCCAGGTCTTTGTAGCGGGGGTCCAATAGAGCGGCAAGGACTAGGGTGGATGTGGCGGTGCCATCGTTCGAAGGTCGGAAGCGGCGACGAAGCTCAGCAGAAATAACACCCTTCACTTCCTTGACGGCATGGGAATCAGCCTCGCATGCACTGAGTGTGTTGTCCAAAAGACTTGTCACGATGAGATAAACTTCACTGCATGACACGTTCTTCTCCGTTGACATATACAAAGTCGTCTCAGTCAAATGACTGAGTACGTCGCTCAGCTCGGAGACGACGGTCCACTCGCCGTCCTTCAACGACAGGTGCTGGTCGGCCTTCCGGGTAACCCGAGTGTCCAGCATGAGGTCGGACAGGACGCGGCGTTGCTCGTTCAGCCGGGCCAGTATAGCATGCGTGATGTTCCATCGGGTTGTAACATCCTGCACCAGCTCGTGTTTGGGCACCTTTAGAGTAGCTTGGCGCTTGCGCATTTCGGCCGTCAATGTAGTCGAGTGTTTGATGTGCCCGACCAGCTTACGACATCTGGAGACGACCCTGTTGACATCCGGGAGAGCAAATGCCGGCTTGATGGCCAGCTGCAGTGTTTGCCCAAAGCACCCAGAACACAAATCATGTTTAAGACCAGAAACGGTAAACTTTTTCATTGATTGCTGTTTACTGCTTTCACTTTGAGAACTTGGATGCTTAGCCTTCACGTGATTCCAGAGATTAGTCGTCGTGCCCATGTACGACAACCTCACACTGCATAGTTTGCACGTGACAGATTTATTGTCAACAGAGCGGGTGAAAAAAGTCCATACTTCAGATGTGGCTGGCATCTTTTACGTTGTTAAGAAATACAAATCTAATATATAATAATAATAATAAGTTTAACTTATAATGTTTTGCGAACATATATTCTGAAGGAATGAAGTGGTATCTACTTTCAGCGTATAATATCAATCACCGATTTGAGCAATATTGCTCAGCTTAATTGGCAGGCAAACTGACAAGAGGGTGTGAAGGCCGCTTCCTTAAATTCTTAATTGGCATGGTCATTTAAAAGAACTGAAAATCAATTAAACTTGTTTGATGTTACTTCCTAATAGCCAGTTATTTTACAATTATGGACACTGTTTATAGTACCCTACGATCGATCCCTAATTGACACATGACGCACACTCGATTGTCATCTCGTTAACGCCTCAGGCACAAGATGCGTATTGTTGTAAAAACAAGACAATATAATTTTAAACACAACAACTGCCCTAAAGACTCAAGGTTTATATCATTATTTTTTGAAAAAAATAATCGAATATTCGAATACCGATTTTAACATTCGAATACTAAACGTTCGATCGAATATTCGTTTGCATCCCTAATAATAAGCTATTTGTGCAACTAATATTAAACAATATTATATTTCAGGACCAATGATTTACAAGCGGTATTGGACCAGGCCATGTCGGGAAATGTTGCAAATTTGGACACACTGCAGCCTGCCAGCAAGTCAGGTAATATATTGGGAAACACAGTCTGAATGACATGTGAATACAGAAACAACTTAAAGCGGTAAACAATTCAGAAATTTTAATGTGTAATCGTTCATGCACCACGAGTATGGCCATGAGAGGCAGTGGTCGAACAGAGAGACTTATTGGAAGACACTAAGACATAAAAGAGACCCCTTTTCCTTTTTAATTTCACATCAATGCAATGTAATTTCAGTTTATTGAAATTCATATAAAAAAACGGAAGAACACTTCTTAGTTAATTTCATAGATTTCTGCAGTAAACAATTTAATTTGTATTTAGTATATTGGTGTATATTATTGGAGAATAAGTTTTTTATGTTTCTTTACAGAAGGGAAAGCACTAGAGAAGGGAAACATTCTTAATGGATTCAGCAGGAGTGAGTGGAGTTTAAACCGTGGCGATGTACTGACTCAGCGTCTGAACAATGCAAACTCTGTCCCCATACTTCACAACCAAAAGGGGACCATTATAAACAGCAGACAAAATGGGCTGAACAATTTCAAAAGAAATTTTGGCAGTGTAAAGCCAACAACTTATCGACCAGATATGGTTTTAAAATCTGGTAATTCACAAATAAACAACAGCATAAGTCACTTGGAAAGCGGCAGCATTCCTATTAAGGGCATTAAAGTTGATATAGAAAATAATTTTATTCCGCACAATAAGGACAGCATATTGAATAGTCCAAACGGATCACCAAGAGCAACCGGAGTTCATATTCCAATAGAAACAGTGCTTAGAGCAAAGAGGCAGGCCATCAGTGACTCGCTGAACAGACGGGTATTTTTACTCATGAACCCCAAAACGCCAAATGCAACAGTGGATATAAACACATTGACAGGTTCAGCTCTCATGATAACACCAAAGGACAACAAAACTGAAACTCATACGAGCAATTCCACTATTGACTACCTAAATTTCGTATCTGTAGAAAACTTCAATAACTTAAGAGACATTTTGGAGGCAGTACAGAAAGAAAATGCATACATACCACCAGCTGTTTTAAGTGAAGTCCTTCAAAGTCAGCCCGCAATGCAGAGAATCTCTGACCTATCCGCTGTGGACATTTCGTCTCTCGTAAACGACAACAAAACCCTTGAAAACAGCAGCAATGGTGGTGGACCGAACAAAATCACATTGACCACTGACCAGTTGCGGGTTCTCTTGCAAGCACTCCTTGCCGGTAACGAGGGAACAAAAAGTCAGAGAGTAAGTGACACCGCACCAACAAATATTCCTGGCCAAGTAAGCACCAGACCTGTACAAACTCTGTCCCCTATACAAAATCAGCAACAGCAACAGCAAACCACACGGAGACAGGAAAGCAGCGCTACAAACAATGCGGGTAACGTGAGAAACAGGTCCACACAACAGGAGACGAGAAGTGTTAGTAATAACAACAATAACAATATTAATTCACAAAACATACACGCGTTAAACCAGGCAGTAAGAAGAAATCTCCAGAGACAGCAGACAAGCAGGCAAATTCCACAAACATCAAGTAGGACCTTAGGTATACCAACACCACAACCCAGACGTACAGTTCCGTCACGAAACCAAAACGCCCTTGTACAGATCGTCCGTCAGTCAGGTTCAACAAATCTTCGGCAGCTTCAGACAAATCCTACTCGAGTTCAAAACACGCGTCTTCAGCCCCAGCGCAGAATGACTGTCCAGTCCCCAACAAGTAGCCAGCGCATAAGGCAGGCCACCACAAGCCGGGGATCGTCTGCTGGTAGACCACTGGTGCGGGCCATCTCAAGCAGGACTGGTTCAACTTCTTCCAGAGTCGGTCAGCCCTCTCAGCGCGGGGTCATTCAACAGCGGGGAACTACATCACAGCGTCAGGGTAGCAGTACGAGGCAGCAGAATGTACAAAGACGACCGCCTGATCCGTTCACTTCTAGATTTCAAGTTGGGTTTCAGCGGGGCTCCAATTTGCTGGCGCAGCCTGATATGGACTTTACGGGCTTTGATGGTTCGGTGCGTGAGAATGTAGGCTTTAATATGAACATGATGCCCCCACCTGGTCCTGGTGGGCGTCCACCACCAAATATGCCTCCTTTCTTTAGAGGAGGACCCGGACCAAGGTTCTTTGGACCAACGATCGTATGAGCAACGCTTAATATCATTGCTAAGCGAATATGAACATTTAATTATAATACGATATTTATAAGTGTAACATCATTCTCATGCAATGAGAGTTCGTATGTATTGGAGCATGAACTTAGTTATAAGGAAATAACACAAACACTGTCAATGTATCGCTTTGTAAATAAGAACACAAAGGTGGACTAATTCATTGGAAATTAATAAGCACGTTCGTGACATATACTGCATGGCTAATACCCAATATACTTTTTTATTCGATTGTTGACCTATCTATGAAAGGACATTGCATGTGTTGATATCCATTGATACAAAAAATACAATACATCATAGGTATGTATTTATATACCTTCTTTCTGTAAACTGACTGCTGAATGTATTGTAAGTATTGTAAAAATGTGATGATGACTATGTTTTAATAAAACTAACATGTTGAATAGCATATTCCAAAGTAGGACATTTAAAGTACCATTATCTATAAATGATAAACACAGAGATGACAATCACATATGTTAAAGTGCATACGTATTTGTAGCGGGAACTGAAGTGATAATGTTCTTCTTACCAATTATCTGCAATAGGCGCTACGCCTATGAACAGTAGAGCAGTTATAACTGCTGAGTCGTCAAATCGTTCTCCTACCAATTATCTGCGATAGTCGTCAAATCTTCCTCCTTACCAATTATCTGCAATAGGCGCTACGCCTATGAACAGTAGAGCAGTTTTAACTGCTGAGTCGTCAAATCGTTCTCCTACCAATTATCTGCGATAGTCGTCAAATCTTCCTCCTTACCAATTTTCTGCAATACGTTCCACGCCTATGAACAGTAGAGCAGTTATAACTGCTGAGTCGTCAAATCTTCCTCCTAACCAATTATCTGCGATAGGCGCTACGCCTATGAACAGTAGAGCAGTTATAACTGCTGAGTCGTCAAATCTTCCTCCTAACCAAATATTTGCGATAGGCGCCACGCCTATGAACAGTGGAGCAGTTAAAACTGCTGAGTCGTCAAAAATTCCCTACCAAATATTTGCGATAGGCGCCTTGCCTATGAACAGTGGAGCAGTTAAAACTGCAGAGTCGTCAAATCTTGTTCCTAACCAATTATCTGCGATAGGCGCCACGCCTATGAACAGTGGAGCAGTTATAACTGCTGAGTCGTCAAATCTTCCTCCTAACCAAATATTTGCGATAGGCGCCACGCCTATGAACAGTGGAGCAGTTATAACTGCTGAGTCGTCAAATCTTCCTCCTAACCAAATATTTGCAAAAGGCGCTACGCCTATGAACAGTGGAGCAGTTAAAACTGCTGAGTCGTCAAATCTTTCTTCTACCAATTATCTGCGATAGACGCCACGCCTATGAAGAGTAGAGCAGTTAAAAATGCTGGGTCGTCAAATCTTTCTCTTACCAATTATCTGCCATAGGATCCACGCCTATAAACAGGAGAACCACAGGGGCAGAAGTAAATTATAATTTTACATACTCTGTATATAGTATTATAGATTCGGAAAAAAACAGTTTGTTTCTGTTCCCTGTGTTCTAAACTGCTCAGTTGACAACTCGTCCTCTTAACCAATTACCTGTGATAGATGCCACACCTATGAATGGTATTTTTCTGATTATGTATCAAACAGTAGCCAGGTTCACGCAAGATCCTGGTCGTAATTTGATATAATCTTAGTGTCATATTTTCGTTATTTTACTACTGATGTATTTGTTAGTAATTCACTTTACTCTTTTGCGAGTAAATTTGTGGTTTCATTGAATACAAAGTTGATGGTATGAAAAATAAAACAAAAAATATCAGTTTCTTAAAGTAGTAATCAGTTATCACGAAGTTTAAAATGTGCTCATTTTTTTGAATCAATTTCGTTGAAAAGTATGTAATGGTGGCTTGGGTAACACCAGAGTGCAAGTACGAAGCAAGCAATACACAGTAGAACATGCTTATGATTAAACCCATTTGAAATACGCTTAAAATTGTCAATATTAACCAGAAAAAGCCTCAACTAATTTTATTTGTTTTGAATTACCACTGGGCGCCGCCATTTCAAAAAGCAATTGAGACAATAACCTCGTCATGCACGGGTCATTTTTTCAATAACCTGGCACACTTGTTAGTTAACCATAGGTGACGTATCACGCGCAATACCCACGTCACTACCCAAAGGTCAAGGTTACACTTAGTGTCATTCACAGGTGGATTTTGAAATAACCTGGCAGATGTTTGGCACATAAAAACGACTTGTCTCGTGCAAAACCAAAGTCCTTACCTTGAAAGTCAAGGTCATAGTTTGAGAATAACAATCATGGAATGTTGCATAAATGCACTTACAGTATAGGTAGAATATTGTGCAATAGCCACATCATAGCATCAGTTACTTTCCTTACTTATTGACCTTTCCATTACACTTGGGGGCATTTGTTACTTACAGTGACAAATCTTGTTCAATGATTTTTCTTAATTGTCAAAGGTATTTAACTATGGTGTTCATTTTGGTTAGTATATAATTATACCCCCACAAACGAAGTTTGAGGGGGTATATAGGAGTGAGCTTGTCGGTCGGTCGTTCGGTCTGTCTGTCGGTCTGTCGGTTTTCATGGTTTCCGGACGATAACTCATGAAAGGCTAGACAGATTTGAAAATTTTTTGGTACACAGGTGTAACATCAGAAGATACAGGTCAAGTTTGATATTGGGGCTGGTGGGGCCAAGGTCACTGTTACTAAAAATAGAAAAACGGTTTCCGGACGATAACTCATGAAAGGCTTGACAGATCTGAACAATTTTTGGTACACAGGTGTAACATCAGAAGATACAGGTCAAGTTCGATATTGGGGCTGGTGGGGCCAAGGTCAAGGTCACTGTTACTAAAAATAGAAAAACGGTTTCCGGACGATAACTCATGAAAGGCTAGTTTTTCTTGTCAGCAGTGTAACTTCTAAATTACTCAACAGATTTAAATAAAACAATACATGCATGATAAAAGAAGATGCAGTGTGCAGTAACCTTGGAGTTATGGCCTCTTTTCAAAGGAATGGTTTGCCATTCCTGTGTCCAGGCGGCATTTGGGGGTATTCGTCACTCCTGTGACAGGTCTAGTTTCAATATATACAAGGATTGATAACTCTCAGTTAGTAACTATTAATTGTAAGTGTTATTGTTATTGTGTTTTTTTTTACAAAACTTCATTACTTTAAAACTTCTTTTTTTAATTACAACCTGCTTGCCAGATGATGCACATTACATTATCTGATATACATAAATCTTACAGGTTATTGTTAAATTGTCATTGTAAATCTTTTTATAACAGTGTTTTCAATTTTATTTTCTTAATTATACATATTGATCATACATATATTGATAATGTATACACAAGTCGAATATATACGAAATAAATTTTGATAAAACAATTTGAGTATTCTGTTTCTATTGGGTGGAAGTCGAGGAAAAGTGTGAGAAATGGTACTTGGTAGAAGTAGAGGTTTAAAAAAAAGTGGATGTTCTATATACATGTATATTCTAGAATTGGTATTTGCATTACATTTACAGGTAAAGTGTAATTGCTGAGATATAAGTGTTGACAAAAATTTATTTTGGGCAACATTTTTTGGATGTATATTATAAATTGTCCTACAGTTAGAAATAAATTAAGCCACTAAACACAGTTTCATGAAGGAGCTTCATCACATTTTTCTCCAGATTTCTCTGCAGAATTGGTCTTTATATCGGCACTAACACCGTCACTATCAGAGCCAACAAGTCCAGAGGCGGTTTCCACAACCCCTGAATCTGAGCCCGTGCCTGTGTCAGGTTTATGCCAGGCCCCAGAATTTTCAACTTCGGGCTCCACAACCAGTAGCACCTGTGTCCTTTCCTCACTGCCCAACCGCTCCTGAAGATACCCGACCAAGTCATCCCGGGTCCCTATCAAGGCGGGCCTCGACAGCTTAGAGTCTAGGTTGTAGAAAGTGCCATCAATATCTCGGAGGAGAATCCAATGTTTAAAGTCTACAGGGAGTTTCACAAACCCCAGCTTCCAATCTGAGGGAACATTGAGAATCACACCTTTCACTTTGCTGAATTCTATATGGGCAATACTCCTGTAATTTAAAACAGATTTCAAGCATTTTAACCATACTCAAATATGTGTGTTTATTGTGAAAAATGTCATATTTCATACATGTATGCATATCAAGATTAAAACGTTAAAAAGTTTTTCCCGTAGTTAAGTTTGAAATAGATATATGTTCACTTAGTTCAAATTAATTAATATATTTCACATGGAAAGTGTTAATTGTTATTGATCACTGTATTAAAAAAGTACACAAATCCTTCTTGGTTAGTTTGGCAGAGAATAAAAATCCAATTAAGTGTTCAAATTGATATATTATCTAATATGATGCATGGCAGTACACTTCAAAATCTGCTCTACATTTATTTTGGTAAATCAGCAATCAGGCATTATTGATTTCAATCAGGTGAATCAGTAGATTTAAACAGTGGCTGGGTCAATAGACAAAACATAACTTTAAACACTAAGATGGTTCACGGGTTTTAGTATGCATTACTAAATAAATGGTCTGAGTTTCTATGACACTCCTGGACACTGTTTTAATAAGATAATTGTAAGTCGTAAACCTGTATCTGCTTAAAAATGCTCAGGGACACTTGTAAAACTTCAGGCAGAATCTATGCGATAATTGTTCTTACGATATTTTTGATTGAAACACAATTTATGCCCCCAAAAAAGGTTATGCCTGTAAATTTACGATCTTAACCCTAACGATTTTTATTGAAATGGGGCTTGAGCCCAATCATTTCCGTAAATGCATACTATAACCTTTAAAGGGACTAGACGCCAGATGGTCCCAAAATAGGCAAAAACAGTATTGACTCAAAACAAGCCTAGAATTGTCAATGCAAGCTAGTAGGAGGTCGATAATAAATCATTTTACATGATTTAATAAATAATAAAAGCAACACTCATCTGTGTATCCCTGTTTAAAAATAGAGCAAAATGGTTTCCCAGTTTAAATCATATCTGATTATGAGTACAGATAAATATACTGCCGCTATTTTTAAACTTACTGGGACTACGTGGTAGACAACCCCAGCAAATTTTGTATTGAAAAAATGCCCCAAAACTGTGAAAGATGCATGTGTTGTAAGTGATGTGATACATCAGAAAGTAAGATTCAAGGCGTTGTATACAATGATGTCAATTTTATGTAAGATTTTGACAAATTTCTTTTTTTTCTTGCAATTGTATCATCTGGTGTCTAGTCCTTATACAGAACTCTTTTGAAACATATTAATTAAAACCTTTTCATGTTTTCTTACTTGCGTTTATCAAACCACACCACACAGAGGTCACGTGTTTGAAGGGCGGCGGTGATCACATTGACATCATAGTTCCCCATACCCAGCAAACTGCGATGTGGGTTCCAGAACTTCTGGGGCGTCAGACTAATGAAGATAGAGAACATGTATTTTTTGCTTTAAAATCTATTAAACATTTTGGCAACAGCCTGTGCACCTGAGGAGACTTCCAAAGAATAAAAACTGCACTCTTAATTATGGCCAGTTTATTTGTTAACATTTATGAATAAAGAAATAAATAGCAGGCTGAATAAGCCTTAAGACCTTTTGATAACTTCTTATTTCCCTACTCATGATAGCAATAAACTGTTGACAAAAATGTTAGCTTTAAGTTCTTAAGTCTGTTCAAACAATCCTTTAAAAAAACAATAACAATTCAAATGTTGACAATTCTGGTTCAATGTTGAGAAATTACGCCTCAATTTTAAATTTAGTTTATGCTACAATTGTACAATTATCTATGTACAGCATTAGGCAAAGAAATTGCTTTGGTTAGGGTTACATCCTGTTAAAAAACAGGTAGGGTAACAAGGCTTTTTTTATTTAAAGGCTTTATGTAAAAACGTTATTGTCATCATTGGCGAATTGTGTTAAAGTTATCTTCTGTATAAACTAAGCTTTATAGGTTTTAAACTTCATATTACAACACACATTTAAAATATATTTTTGATTTTTTTTTCAAAACATTTCCCAAAAGTCTTATTATCTCGAAGAATATTAACTTGGTACCTTGTACATATGTCATCCATCTCTGACTTGGTGAAGACTGGGGCTTGAAAAAGATTGTTGAGCACGTGCATCGCACACAGCTGCTTCCTCTGGCGCTCGTGGAAAATTCCACCATTCTCACACATGGCACCGTCTCTGAAGTAAAAACAACTGTTGTTTGAGACCATTAAAAGTAACTTAAAAGTAAAATGTGAACTCAAAAAAGTACAGCTCCTATCAATAGTATTCAACAAACCAACAGGAGGAATTCTGATTTAATTAACTTAAACCAGTAATAACATCATATTTATCACTCTCTCAGGCACAATGTTAGACATGAGAGTGGTCTTAGGCTGTTGGGAATGTTTACAAATGGGGTCTAAGTCTTGATTCAAACTCAGAAAAGTAAAATAAAAAAGACAAATGTTCAAATTAATTCCATTCCTTTTACATTACATACAAATGTATATATATACATATGTATAAAGATCTATATTTACATAATAGCACAGGGGTTATAGGTCCGTGATAATAGTAAAACTTTTCACTGTTAATATTTGAAGCAAAGTTAACCATCAAGACATTTAAGATTTGCATATTTTAGTCCTGAGTATATATGGAACTTAAAGGTCTGTAAATAAACAGGGGCCTGTATTAGTCCAAATAATTGTGGACAGATTTTAGCATGTTTTTTTAACTGTTTTCTTCACCTAAAATCTTCCTAGTTTACTAAATTTATTTCAATAGAGGGGACAAAAAGTAATAAAATAGGTTAAAAAATCTACCATTTCAGACTAGAAAGTAGAATTTGTTATAATTTTCAAGGGGGTGTACACCCCAAGCCCTGCTGCCAACACTTTGAACTGAATAATTTCCGGTGGGGAGGTAGGGAGGGGCGCAAGTCAAAGGATTAAGTTTCTTAGTTACGCCCTCTCTAACTTCCAATCCTGGACCCACTCCTGCAAGAGATCAACATAGGGACTAGCCACCCTAGGGACCAAATCATTCGAATCAGATAGCTCGACTGGCCAAAACTACAGTCAAAATACCAGGTAACTACACACATAATCAGACATTGACATTATGTAGTGAATTAATCAGTTGATTCAATCAATCAATGATTGGAAATATAAAGTTAGATTTTAGAAAATCGACATCTGAGTTCATGTTTGTAACCTGTAATGTTTATTGGACATTTTTTATTCGAAAATAAGTAGTTAACGGAGTCAATGATTTAAATAATTACTTACTGTGCTGTCTATTAAATGTAAAATGTTGTGTAAAATATGAAGCGTCAACTTACATGAACACAACTTCTACTTTCACTTTGAGGTTGAAATGATACTCTTCAAAAGAAGGTAGAGAGCCAAAATACAAACACCCGCACAAAATGAGTTTTTCCATTTTAGACAATATTTCTCCAAAAGTGTGGGATGTAGTGCTTTCTTTTTATGCAAAAGCACTTACAGTTAAGGGAAACAAAATGAAACCGGAAAAGAAAAAGGATCTGCATAAACTTGATAGTTGGTATGCAAACAAAAAAATATTATCTATCTCTGTTTCATAGGTACAGTCAAGTTACCCTTAGCGGATCATAACCAATAGCGGATCACTCTCTTGTTGAATACATGCTATAAAGTTTATTTAATTGTATTTTTTTTCTGAAAATTGGCAGTTATGTACTTTAAAGTGATTGTGAAAATCACAACAAATATTGGTTAAATCGAACTTCAAAATCATCTGTATCATACGAACGTTCGATGCAACTGTTTACGTGACCCAGTTGTTCCGGCCTCAATTTGATTGCAACATGTGCTCTTTCTGAGAACTTTTCGTCCAACTACAATGTGTAAGTGAACAATTTATACATTTTATGAAAGGTCAATATATAACCTCTTAAAAATGCATAACATTCTTTTTTTCATCAATGAATTGTTAGAATTTGGCGGTCATAATTACGTGTGGGTAATTAACCAATAGCGGACCGCCATTTTGTTCATGCAGTGAGTCTGAGGGGTTCTCTCAACATAGTGAATTTGTACCAGTTTGTCATTGCCGATTTTTTTAAACATAAAACAAACATTGCATGATACTTATGTAACTTTAATTATGATTAAAATATGAATTATAACACACATATCTAATTCAGTTTCAAATTTTTGACTTTTTATTATACATAAATATGATGTACAGTACTATACACACTTAATATCATAAAAATGATATTTATCAGCTTTTAATTTAAAAGACGCCTGTGTTTTAATTGGTATCGAGGATTGCCACTTCCATAAGTGTATACCATGCAGTTTGTGATTGTTTTTAAAAATATCACTTGTGTTTTACAGATGAATGAAGATTGAATTTGGGCAGAGTTGACAACATTATTTATTGAGAAGAGTTGGTGGAGGTAAGTAACCATTTGAATCTGGAACAGAACATCACATTAACATTATCATATTGTAGCAGGGTACACTTAAAATAAATTATTTGAAATAAATCTCAAAGTTACTTGCTCATGGTTTGTAAAATCTTTAAAGTTCAGATGGCCGTGTGGACTAACCAGCTGTCTTCTACTTTTTTCTTCGTTTTTCCTAATTCTGTATTTAATTGAAATGATTTTCTTTCAGGTACCACCGCCACCTAATATATCTGCCATCAAAGCCAGAAGAGGAAGAGGCCATGATATCTCCACAGACAAGGAAGCCCATGATGAACCACAGTCTTCAGCAAGCTGTTGCACATCTATCACATTAGAGAACTCGGTGATAAAGGGGTACCATGTGTACAAGATAAAAACACCAATAACTGGCCCTGTGACAAAGCTTGTTGTAGATAGGGAATATACTTACATCAAAGATAAAGATGCATGCCTTGTGTGGATTCCTGGACTTTCTGAGTCTGATATCACTTTACATGACATGGTAACAGATGATAAAAGACAGCTTAAGTTGTCAGATATAGCTGCCCTTCCAATTGGCCATGTACCATGCATTCTTTGTTTTTACAATGTACTTGATTCGGGTGGACACGTGTGTGCCATCATGACTGGTGAACCGACGCTCAGTTTCCCACAGTGGCCTGCCACCATCTGAGAGTGGTGGTGGCGTTGTTATTCCATGTAAATATGTACTTACAGCAGAAGATGAAGTGAACACTATACAAATGTTAAGAGAAACACTCAAAAAGATGCCCAAATGTTATGTGATGAAAATAGTTGTTAATTGACATTGATATACTTGTTATTGCCATGAAAATATGCTGGACTAAAACTGATATATAAACTAATCAGTTAATTCATATGTCTTTAGAATGTATTTAGAATTTAATTGGCATTGTTTTGTTTTCAACAAATCTAGTGATAATTTGTTGCTCATTATTTCTCACCTGCAATAGAACTGCTTGATGTTATTGATCAAAGAATCTCCAAATTACAATTTTTGATTGTAATAAGTTTTATATGGATTATGGTTTTGTTTAGTTGTTTTATACTCAAAGTAGCTTGAATTTTGATTCAAATTGTTGCATCTTTTGCCATCAATCTTGTTCACTCCAGTTTTCGTGATGTCTGTGTATTTTGTTCAGGTTTAAGAAATAGGTTTACCTTATACAGTACTATTTCTAACAGCTTTTAACCTGTTACCTCATATCATTGCATAGGTTAGTACCATAATATCAACACCTAGCTCAGGCTAGCTGGTCAGAATTTTTAGTCAACTTGTTATGTGTTTATATAAATTATATTTGTTCATATTTTACTTTTTAAATGTCTGTGATTTAATTCTTGATTATAATGTGATTTACTGTGATTTTATGATTCTGTTATCCTCAATCATTGTTAAATTATTTTTAAATGAAAATAAATTATCTCAATCAGCATGAGTTTATTCTATGCATAGAATTAGTAAATCCTATTCATAAACAGTTCACAGATTTACAAGCACATACATACACAGTTATTATTCATATCCATTTTGAAAATTTTATACAGTTATAAAAAGTCCAAAAGCTCTCAAAATTAACTGGACCTGAGTGTTTTCAGCTGGAAATTTGTTGAAAATATTTAACAAATCGGATATCTTTAAATACATACATGCGATCTCTACGGACTTGACGTGATACAGACCACCGAATAAGCATCCTGTCATGATATCACCTATATAATGCATAAAAGAGGGACTAAATATATTTAACAGAAAAGATAAACAAACTGATTGTCAGTTTTGACAGCTAAAATCTCGCTTGAGAGAACCCCCAATATCGGAATGTCACGTGATCCGTTATTGGTAAATTTGATTCGCTAATGCCTCATTTACTCGTACATGCAAACAACGGTCAGTTAATCGGTTTCTGCACGGAAATTGAATTATTTTATGTCAATCAAAAGAGGAAATATTTTTCTTTTTAACTGTAAACGTTACAATCTCAGAATGTAAAACGTTTGTTCAATGCACAGCATTGTTTCCATACTGATCCGCTAAGGGTAACACGACTGTACTTGACACAAACTTTTTTTAATGTTCTATATGGGCTATATACTATAATAAGATCTTAATAAACATATATATAGGCCGATTTTTTATTTTGTGACTTGCGCCTGTGCTCTGTTTAATGTCAACTCCTCTTCCGAGTGTTACTGACATGAACGGTGCGCGCCGTCATGATTTGTGTATTTTCCCAGCTGACCGTGTTTTTTCTTATTTATTTTTTTCTGATTGATAGTTCACCTGCTTATCTTTTCAAGGCACTTATTAACCACCATCTTTTGCGTGTGTTGTCAAACTTGGGGATTATCCACAATAATTGACTTTAGGGGCTACTTATGAAGTTATGTAACATGCGACACCAATGAAACAAACACCAGATAGCCGAGCTTTCTGGCGTAATGAAACAAACACCAACAGATCCCTTCAGGGAAAAGCATGCTCGACCCTGAAGGGGTCCACTGGTCTTTATATACACTACTCTATTCTCACATAGCCCGGGCTTTGCTAATTTGCATATTACCAACCAAGTTTACATCTGGTATGAACATACTTCTGTTTTATATGGAATATTATGAACGCACCTCCGCCGCTGTAGACCTCTGCCGCATACAGGGGAATGTTACCCTTCAACCATCAGGAAAGCAGAGCTTTAAAGATTGTTGAAGTTCCAACTTACTATGCCTCACAGGGCAGCTGAGCTTTCTAGCAAGTGCATAGAAGTGGTGACTATGAACGCACATCCGCCGCATACAGCGGACCGTTACATTTATTTATCATTTTGGCATGTCTTATAATTATGTTTTTGTATCCCTTCCAAGTCCAAAATCCTTTAAAAGACTCTTAGGCTCTTTTTGCTGTAATATCTGTCTATTGGTTGGTGAATCCTCTTTTTGTGTTGTTTATCTGCATTACTGACCAATAACCACTGTACCAGAAGGGTATTGTTCACTACTTCAACATGGTCAAGGTCAAACATAGGGGACAAGGTCAGGTTTATTTGTGCAACCTCCTTAAATTCTGTAGGTGGAAGTATTTGGAAAAAAACTTAAGTATTGTATTTACATATATTAAAGAAGTAGTTTAGATCAACGTCCCACTTATGCACCAGTCAATTGTAACCAAGGCTCCCCCAGGTCCGGGGAATAGCAGGGACTTTGACTTTCAGTCCAGCTGAACCCGGGTAAAATGCTCGCCATGCGGGGACAATCTGCTGGTAAAATCCCCGCCAAATGCCCCTGCACCCCAGGGACCCAAGGTAAGGCCCATTACCCTCTATTTTGGGTGAGAAGACAAAACCACCGCATTCATCCGGCACTGTGGGACCACCTGGAAGGTAAAAACACGGCCCATTTCCCCGTCTATCCCCGGCATACCTCCTGACTTAGGGGGGCCGTGGTTACAATTGATGGGTGACTTAAGGGTCAAAGTTCCTGTGTTTGTGGTGCTTTTGTTCCCATTTACTTTCCAGCCATGTTACTTGAAAGTTGTCACATTAAGTTTTACGTGTCCACTCGGTCAATTTAAGCTCCTTTGGCTTAATAAGTCCAACCACTGGGGATTTGCGAAGGATTTAGGTAATTTGACAACTAGCTGTTCACCACGTATACAGATGTTGGGCAGGGAACATACTCCAGCCATATCACTTAAATGGTCAAGGTCATACTTAAGGGAATCAGGGTTGAAGAGCCTTCTTCTTATATCTACTCAATCAATGAAAATTAAAAATAAATTGCGAAGTAGTATATAAGTGGAGTAGTTAGAACCTTTGTTTTAATAAAATAGTCCAGTTACATACCCTGCTTGTGGAATAACATGCCAAAAAGTAAAATAAAATCTTTACATTTTAGGTATCAGAATGAATTGCCAGACACAATACAAGGCCGGAAACCTCGGCACATCACCCAGGAAGAGTTGTGTAAACTCATGAAATGGAAACTCACTGTAGGAAAATAGACAGCTTATGTTTAGAAAGCAGAACATTATTTAATTGCGTAAGGCTTAACCAAATTATATGTATACAGTCCGTGTTTCATAGCTTGGAGACTGTCTTTAGAGGCACAAACATTATATTGTCATAGCGCACAGGTGTCTGTTACTAAGAGTCCTGCAGAAACCTTAATCTTTGACCAAATTTATTTTCTAAAAAAGCCATGAGCACTCTGTTCTAAACTCAAGCACAGGCATAGCCATTTGCGAGTGGTCACGATTCAATATCAGATTGGTGTTTCGCTGAAGAATCCAAGATGGCTTCCAATTGTGTGTCTCTAAAATTGGTCATACTCATAATTAAACCACGTAAATAAAGCTGACACTAAACATCCGTAAAGATTGTATGCTCCTTTGTCAATATGGAATGGATGCAGTGCAGGTGAAAAATGTATTAAATGTTATATGCATGGTCGCCATGGTGACTTAAAAGTAGTGCCCAAAGGTGTTCAGTTACACAAAACTTAATCCTTGTTGAAGTTTATCGGGGATTTCAGATAAAGGATCTCTGGCTCAAACAAGCACCTGTTGTGTTGAACTTGCCACCGACTGTCACATATAACTTTAATGCAATTTTCAAGTTATGGCCTTTGACCAACTGAGTAAATTAGATGAGAGTTGTCTCCCCTTGTGGTACTCTTGTTTGGTTTTAATTGTCAACAGTTTATTCATGGAAATGAATGGAATAATAAGTTGAACATTATAGTGGTTGTAAATGTGCGTGTTTGAAGATAACAGGTTAAACTCATGTTGCTCTCTATATCTTCTGGCTTTTAAGTCTCCGATTTATTCATTTTTTTGCACAAATACTTATCGGTAACTGACAGATACTAATTTCGACAGAATTTTGTAAATTCATGCTTGATATATAATTCAGTTTTCAAAAGCATTTTCAACTTGTTTTGACAAAGTGTTACACATACTTCAGTAACAGTTTGCATAAAATTAAAATGTCAATGTCTGGCCATATATGAAGACATACAAAATTGATATTATATAATGCATTGTAATACATTATGTAAATCTTCAGAGAGGGAAGTTCCGTCCCCGTCTGACAGAGATGGTAGCCACAAACAGCGAGGATGAGGTGAAGTCCGCCAGCACATCAGCATTTGCAGCGCTACCTGATGTTCCCGCGGCAATCCAGGCCCTGACTGTGCTGAAAGCTGTTGGACCTGCAACTGCCTCAGGTGGGAAACTGAAGTTGAACATGCATTTAGATTTATTTATAGCTCCTCTACCGTTTTTTTTCTAACAAGAGAAGAAATATTTTCATAGTCTTAATTTAATTTTAATTTAAATTTAATCTTAACTTTAATTTTCATTATCAGTGACCATATGTTAAACACAAAAACCTTTTAAGATATTAAAATAAACATGGTACACTTGTTGCTATATAGATATGCAAATGTATAGCAAAGCTCATCACTGTTGCTTTAATATTTGTGGAGTATAATGCCCCTTGTTTGACTGTAAAACCCCAACAGATGCTCATTGGTGTCAAATTACCAGAAATATTTGGAAATTCATAATTGAGATTGAAATAGAATGAAAATTTCTGTGGCTTCTGGGCATCACTTCTTGAATTAACAGTCTTCTGTATTCTGAAGTCAGGTTAAGACTAGGGATGGCAATGAGTAGTAAAGTTGATACTCGAGTACTCGGACAATCTTCCGATCGAGTACTCGGGTACTCGATTACTTGGATAACTTGAATTGGATTTCGGGAAAGACAAGTCCGTGTATACATGTATCGGTCATGTACATTGTGCGTTGGTCATAATATTGGCCATTTCATCTTTAAATATCACTGTAATTTTGTACCTTAACAGAGAAATAAATAAAAATAAAACAAATTTAGTTTCATGCTTTTAATTTGTCATTTTCATTTCATTTTATACGTATATATGTACTACATTATAAATGGAAAGTAAAACTCGGATCATATTCAAGCGTCGAGATGATCGAGACTACACTCAATAATGAACAACATTCAGAATTACACTAAACGAAAATTGTTTAGTTGTTTACTCTACGAAATACGTTTTAAAATGACCGTTTTTCATACTGAAATATTGTTCTTTTCCTCATTAATATTCATTTTTCCATGATTAAGATATCCACCAATCAATTGTGATAATCATTGCAAAAAATATGCCCATTCAGGAATCATTGCACGTAACGGTCGTTACTAATTCGCTCCTCAACGTCCATTGTTTGGTGAAAACACACTAATTGGTAAACAATACAATTCTTTAGGAGATGTACCGCTATCAAAACTTCGCTAATTGACATCAGTGCTATTTGCAAATTAGGGCACTTTGTTGATAGTTTACAACTATCACAACAACTGTCAAATAATTTATTAGGGTCAATTGTGTACACAGCGGGGATTAGAGGGGCCGTGACTTTGTTCAGAATAAATCTGACTTTGCTTGACTTTGCTAGACTTTGCTTGACCTTGCTCGACGTAGCTTGAATTAGATATTGTATCGTGCAAGTATGCCTAATGTTCGTTCTCATTAAGTCATTTATTCAACAAAGACATCCTTTTGTATTTGAATATAACTTATGAGTGTTAATATTGTCTTTGTTCAGAATAAATCTGACTTTGCTAGGCTTTGCTAGACTTTGCTTGACCTTGCACGACATAGCTTGAGTTTGATATTGTAGCATGCAACTATGCCTAATTTTCGTTTCCATAACGTCAATTATTCAACAAAGACATCTTTTTTTAAAATTTAAATCTTACTTATGAGTGTTAATTCATTGACTTTGTTCAAAATATCTCTGACTTTGCTTGACCTTGCTCGACGTAGCTTGAATTAGATATTGTATTGTGCAAGTATGCCTAATTTTCGTTCTCATACAGTCATTTAGTCAACAAAGACATCCTTTTGTATTTGATTACTTATGAGTGTTAATATATTGACTTTGTTCAGAATAAATCTGACTTTGCTAGGCTTTGGTAGGCTTTGCTTGACCTTGCTCGACGTAGCTTGAATTTGATATTGTAGCATGCAACTATGCCTAATTTTCGTTCTCATACAGTCATTTAGTCAACAAAGACACCTTTTTGTATTGAATATTACTAATGCGTGTTAATTCATTGACTTTGTTCAAAATAAAACTGACTTTGCTTCAATTTCCTTGACTATGCTTGACTCAGATATTGTATCATGCAAATATGCCTCATTCTCGTTCCCAATAAGTCATTTATACGACAAAGTCATCTTTTCGGGATTAAATAACGATTATAAGTGCTACTAAACTGACTTTGTTTAAAAAAAAACCTGACTTTGCTTGGCTTTGCTAGGCTTTGCTTGACTTTGCTAGGCTTTGCTTGGCTTTGCAGTGTTTAGTAGGACCCTAAATTGTCGACTTGGAAACACGAAAGATATGATACTTTCGTCTGTTAATTGTGAATTTGGAGAATTTCATAATTTTTTTATATTTTTTTTCGAGTACTCGAGTAGTGATTTGATACTCAGGTACTCGGATGATTGATCGAGTGCTCGAGTACTCGGGTACTCGTTGCCATCCCTAGTTAAGACATAAAATATAAAACAAACAGTTTCATGTAAACTTTATTGGTTCAGCCAATGCATTAACAGAAGCGATGAAATCTAAGACAAAAAGGTATGTTTGAGTATAAATTTATATGCACATTCATTTTTACCTCGACCATTCGAAGAATAAGGAGAGCTATTCTACTCACCCTGGCATCGGCATCACACATTGGTTAAGGTTTTGAATGTAAGCACCTTTAAGTCATTATCTCAGTAAATACATCATTTATTGCATTGAAACTTTGGATATGTATTTCCAACTATCTACCCTACTAAATTAATGATGTTAGATAACACTTATTTGAATATAATGCAAATAATGGGCCTTTATTATTTGACTAAGAAATTCTAGTTAAGGTTTTGCATGTAAGCACAGTCATAGGTTAATATCTCAGCAACTACTTGATGTATTGCATTGAGACTTTATACAATGGTACTCAACCACCCAACCTACTTGAATAACCAAGTTAGATAATTGTAATTTGCAAATAATGGCCTTTTATTATTGGACTTAAAAATTCTGGTTAAAATTTTGCATGTAACCTCATTTATGTTAATATCTCAGTAAATACATCATGTATTGCATTGAAATCTTATCTAATTCTACAGTGATCCATGCATGTCTCGCCAAAACTTTTTAATCCTTACACTGAAAAGCGACGGAAAAGTCCAGTGCTCTGTCTCTGTGACAGCTCTTGTTAAACATACCCTCCGCTTATGCATACACGAATGGACCAACCCTTCTTTGCTGAAAAATCCACCTTTGCGCATGCAGACATGGACAAATCCATCTTTGCTGACAAATCTTTTTTTCTCGTGTATGCTTGACTCCCCTATTATCTAAGCATTTCAACCTTTGATGGTTATATATTGAAATTAGTGGTATTTTTATTTTGTTGATATTTTGCAGCCATACTTGCAGCAGGTGCCCCAGCCAAGGCAGCCTTCATGGCGGATGAGAGCATGGCTATGTTTCCAGGGCTACAGCCAATCAAATATGACCTTGCATTCTACAAAACGTACATGAAACATGTGACACAATTGGTGAAACAACTGAACAAGGAGGGTAAGTCGAAAAAGACAGCCAATTAAATTTGACCTTAGATTCTACAAGATGTACATGAAACATGTGATACAGTTATTCAAATAACGGAACAAAGAGGGTAGGTTGAAAAAGACAGCCAATGGAATTTGACCTTAGATTCTACAAAATGTACATGAAACATGTGATATAATTGGTCAAACATTTACTGAACATTATTTCCAAGTGAATTGTCAATAAAACTTATACAGTAGTTAGATATGAAAGCTCAGTAACTTTCGAACACCTATCAGATCAACCCTTGCATGACTGGATAATGGCCCTTGTAATGGTGTAGCCCTATCGAAAGTATAGTTTAAGAGAGACAACTTGTACAGGGAGTTGTATATTATTGTAGTGCTACCCTCCCTTTGCCCTTTGTTACAAATAAGCAAGAATATGGGCTCAGTATTATGCCTTTAACTAGTATTAAAATGCTCTGAATAAAAACATACCAAAAGGGTCATGCCAGTAGAGCATAGGCCCTTGTGGGCCTCTTGTTAACCAGGTTTTCACATAGTGAAACCTGGTTATTAGAAAAACGAACGTCATTGTTCGGGCAGGCTGCCGGGCGGTGTCAAACTCGCCTATGAAACTGAATAATTTCAGTAAGGGTTGACATATCTTGACCAAGCTTGGTCTATAGGACGAGTTTATGGATACCTTTCATGGGATTACGTTTGGGGTCCCTTGAGTCAAGGTCAAGGTCACTGTTACTTAAATAGAAAAACAGTTGAAACTGAATAACTTTAGTTAATGTTGACGTTTCTTGACCCGACTTGGTATAAAGGAAGAGTTCATGGATACCTTTCATGGGATTGCGTTTGGGTTCCCTAGGGTCAAGGTCAAGGTCACTGTTACTAAAAATAGAAAAACAGTTGAAACTGAACTACTTAAGTCAGGGTTCACATATCTTGACCAAACTTGGTATAAAGGGAGAGTTTATGGAGACCTTTTATGGGATTGCGGTTGGGGTCCCTAGGGTCAAGGTAACTGTTACTTAAAATAGAAGAATGGTTGAAACTAAATAACTTTAGTGAGGGTTCACATATTTTGACCAAACTTGGTATACAGGAAGAGTTTATGGAGACCTTTCATGGGATTGCGTGTAGGGCTTCTAGGGTCAAGGTCAAGGTCACTGTTACTGAAAATAGAAGACTGGTTGAAACTGAACAACTTAAGTCAGGGTTCACAAATCTTGACCAAGCTTGGTATGGGCGGCGTTAAACTCACCTATGAAACTGAATAATTTCAGTAAGGGTTGACATATCTTGACCAAACTTGGTCTATAGGAGGAGTTTAATATGGATAACTTTCATGGGATTGCATTTGGGGTCCCTAGTGTTATGGTCAAGGTCACTGTTACTAAAAATAGAAAAATGGTTGAAACTGAATAACTTAAGTTAGGGTTGACATATCTTGACCCAACTTGGTATAAAGGAATAGTTTATGGATACCTTTCATGGGATTGCGTTTGGGGCCCTTAGGGTCAAGGGCTCGGTTACTAAAAAAAGAAAAAGAGTTGAAACTGAGTAACTTTAGTCAGGGTTTACATATCTTGACCAAACTTGGTATAAAGGAAGAGTTTATGGAGACCTTTTATGGGATTGCGTTTGGGGTCCCTAGGGTCAAGGTCACTGTTACTAAAAATAGAAGAATGGTTGAAACTGAATAATTTTAGTCAGGGTTCACATATCTTGACCAAGCTTGGTACATAGGAAGAGTTTATGGAGACCTTTCATGGGATTGTGAAAATCCAAATATTTGTGAACAAGTTCCTTTATAATCGTTTTCATTTACCAGCACCAGAGTTTGATGATTTACTAAAATCACCGATGATAACAATATCTATATATGCCGTGACAAAGTAACATAATCATCTTTATTAATTAATTAACCTTTCCCTTAAATATTTATTTCCACTCTTATGCATGCTTCCTGTCTTCTGTGTATATCCTCTAACCTGCAATTTGGCATGTTCTTATACACACAACACACAACAAATCAACTTAATTATAATTCTCACAACACAGGCTGAAGTTCTTCTGTCAATCATTGAAAACCTGGTTTTTGTTGCATTGCAGCGTTTCTTGTTATTATCTCAAAAACAGATCGGACATTAATTATTTGTTTAAGTATTTTGAATTATACAGATGGAGAGATTATTGTATGTAAAATTAGCTTGAATACTGGTGGTACTAAAGCTAAATAATGACCTGTAAATTCCTATTGTATACTATTGAAATACTGGTACAAGGCTGATTTATTTTACAAATATTTTACAGCTGTTAGTCATTAACAATCTTTCTCATTTGAAAAGGTAATTTTTGGAAGTTTTAATTACGTAAATATAATGGTTACAGTGCTCCAGCCAGGATTTGAAAAGGGCAGGGTGCTTGGTCCAAAAAGGCACTTTTAATGCGCTTTTAATGAGCCTAAATGGGACACTTGCAAAGTTCAATATTTTGATATTTTGGTACTAGAGCTCTACTTTCAATACTAATTGTTATGATATCCAAAGATGTAGTTATTAAGTCATACTTCTGTATATTTATTATTTTCATACTAATTTCTGAAACATAACCTGACTATATGTGCAGTTATATCAAAATTGGTAACAAACTGTGATTTAAATAGAAGTAACAAATCATGCTTTATTCGCAGTTTGATCTATGGCATATCAATGCGCAACTCTTTCAACAACAGTGTTATGAATGGGAGAAGTCACTTCTCCCAGTTTTCAGCCTACTCTCACTAGGCTGAAAACTTTGGGAGAAGTGACTTCTCCCTTCAGTCAATTTAGGGAGAAGTGGGGAGACTTTAAGGAGAAGTGATACTTTCGTAACACCTGATACAAAAACTATGCCATAACACACACCTCAGTTTATATTCACATTCAAACTGATTGCTATAACTATATAAAATGTTCATAAAAAATGTATCATTTTTGGCTCAGCAAAAGTGTATTTGTCAATGTCACATAGTTTATCTCCAAATAGCATCTAAAAATGAAACAAAAACCAAGACAGCTAAGGATTTGAAACAATCAAAATGACTAATAAATGACCTGTCAATATAGTAGGGGGACGAATCTTATTTTGGTACGTTCGGGATAGGGTACGAATGTCACATTCAGCTATGCTGTTATTTACTTGTCTCTGGCTAAATAATATGCTGACATTTAAGAACCAAATGACATTTAAATCACTGTCCTTGATGAAAACTTTACCAATACATAATGGGAGGTTGAGAAATTAACTCGGAAAATTGTTCTGACAAAATGGCGATCTCGCCGATATTTTTGACATCGTAAACAGGAGAAAAATACTGTAAGTATTAAAACTCTACATAACGCAAAAAAAATAATATGTTTTTGTGTTTACAAATCAATTTTTTATCATGAACATTTCACGAAAACCAATTAAATATTTGGTGATACGTCATGTTTTTGATTTTCTTAGCGCCACCTTGCCGATGGCCCGAGATGGCTATGACCGTCTGCTTCAAAAACATCAATGTTTAAAATGTCTGGCATTGTTTGTTCAATACATATAACAATTACTTTTTAACTTCATCAATGCTTGACACGATTTTTCATAAATATGTCGCCTTTTCTATCTCATTTTAATGAACGTATATCATATTATCAGGTTCTTCTCAATGTACATTCTGATTGGTTAACTTTCAATAGCTCCGCCTACCGGCGATGTTTTGGTAATTGGATGACACGGCCCAATTATCGGATTAGGGGATTACCCTATGGCTAATTGCGATGTTTTGACTAATGGGACAGTGGCCAAATACTCGCTGATTGACAGATTTACAATGTATTAAAATTTCGGCGAGGTCAATGTCGCTTTGATGACACAAATGGGCGATTTATTTGTTTTATTTATCATCAAAGGCGGCTCTGTCAATGAAAAGGGCACAGCGGGGCGTTTGAAAAGGCAGCAGGGCGCCATAAAAGGGCAGCGGGGCGCCCCGCCACGCTAATTATGCTTAGCTGGAGCACTGGGTTAAATGAAACATAAAACCACATACTAGTACATGTATTAGCCTTTCAATAGGCTCAAATATCTAATTGCTATGTATTATAATAGGACTCAGGTGTTCTCAAGTTAAGATTTAATCATGAAATCAACATTGAGGTTTTAATTTATGACTATTGGACGGATTTAAAGAATATTTTTGGCTCTGAAAGACATAATGTATGATAAAGTAGGAAGTATTGAAATTTATATAAAGACAATTTCTGAAAACCATTTTTCTATTTCTCATACTCAGACAATGGTTATTTTGCAGGATTGGCAGTAACATACCTCTGTAATAATCGTCACCTTAGTGCAAGAACTCAATATCTGCTTCTATTTTTATATGCAGTTATTACGTTATTGCACTAAGATGACAGACTATGTAAAACTTTTATAAAAGCTATTGAATGATCATGATTCCACATTAAAATGATGTTATTTAAATTAATTTGTTATTATACACGCCACCACATAATGGTGTGGATGTGGGCTATAGAGGAATCACATTGTTCTCAGTCCGTCCATCCGTTTGTCTGTCTGTCTGTCTGTCTGTATGTTTCTGTCTGTCTGTATGTTTGTCCATCCTTGGTCATCCGGACAAGTCTTCCTTTCTCCATTACCCATATGTTTTTGCGGTATTGACTTCAAACTTCATACACTTATTGACTGTGTTGAGTAGAAGTGCTGCACAAAAGAAACATTACTTTGTTTAGAGTATTTTTAGAGTTAATGCTCCTTTATTTTTTTATACCTATTTTTGTGTTGCCTGAAAAGGCGACATAAAGTGGTTACTTTTGTTGGTGTCTGTGGCCGCGGTCGTGTTCTGTTTTCGCTTGTCAGGGGCATATCTCTTAAACTATTAGTGGTATCAACTTGAACTTTCACATGTAGATATATCTCATTGAGGGCAAGTGCAGTGCACAAGAACTGTAACTCTTGCTTCCATATTTTTAGAGTAATAGTCCATTGTAAATGTTTGTTGTTAATTTTTGTTCAGCTTAAGGCTGTTACCTTTAATTCAAATGCCACCTACACATGAACGTTAAATGGCAACATCAATGTCTATAAATGTATAAAATTTCAATCTTACAGCTATAATGTCGACAGTAAATAATTCGTCAAGAGACACATCCGACTCGCGGGTAGTCTTGTCCACTGGGTAGTCTTGTCTGGATCATAACTTCAAACTTCATATACAGATATATCTCATTTAGTCATCAAGAAGTGTAGTGCACAGGATCCATTACTCTGGCTGCAGTATTTTTTTAGTTATTGCCTATTGTTAATTTTAATACTTTTTTTGTCCAGAGCATTTCTTGAAAGGTCTTTGAGATATTTACTTCAAACTTCATATATTCAGATTGATCTTAATGAGGAGAATTGCATTGTACAAGAACCATAATTGTGGTAGCAGTATTTTTTTAGTTATTGCACCTTTGTTAGTTTTCATACTTACTTTTTGTCCGGAGCATTACTTGAAAAGACTAAGATGTATTTACCTCAAACTTTACATTCAGATAGATCATAGTGAGGAAAAGTGCAATGCATAACTTTGCGTGCAGTTTAATTTCTTTTTAGTTATCGTCAATTGTTAATTGTTATCCTTTATTGTTAGGTAGAGTTGATATTCTTCTTTATTCAATGGGGGATTTGGCAGTCTGTGATTGCTCTTATTACACTTTTTATGCCCCCCCTTCAAAGAAGAGGGGGTATATTGCTTTGGACATGTGGGTTGGTTGGTCTTTCCGTCCATCGGTAGACCAAAGCTTGTCTGAGTGATCACTCAACAATTCCTGGACCTATGATCATCAAACTTGACAAAAAGGTTTGGCCTGACCAGTATATGACCCCTATTTATTTTAGGGGTCATCGGGTCAAGTTCACAGTGACCTTTAACATGAAAAGGTTGTCAAAGCTTGTCCGAGTGATAACTCAACAATGCCTCAAACTATGGTCATCAAACTTGTCATGGAGGCTAGGCCTGACCAGTAGATGACCCCTTTTTATTTTAGGGTCACAGCGACCTTGAACGCAAAAAGCTTCTCCATGGGATAACTCAACAATACCTGCACCCATGGCCCTCAAACTTTACATTTCGGTTTGGGGGTGACCAAAAGATGACCCCTATTGATTTTGGTCATAGAATCAAAGGTCAAGGTCTCAAATCACATTGGTCAGTACAATGTACATCATATTTACTTATTCCCTGCTGCTAAGAGGATTCATGTTTATCCAGAATTATTTTATTCAGAAAATTTTAAGCCTTATTTCACAGGTGTTATAGTCATTATTTCTTTATAGTAGAACTTAGGACCATCAACTTAACTGATGCCTTGTCACAGACATAGGACATTTAGTGAGCATACATTATTGCCGGTGATACTTTTTTATTACAAGAATGTGATGTAGTGGGGTGGTATTGATCACATCCAGTCATAGCTTTAAGTGCTTTTAGAAAATAGCACGGGAAAAATAGAAGAAAAAAATCATTTTATAATAAAGATTAGTTCAAATAGAATGTATAATGCAAAGGGACATGCTCATGTTTTAGACCAAAAATAAGTATTCCCAGTAATGCATTTGAAAACACTTATTAGCCGGATTTTTCATAAAAAAATTACGGGTTTTAGAATGGCGAAAACCGGGCGGGCAGGCGGGCGTTAACAATTCTGCGTTAAAGTTTTCATTTTATGTAATAAAATCAAGAGTTTTTATCCAATGGTTATCAAACTTGGTCAAACTATTTGTCGGCATGTTCTCTTGAATATATATGAATATGGGTTATCTCGGGTCAAAAACTAGGGCACTAGGTCAAATCTTTAGAATAAATATTTCATGGTAATAAATTCAACAATTTTTATCAAATCTTGATGAATCATGGTCAGAATGCTTGTCTGCATTATATCTTGCATATTTTTTAATATGTGTCAACCTGGGTGAAAATCTAAGTCACTAAGTCAAATATTAGGAAAAATATTTCCACGTCATAAATTCAGCATTTTTTTTCATATCTTGATGAAACTTGGTCAGAATATTTGTCTGCATAATATCTTGCTAATTTTTATATCGGACATCCTGGGTCAAATTCTTTGTCACTAGGTCAAATCTTAGGAAAATCTTTCCACGTCATAAATTCAACAATTTTTGTCAAATCTTTATGAAACTTGGTCAGAATATTTGTCTGCATAATACAATGTATCTTGAAAGCTCTTTAATATGGGTCATCCCCCGTCAAAATCTGGGTCACAAGGTCAAATCTTAGGAGAAAGAATTCCATGGTCATAAAAACTCATTTATTTTTGTCAAACCTTTATGAAACTTGGTCAGAATATTTGTCTACATGTTGACTTAAACATTTGTGAATATGGGTGACCTCAGATCAAAAACTAGGTCACTTTTTTAAGGTGAAATCTTAGGAAATATTTTCCTGATGTCATAAAAAAAATGTATGCTTGCCAAACCTATCAATATCAGTAAACAACTAAATTCAATTTGCTATTTTATAAACACACATCCCAATCATGAATTTCATATCCATATTTTTCAAAAATTTAAATTTTAATTAACTTTAATATTTGTGTACATTAAATCTTAGATGATAAAGTGTGTCATTTAGGGTCAAAAACTAGGTCTCTGGGACAGATCTTATTGGAAAAGCTGATGTATTTATAAAATGTTCATTTTTCCTCGCACAAATGGAATAGTTTCTGTTGATCAGGTTATTTATATGAACAATATCTCCTATAAGTATAAATATGGGTCTTTTGGGTTAAAAGTACTAGGTCACTAGCTCAAATCCTAGGTTTGCAAAATTGCATTGTCAAATAAAAAATCCGGCTTAAATGCGGCGTTGCCGCATTGGCATCTTGTTTTATCATTATTTTGCTCTATATTATCGAAATTGCCGAAAAATTTTGCGTAAATATCAGCAAACCAGTGATATAAGACTGCTGACAAAAGACCAAATAGCAGATTTTCATATTTCTGTTCGATAATTAATGTTTTATGGCTTAAACTAACGGTTTTCAGAAAAATGCATAAAACATCAATTTTTGACCTTAAATATAAAAATCTGTGATCTAATTTTTCATCAGCAGTCGTATATAACTGGTTTCCATGCATTTTCACAAAAATTGCCTTATTCAAAGACAAAAAATCAAAAAGTTGTCAAAACTTTCAATCTGTGAGAATGCAGCTTTAAGGGAAAATGTCAGTATTTCGGATTTCTTAAACTGTCTTTAGTATCACTCCGTTTTGAGACATAATTTGTGTTAAATATATATAACAACGTAATTACACTACTGTTGATATGTGAGGATTGTCGGAGGTCATGGCGGATAGCAACGGCAACTGATAAGCCCTGCCTAATCTGGATGCTGATTGGTCAGTCGGGTATTGGTCAGCTTGTTTGACTAACAGGCAGCGTCATGTTAATTGTTATCTTACTCCCATATAAAAAATAATTAATAACAGCTGACTTTTGGAATTTATTTCATCATGTTTTTAAGCATTATTATGATATGTCGTTTAGATTAACAAAGAATACTGAATAGTAGGATGCCAATAATCAAATATTGCTTATCAGTAGGATGTCTGTCATTTGTGCCATAACTTAGCAACGATCTCGGTGGAGGTGTTGTAGTGTCAAGTGATTTATTGCAACATTTTCCTGAAAGTGACAGATTATGGGGTATTTTAGCATGGTTTTTAGATCTTTAATCTGAGGTATTTTAGCATGGTTTTTAGCATTTTTATGCCCCCCGAAGGTGGGCATATTAAAATCACACCGTCTGTCCATCCGTCCGTCCTTCCGACTCAATAACTCAGAATATCATGGACAGATTTTAAAATAACATGTGTTCGGCATACCAAGACGACATGTCACGTGCAAGAACCGTGTCCCTACCTCTAAGGTCAAGGTCACACTTAGGTGTTTATTCACAATGGAATGCTGCATATAAGGACATAGAGTATAGGTTGTCGTGTCCAGGCTGTAACTTTCCTTGTATGGACAGATTTTAAAATAACTTGCCACATGTGTTTGGCATATCAAGAAGACGTGTCGTGTGCAAAACTTGTGTCCCTACCTCTTAGGTCAAGGCCACACTTAGTGTTTATTCACAATGGAATGCTGCATATAAGGACATAGAGTATAGGTTGTCATGTCCGGTCTGTAACTTTCCCTTGTATGGACAGATTTTAAAATAACTAGCCACATGTGTTCGGCATATCATGAAGACATGTCGCGTGCAAGACCCGTGTCCCTACCTCTTAGGTCAAGGTCACACTTAATGTTTATTCACAATGGCATGCTGCATATAAGGACATAGAGTATAGGTTGTCGTGTCCGGGCTGTAACTTTCCCTTGTATGGACAGATTTTAAATTAACTTGCCACATGTGTTCGGCATACCAAGATGACGTGTCGCGTGCAAGAACCGTGTCCCTACCTCTAAGGTCAAGGTCACACTTAGGTGTTTATTCACAATGGAATGCTGCATATAAGGACATAGAGTATATGTTGTCGTGTCCGGGCTGTAACTTTACTTGTATGGACAGATTTTAAAATAACTTGCCACATGTGTTCGGCATATCAAGAAGACGTGTCGTGTGCAAAACTTGTGTCCCTACCTCTTAGGTCAAGGTCACACTTAGTGTTTATTCACAATGGAATGCTGCATATAAGGACATAAGAGTATAGGTTGTCGTGTCCGGTCTGTAACTTTCCCTTGTATGGACAGATTTTAAAATAACTTGCCACATGTGTTCGGCATACCAAGACGACATGTCGCGTGCAAGACCCGTGTCCCTACCTCTTAGGTCAAGGTCACACTTAGTTTTATTCACAATGGCATGCTGCATATAAGGACATAGAGTATAGGTTGTCGTGTCTGGGCTTTAACTTTCCCTTGTATGAACAGGTTTTAAAATAACTTGCCACATGTGTTCGGCATACCAAGATGACGTGTCGCGTGCAAGAACCGTGTCCCTACTTCTAAGGTCAAGGTCACACTTAGGTGTTTATTCACAATGGAATGCTGCATATAAGGACATAGAGTATAGGTTGTCGTGTCCGGGCTGTAACTTTCCTTGTATGGACAGATTTTAAAATAACTTGCCACATGTGTTCGGCATATCAAGAAGACGTGTCGTGTGCAAAACTTGTGTCCCTACCTCTTAGGTCAAGGCCACACTTAGTGTTTATTCACAATGGAATGCTGCATATAAGGACATAGAGTATAGGTTGTCGTGTCCGGGCTGTATCTTTCCCTTGTATGGACAGATTTTAAAATAACTTGCCACATGTGTTCAACATACCAAGACGACGTGTCACGTGCAAGAACCGTGTCCCTACCTCTAAGGTCAAGGTCACACTTAGTGTTTATTCACAATGGAATGCTGCATATAACGACACAGAGTATAGGTTGTCGTGTCCGGGCTGTAACTTTACCTTGTATGGACAGATTATTATTCATGTTTTTTTGGATTCAAACCAAACCATGAACACTTCCTTTTGGCCTCTCAAAAAGGACACCATGAGTACCGGCTCTACCAAGGAAATTGGTTGAGAGTATTTCATATCGACTTAAAGCTGTCACAATTGAATGGGGCCAGGGCTTCTTAAATCCAACAATATGCCGGTTTTGACCGATTTTGACCATGCGGACCGCTTTCAGAAACAGAAAATGGCAAAAGAATTGGTCCGATTGTTTTCATTTCTTTAATTATTTTAATTTAAAATTGCTTAGTCAGTAGAACATGTAAAACCTTTGTTTTTCCTTCACACAAAATAATAATTACCCCCAAAAACATGCTAAGATAGACCGATAGACTGATGCGACCAGTGTGTAACCTGTTAAGACGATCTATCGATATCTGTTAATTGGCATCCAAACATGTGGTAGATCACAGCAACCAGACTGATTGAGTTTCCAAATTTTAGCAGCACTGCATGGGTCTAATATAAATTATGTTTAATGTGAACAATTGTCTAGGCATGAAAAGTTTGATGCCCTCGAAATGGCATTGTTTTTTCATTGATAAAGAAAATGCTATCTGCATACATAATTTATAGATGCCATAATTTTAATTCTATATCGTACTATTAAACTCTAATTATTATAAATAGGTAATTTATCAATTAAACACTTTCTATGCAGCTGCATGTTCTATTGTAAACAGCAATAATGGCATGAATTTATTATCGCCAAATGCAATCATTTTAACAAAAGTTGTAGGTTTATTATCTGAAATGTTAGTGTATATCAATATTGCTGATGACAAATTATCATGACATGTGAACAAATTTTAGCAGAAATTTCATAGCCAATAGTTTGAGTACTTTATTTGCATTTTGACTGTAAATCAATTAAAATTCTTTGTCAACGCTTATGAACAATGTACTTAGGATTTATAGGTAAAAATAACAAGATTCCCATGAAAAGATTTATATTTGACTTTATGTTGTTCCTTAAACTATGTAAATGAAACATTTACAAAAAGCTTTTGACAGATGGAAGAAAATAGGTTGAAATAATAAGACTGTGTTTTAGTCTTTAATGTATAGCTCTTTGCACAGAGTAAACATATAGATGGAGTTGTTTGTGTATGAATTAACGTAGTGTCAGTAATCAGGCTAAAATCAATGTTTTGACCTTCTTTGCTTGTCTGTTCATGGAAGAAAATATTTAGTAGTTTAGTTGAAACTTATCTATTTTACAACATTTGTGAAACAAGTTATTACAACATTATATTATGGTAGTCACCCTCGTTGGTACGATTTGACATGAGAGTGTGGTCTTGTCTTGTGGGGGAAACCGGAGTACCTGGAGGAAACCCACTTGTCCTGCTTGGTGACCACTAACCAAATTCACATATGCCAAGGCCGGTAATCGAACCTGGGTTGCTCTGGTGAGGAGCGAGTGCACAAACTGCTGCACTAACCAGACAACCAAAAATAAGTCAAAGTATTGTTATAGCCTTGGTTTTTGCATCATTGTTGCTCTATAACTTTGGCCATAACTAAAAAACATTCAAGTTATTCATGTTAGTTGGCACAAAGATTTGCAGGGACAATATGAACATGTGAAGCAAGACCCACAACTCTAACTTTAATAACTGTTATGCCCCATTTTAACTGAATATAAACATTAGTCTGTTGGTGTTCATTCCTTGGGTCTCTTGTTTAAAGATGTGAACATTTTGACTTTTTCATTTAATATCTTCAACAAGACCATCATTACTATTACATTTGAAGTTTAAAACGTGTTCATACTACAGCAAACCATGAGAAGACCAAAAAAATAAATACCTGTGTTTCCGGTGACATGGCGAAAAAAAATAGGGTCGGTCGGTCGGGATTTTTTTTTTTTTTTTCTTTTACAGTTTCCATATCATGCAATTTTCTGTTGAATCATAACAATTATGTTATATCTAAGCATTTCATAATTTACAAAAAGTCACAGAAAAAACCCTTCGACTACCGTATTTTCCCGCCAATTTTGCCCATGAAATCTGGTGTTTTTTGTATACAACACTCGTTTGTAAGTCGTGATCGGTTTTTAGAAAACAAATCCAGCACTTCAATTTCTACAGATCTGTGATAATGTTCTACCCAAACAGTCAATTATCAACTAATTTTTTGATTTGCATGAGGAAAATCGCCGATTTTCTTGTCAACTGTGAGCTCCTTAAACTAGGCCTTCAAGTGGAGGTAGGTTAAAAATAGATAAGTAAACGCGGATATGGATTTATTTTACTTACCTTATTTTCGTACAATCAAAGTTTCATTCATATTTATAGTGAATTCAAACATTTCGGTCATTGTTATAAGATTCCCAGACGACGATTATTGATTATTATTTTTTCGATCGTATGGTATTTTCTTACCAGCCTAGGCGAAATCTTGGCAATCAAATGGAATCGTACGGTATCCGACTGACCAAATTAAATACAAACCATAGCCACGCGCCTTTGATATTATCACCGCTCATGCACTGATGTCACAAATAGTACCTTTTGATCTGCAGCCGACACATTTCAACAAATGTGTCGTTAGACACATCCCAACAAATGTGTCGTTAACTTTCGAAGATTTTTTATTGGATTTCAGATGATGGGACTTATTTTTTAATAAGGCGAAATAAATAACCATTGATAATTGCGGATAAATTAATGTAACGATTAGTGAAATGTGTATTGGAACCTGGCAAGTAGCCTGCATTAGATGGAGCAAAGCTTAATCGTAAGAAGCCTGCATGATATACGCAATGCCTAATCGTAAAAAGAAAGTTTTATTTTGGACATGAATAAATAACACCGCGAGCTATAATCCTAAATATTTTCATTTTAAAGACTGCAAAATATTCTCTTATGATTAACCACGTGTTTGGACCGTAAACATGCGTTTGCCAATTTGAAGATAGCGGACACCCGGTTCGCCGCCCTCCGCCATTTTGTATTCCTGTTGACGTAGCGTCTCGGTAATACATAATAAGGAATGCAAGTTTATTCTCCGGGTACATTGAAAGACAAAGAACGAAAATAATGACGATATATTTGAAAAAATATATAATTTTTACAATAGAATTTCTTTTTTTTACTTTTATGTCTAAAAAAAAGATTAGGGTCAGCAAGGAAAAAATAGGGTCGGTCGGGTCACCGGAAACACAGGTATTTTTTTTTTTTGGCTTAAGTAATTTTAAAATAACTGCTCCTTCCATGAACAGAAGCAAAATCTGATAGCATAAAGCCCCCCCCCCCCCCATTTTAATTAGGCGCTACTAATAATGTTCCTATAAATGCTAAATGATATAAGGTTGTCTAGTTCAACAAGTGTATGCCTCTCACCCAAGAAGTTGTGGAAATTATTCCCAGACTGAGTAATTTCTGAATTACTGTTTTTTATCCAAGAATTAGATTTAATAAGACATCATGTATTTCTGTATCTTGCAATCATGAAGATCTAGTGTCATGTTCACAAGCATCTTAAAAGTAAAATCTTAACTTAAGATGTGTCATAAATATAACCTCTGACAAATTAATGAAAAATTAATGTTTTAACTATACAATATCTGACTTTTTTGAAGATTTATGAAAGCTCATGAACTTTTTATGTACAATTTTGTTTAATTAAGTGATGCAGTGATCGTTGACTTGGGTTCAGTCTATGATTTATTTCGTTTAACCCGAATGACCCTTGGCGTGATGTAGAAAACCTGGATTTTAAGTAAATTGAAGAGTTATAAATTTGCATTTAAGGAAGGAAATATTCACATACCTGTGATTAAAAAAGAGGTCATAAAAGCCGCCTGGGTGTTTATGTACATATTATGGTCACCTTGTACATATTTTGGCACCGGGAAGCACAAAAGTGTCGTAAAAATGTGATTAAGCCTTACTTTTTGATGATAAGTATGTATTAAGATGACTTAAGAACTTCACAAACTATGCTTCTTTTATCTGAAGAAAGAACATGAATGGATTGGGTACCATAAATTAGTGATTTTTTTGTAAATTACTTGACGCATTGGTGTACCAGTTACATTATAAACAATACTTGACAGCTTTTATTTTTATTTTTTTCTAAATAGAAATTTGGTGGTTGTAATCTGCTTCATGGATGTTCAGTTGTGAGAGCTTCTATAAATTATTAAGGCGATCCCATTGGCAAAGACGTGAGCCTGATCACTAAATTTCGTTGAAGTCAGACTGAGCTGTCTTTTGTTTGAGATTATTCATTATGTATAACATTCATAATGTTTGGTCAAGAAATCCCCTCATATTTTCATTAGTATTAGCATTATTACTATCACAGCTGGACGGTGTATCATTATCTCCATCAAGATTAACGAATGTTGACAGACAATACCCTTCAAAAATTGATTGATTTCTGAAAATTGATCATGTAGCCACACTCTACCAGTAATAGTAGAATATCGTTGAATTAAAACTCATCAATTGTATATAAAAACTTGAAAGATTTGTATCCTGTCACCACATGTACCCATTATTATTCTATTTCTAATTTGACTGTTTACAATTTGGAAGGGGATGTTTACCATTTGGTCTGATTAAATTGGATATAGGAATATAACAGAAAATTGAGATTTAATGACACAGAGGTTAAGCCCTTTTACGACTTTTAGGTGACATCAGTCCATTTAGCGGGCTTTTAAAACGCTCTTGAGGTTAATATAAGCTATTAACATGAAGGAGAATGCCTTATGGTGCTTGGATGGGGTATATAAAGTGTGCATTGAATAGGTTTGACTTGGTGATGAAATTTGGTTTATTTATTTCTGGATAATTGTATTCATTTGATGTTAAAGTTACTGAATGATTTAATTAAAACCAATATTTATAATAAATGTTTTGAATCATGTTATGTCATGTGACGTTTTGTAGGCATGAATTCATCTGAAATATATATTCTTTTCATTCAGATGTCTTTGTGTGTTTTTTGACAAAGTTGAGAGTCCCTGTGATACAAATTCTTAAAACAGTGAGCGTTATAGGAATTTTACTTTAAGAATTGTTAAAAATTGATAAAATGCATATTTCATGAGACCTTCTCTTTTTGCATAATGTATTGCAGTTGAATTTATTTATCTACGAATTCCTAAACATCTTAAAGTAAACAGACCAAGTATACCAAACACAATTAGAAAATACCTCTTTTGTAATATTTGTATTTATCCATTATACCTCTTAATGTGCTCTTAAGATAAGATCTACGGTACGTTTTGTATATTAAAATATACCGTACTGTGAAAATTTAATTGAATTTCATTTTCTTTGGGCTAAATTCTATAAATCATTATGTAATTGTCTTAATAGTATATTATGTAAATCTAACGCCCAAGGGTATGAAAAATATTAAATATTGTGATGAAAAGTACCCAAATTCTTGAGATAGGATTGGATCACCATTAAGATAATTGTTTTAATTATGTTAATGAGTACTGTAGAAGTTTTATATGTAAATTGATGTGTGATGTTATACATTCGATGATGACTAATAATAAATAGGATGATCGTAATGAAAACAAAAGTTCATATAAGGTGTAAACAAAAATATGTTTCTTTCCAATTTCTTGGTTTCTTGAAATATTTCTTTTATTGAAAACTAAATTATATGGTTAAGAACATCTATACAAATCCGTATTTGCATCACTTATATCGTTAAAAGTCAAAAACACTTTATTTTAAATTATATAATAAATAAAACAAATGATAAAAAATGAATTTAAAAGGGCAATAAAAAGGTTTATGGTCAGGGCAAAAAAAGAGTGAATGTCGGGACCCCCCCCCCCCCCCCCCCCCCCCCTCCAAAAAAATAAATTGTTATGTCTAAATTGTGAAACGAAAAAAAATAAAATACAAAATGAAAATACAAATATTACAGTTTATTTCAATCTGATATGTAGTCATTAATGGACATTGAATTTCTAAATTATCAAATATTCAACAATTTTTGAAAATTAAATTTCTATCTCCACTGATCCTTACAAACACAAAATGACTTTTCTCATGCACTTAACAATGTTTGCTGTTGATGTAGAATTAATAAATACATAAATTACAGCCCCATGTTTTGATTTACGCTTTTATTCACTGTATTATGTCATTCACTTAAAGATAATGGTGCGTGCATGCAAGAAAAAAGGTCTTTATGTGTGAAGTAAAACATAACAAACGTGGCAAGATTTTTGGGTAAGACCTTGGGAAATTTGTTTTAGTAAGATTGTGACAATAGCTAAGAGGAGCATAGGAATTATGGTTGAGTCTTTGATGATAGCTGAACAATCGGTCGATCAGTCGGTTGATCCATCTGTATGTAGATCAAAGCTTGTCCGAGTGGTAACTCGACAATTCCAGGACCTGTGGTTGTCAAACTTGACATGAAGGTTGGGTCTGACCAGTAGATGACCCCTATTGGTTTTAGGGATCATCGGTTCAAAGGTCATGGTCACAGTGACCTTAAATGCGAAAAGGTTGTCAAAGCTTGTCAAAGTGAAAGGCCACGGTCACAGTAACCTTGAACACAAAAAGCTTGTCCGTGTGGTAACTCGACAATGCCAGCACCCATGGCCCTCAAACTTGACATTAAGGTGGGTGGGGGGGGGGGGGGGAGTTGACCAGTAGATGACCCCTTTTGATTTTGCTAAGAGGATATATATTTATAATCTGCACATATCAGTCATCATTTGAACATATGATTAAAAACTGTACCTACAATCCTATCACTTTGAATGGTCGTATTATAAAAACTGCCTCAAAGGCATCCTGAATTTCAATGACAAAATAGCTGTCATTTCTTCCCATGCATATTTCATTCATTTGTCCAAATATTCCTGACAACATGGCGCTCAGGGGGCATAATTTTTGACAAACATCTCTTGTTTAGGTTTTAAAATTAAATTTAAAGGCCAAAAATTGTTTTGAAGTATGTGGAAATTTTTAAGATTGAGACAGATAAAAATCATGACCAATCAAAGGGTTATACTGACAATGTTCTAAGAAGGCTAAGTCACACAAAACACTGAAGGAATCCGTTGCAGGCTTGCATTTTTTTGGACTACCAGAATTTTTGCTGGACTACCCAGATTTTGGATCCAGTAGTCCGAGGGACTACCTTGTGAAAAATGTTAGTGTCTAACCCTGGTGAATGTTCTCATATGAAGAGCGTTGATGAAAGAACCATGAAACCAGCTGTTTCGCTGATTTAAAGTTGACTTGTACAATTTAATTGTTACGAAATTTTGCGTATCAATACAGCTGAACCCCGCTGGCTTGAACTGCTTGGCTCGAATTTTCGCCGGTATACCGTTTTTAAAATCACCGTTATCTGATGATGTGGGATTTGGGCCAAGCAGCAATGCTATATCTTTTCACCACGTTTAGTCTCACATATTAGTATTACAAACAAACTATTGTCAATTGGACACTTCATATATAGAGCCTTATAGAGCCCCTTTATTGTTTGTTTGGCACAAAATGTTTATTGGACACACAGTGGACTTGAGGACAATCTGTCTGTGGTGACTGTGATAGGTTGATGGTAGCCATTATGAGGAAGAATGAGCCCTGGCTAGACTTTTTTGAGCCCGTCTGTGGGCTTGTTTGAGCCCGTATGGGGCTTGTTTGATCATGAGTCGGCTTGTCTGTAACCACAATAAGGATGCAGAGGGCATATTTGCATTTTCACAACCTGCATTTTGAAATGCGTAGTATTTTATGTCCATATGAAGTACATCATGAAACAATTATATCATCTATTCTTTACGATTTGTTGCGTTTTTATGCTACGTATGCAAATTTGCACCTGTGGTATGTTTTGAATGCGTTTATATGGTAATTGATAACATTGACTTTTTTAATAAAATGCCATTATCTTGTGTTGAAAAGAACATTAGACATGATGATGAAGCTAATTTCAATCACGTAAGATATCTATATATAAATATTTATTACAACTCTTATTCACTAAGCGATATTATGTTTCAGTAGTTCAAGAGAAATCAAAAATGATATCCTATCAGAAAACATTTAAACTCAGTATCAGCTGAAATAAGAGTGTGATAGTTTCTCATGATAATTTAATGTATTTGAAATTTTAGCAATCCATGTTGATAGCATATGAGTCTCAAAGAAAGTACAAATAATTAAATAAACTTAAAAAGAAGAAATGAATATTGAAAAAATGGGGTATTTTTCATACTCGGGCCTTGAAATGATCATTCCATGTACCTTGAAGTGTTCAATGTTGTATGTCAAGAAAAAGTGACCCACGGGTCAAATATTATGACTCATGTATATTTAATAAAATGATACCGGGGAGTCATTTATCTGTGGATGTCATTGTACTTTGCGCCTTCGTCATTATAAATAGATAATTGAAGGGTCTTCGCATTGATACAAAAATTTAGTTCCTTCATTCACAGCAACATATAGTTGATTATCGCGAGATTAGCAGCATCAGTAGTAGTAATATGATAGTTAGTAGAAGGAATAGTAGTAGCTGTTGTTGTAGAGGTGGCAACAACAACAACAACAACAATTCAGCAGGAGCGGCAGTAGTTTTAGATGTCATCATCTTCATCATCATCATCATCATCATCGGTAGTCACGGGTGGTGGCAGTGGCAGTAGCAGTGGCAATAGTGGTAGTATCAACAGCAATAGCTGCAGCATTGCCACCTGTATTACTAAGACTTGAGAGCACACATATTTAATGACCAACATAGTCGGTTCTGTTCAGTGGGGTTAAATACCTATTTACAGTAACGATCCTTTGGAGTCATGTTATTAATTAGGGGGGGGGGAGTGGGTTGTCAATATTTTATAGAAAAGGAGTCACTCAAGGACAGCGACGATTGTCGTGATTTTATGTGGGTCAAAATATGTTCTTTCACCGGTCATGGGAAGAAGACAATGCCAGATGAAAACAAAACTAAGCAATTTTCTAGATTGAAACATTGCAAAAACAAATCGCAATCAGTTATACGAAAATGCATTTTAAACGCCTCAGAATGTGTTCATGATGATATGAACAAAATTGAAGTAAATTTAACATTCAGAGATTCAGTTTCCCCAATAAGATGGGGTTTTTTCAAGTTTCTTTCGTATTTTCCATTTTCCATGGTGAATACGTATATTTACGAATTCAATATTTTTTACAGTGAAAAAAACAACAAAGCTTTTAAAATTAATAATAAGAGTATGAGACGGCCAGATTCATATATAATGTAATATAGGTTACATTTACATTTACATTCCAACTGTCTGTCTGTTTTAACCAGCATCCAGTTCTTATTGAGAACACTGTTCTTATGCAGTTATTATGTTTTGATTTTGACCATTATTTATTGCAAGTATTACAAACATCATGAGCATTGAACAAGCTTTATAATACCACAGAATTAATACAAATCGGATATTATTAAGCAATGCATATCAATTGTATAGATTTTACAGAATTGAGAAGAAACCATAAATTTTTTTTAAGTCTGAGAATCTTCTGTTATACTTGATAGTAGTATAATATTATAAGAATATTAAAATTTGAAGGAGAATGTTTAGACATTTGTATTTAATATTAATTTGTACATGTATGATCAATTTAGAACATTTCATCTATTTTTGTTTTCAGGCCCAGATATAGGTTGGACAGCACACAAGGTGGAGCTGACCCTGTGGACATTCCAGATCTGCAGGACCCTGGACACTGACCTGCTTGACCAGATGACCACTGCAGTGGACAAGGTCAAATACAGTGTGGACAAGGTCAAAGATGAATCAGTGAATGGTGTTGAAAAGGCCAAGAACACTTCCAGGAAGGTCAAAGACAGTGTGGTCAAGGAAGAATCAGTGGATGGTGTTGAAAAGGCCAAGAACACTTCCAGGAAGGTCAAAGACAGTGCAAAGACCAATGGCAAGGCCGTTAGTGGTGAACCTCCCAAGAAAAGAACCAAGACTGCAAAATGATGGACTGTGGCAAGACAGATGATATGACCTCAAATTGAACAATAATTTCTGTTTGAGAATATCTTTGTTTTAAATAGTTTGTTAAGCTAAGGCAATACGCTTCATATTGAGAGTGTAATTTTTTTTTTCTGCCTTGCTGGTTATAGGGTGACCGAGGTTTTTCTCAGATGTTTTGTTATTCAGTTTCATCATAAAAAAGATGGTTCAAATCTACGGAAATGTATGAAGAACTATGGATCTATTTTTCAAAGTTAGAAAGTGCTGTTGTCAGCAGCGATATTCCTTGCAAAATCTTTAACTTTACTCTTAAAAAGTTCTCTAAACTGTTCAATATATATATATTCCATTAAAATGTGGTGCAAATGTTTCAAGAGGAAATACAAACTTGTATACCAAAGCCTGTAACTCTGGCAATAATCTTTGTTGAGTTATGCCACTTTGTTTGTTTAGTTTTGTTGTCAATAAATAAATTTAAGTAATCTTACACACAATTATTCTTACTTGGAAATATAGTTTAAGAAAAAAAGCAATCATGCTTAATCTATTATTATCATTATTATCATTATTATTAGCTCGACTATTCAAAGAATAAGGAGAGCTATACTACTCACCCTGGCGTCGGCGTCACACCTTGGTTAAGGTTTTGCATGTAAGCACCTTTAAGTCATTATCTCAGTAAATACATCAGTTATTGCATTCAAACTTTGGATATGTATTCCCAACTATCTTACATACTAAATTAATGAAGTTAGATAACAATTATTTAAATATAATGCAAATAATAGGCCTTTATTATTCGACTTAGAAATTCTGGTTAAGGTTTTGCGTGTAAGCACACATAGGTTAATATCTCAGCAACTACTTGAGGTATTGCATTGAGACTTTATACAATGGTAGTCAACCATCCAACCTACTTAATTAACCAAATTAGATAACTCTAGTTTGCATTTAATGCAAATAATTGCCCTTTATTATTTGACTTAGAATTCTGGTTAAGGTTTTGCGTGTAAGCACACATAGGTTAATATCTCAGCAACTACTTGAGGTATTGCATTGAGACTTTATACAATGGTAGTCAACCATCCAACCTACTTAATTAACCAAATTAGATAACTCTAGTTTGCATTTAATGCAAAATAATTGCCCTTTATTATTCGACTTAGAAATTCTGGTTAAGGTTTTGCATGTAACCACATTTAAGTCAATATCTCAGCAAATATATCATGTATTGCATTGAAACATTTGATATGTATTCCCAGATAACACTTTTTTGAATATAATGCAAATTATGGGCCTTTATTATTATGTCTCCCCCTCTCTGGGGGAGACATATTGTTTTTGCCCTGTCCGTCAGTCCGGTAGTCCGTCAGTCCGTCAGTCCGTCCGTACGTCACACTTCGTTTCCGATCGATAACTGGAAAACCGCATGACCTAGGATCACCAAACTTGGTAGGGAGGTTGGTCATGAGGTGTAGAAGATCCCTATTGTTTTTGGGGTCACTAGGTCAAAGGTCAAGGTCGCGGCGACCCCCAATGTAAAAAACATTTCCGCTCAATATCTTGACAATGGTTTGACCTAGGTTCACCAAACTTGGTAGGGAGGTTGGTCATGAGGTGTAGAAGATCCCTATTGTTTTTGGGGTCACTAGGTCAAAGGTCAAGGTCGCGGCGACCCCCAATGTAAAAAACATTTCCGCTCAATATCTTGACAATGGTTTGACCTAGGTTCACCAAACTTGGTAGGGAGGTTGGTCATGAGGTGTAGAAGATCCCTATTGTTTTTGGGGTCACTAGGTCAAAGGTCAAGGTCGCGGCGACCCCCAATGTAAAAAACATTTCCGCTCAATATCTTGAGAATGGTTTGACCTAGGTTCACCAAACTTGGTAGGGAGGTTGGTCGTGAGGTGTAGAGGATCCCTATTGTTTTTGGGGTCACTAGGTCAAAGGTCAAGGTCGCGGCGACCCCCAATGTAAAAAACATTTCCGCTCAATATCTTGAGAATGGTTTGACCTAGGTTCACCAAACTTGGTAGGGAGGTTGGTCGTGAGGTGTAGAGGATCCCTATTGTTTTTGGGGTCACTAGGTCAAAGGTCAAGGTCGCGGCGACCCCCAATGTAAAAAACATTTCCGCTCAATATCTTGAGAATGGTTTGACCTAGGTTCACCAAACTTGGTAGGGAGGTTGGTCGTGAGGTGTAGAGGATCCCTATTGTTTTTGGGGTCACTAGGTCAAAGGTCAAGGTCGCGGCGACCCCCAATATAAAAAACATTTCTGCTCAAAATCTTGAGAACGGTTTGACCTAGGTTCACCAAACTTGGTAGGGAGGTTGGTCATGAGGTGTAGAAGATCCCTATTGTTTTTGGGGTCACTAGGTCAAAGGTCAAGGTCGCGGCGACCCCCAATGTAAAAAACATTTCCGCTCAATATCTTGAGAATGGTTTGACCTAGGTTCACCAAACTTGGTAGGGAGGTTGATCATGAGGTTTAGAAAACTCCTATATTTTGGGGGGTCACAAGGTCAAAGGTCAACGTCGCTGTGACCTCTAATGTAAAAAAATATTTCCGTGCAATATCAGGAGAATGCTTTGATCTAGGTTCACCAAACTTTGAAGTGAGGTTGGTCATGATGTCTAGTTGATTTTGCAATCAGTTAGTCAAAGGTCAAGGTCACTGACCTTGAGGTGAAGAACCGGTTTCTGCTCAATAACTCAAGAACGTTTACACCCAGGAACTTCATACTTGGTATGCCAGTTAGTCATGACTAGTTGATGGCCCCTATTGATTTTGGGATCCATCATTGATTATTTCTCACCTACGACCACACAATGGGGGAGACATGCGCTTTTTCAAAAAAGCAATCTCTAGTTTGACTTAGACATTCTGGTTAAGGTTTTGCATGTAAGCACACATCCCGTGCCAAAAAAAAGCTCAGCTTTCTAAAAAGCGCAGCTTTAGCTTAGCTAAAGCTATGCTTTTCAAAAAGCTGCGTTTTTTTAGCTAAGCTATTTTGAAAAAGCTTAGCAAAAGCTGTGTTTTTTATAGGAAGGTTAGCAAAAGCTGTGCTTTTTAATAATAGCTTAGCTAAAGCTATGTTTTTTTCTCTAAAAAGCTGCGCTTTTTCTTCAAAGCCGCGCTTTTTAAAAAAGAGCTGCACAAAAGCTATGTTCTTTTCTCTAAAAGCTGAGTTTTTTCTTCTAAGCTGCGCTTTTTGTTTATGAAGATGCGTTTTTTAAATCAAAGCTTAGCTAAAGCTGCGTCTTTTGACTAGGTAAAAGATTGCCTCTTAGAAAAGCTGCGTCTTTTTCATATTAGCTGCGTCTTTTCCAAAATTAAAATTGGGTTAGTATTTCTTTAAAAGACTAAGCTTTTCAAACAAAAGACTAAGCTTTTGGAGAAAAACAAAGGTTTACATTGTGAAATTCATTTTTTTATTATTTATTTATAACACATTATTCTGTAGTTTTTGGCATAAATATTTTGGCAGGAACAGAAGATCCATCTTTTTTTATTGGCATCCCTTTTAAAAGTATCTTTAGTTTTATTGATAATCTACTGTCATTAAAGAGTGCATTTTAAGTGTATCTTTTTACTAAGAAGTGCATCTTTTAGTTTAGGTAAAACAAAGTAGTATCTTTGTGTAATAAAGTAAACATTTATGAAATATACACATAAATACAAGAATATGAATGAATGAATGAATGAATGAATGAATGAATGAATGAATGAATGAATGAATGAATCAATCAATCAATCAATCAATCAATCAATCAATCAATCAATCAATCAATCAATCAATCAATCAATCAATCAATCAATCAATCAATCAATCAATCAGTAAATAAGCATTTTATTATTGATCAATATACCTTCAAACTAAAATAAAATAAAATAATGAAATAAAAAGAAAGATTATTTTAAAAATCAAAAATATATTATATTGTTTTATTTAAATCAAAAGAACACATCTTACTTATAGGCAATAATCAATTGCATGTAATAACAACATTTATAGAATTATTATTCCTTAAATTTCTTGTAATGCCACTACCAAATTCTTTGTCATTTCCTTTCCAATTTTACAACATGCATGATAAGCCTGATCTTATCTGATTGTACCAAGGACCAATTAAATCTCAGCATTTAGGGAGCCAATTTCAAATTAAAGCTACTGGTAGCCATTCTGTTGGGATTTCATTAAAAGAATTTTGATGATGTTTTAATTAATAAATGAATTCACACCAATTAAAACAAATTAATAGTAAAGGGATTAGTGAAGTAAAATAATGATCATTAGATCAGATAAATATGAACTATGATTAGAAACATGGCATACATATAAAGCACTCAGGTCATGGTATGTATTCTTTATTTCAGTTGTTAATTTCACTGTTATGACACTTGACTACATGTGGGACTTTTATTTGTCAACTTTCAATCTAGTGCACATATTTTAATAAATAACAATGCTGTTGTAGATAGTAGCTGGATGTAGGATTATTGGTCCCAGATAGTAGATTTACGTAGTTTTAAAACTCTATGAAGATGCACTTGTTTTCATCCTTATATATATGTTAATATCGTATTAACATATTAAGCTGAAATTGCCATGTTTCCATACATATGCACACTAGCACCTTTAATGCTATACAAATGATTACAGTGTTGGTTTTTGGAGGGGTCATAAAACTGCCATCTGCCACATGGCTTACCAGTTATTGGAAACTGGCCAAATTGGGTCAATCAATTTAAGTTAAGTACTAATAAAGTCATTACATATTTAAAATATGATACCCTGTTTTATTCCAGAGCTGTCAGGAATCTCTAGATTTGACAAAAATATAACAAAAGATCCTTGAGACTGTCATTTTCCAATTTGTAGCTTTAACAGTTTCATGATTTTCTATCAATTAATTTTGCCACTGAGTAAAAGGTTATTTTATTATTGCTAAATTTGACAAATATGTACTTGTGTGTCTGTCTGTAAATACATTATGTCCAGTTACAAGGTGTCATGTAAAATTAAATATGAAATAATAACAATATATGTAACACAAACTCATGTTTAGGAAATTTAAATAAAGCAAAATGTCTATGTATTTATTCAAATGTGTTCTATTTTTGATGGTTCAATATATTTATATAACGCGGTTTAAACACACTTGGTGCATTTTTTTTTGTTTAATTCCGTTTGAAGCGTATATTTTTGTTAAAAAATGCACTTTAGATACACTCAAGTGTGTATTTAGTGCGTTTTTTTGTAAAATCTTTTCATCACCTGTGGTATTTTTTTATGAAAATAGGAGCTACGTTGTTTTTTTTAAAAAGCTGCGCTAAATTAGCTAAGCTATTTGAAAGGGGTACACACAGTCCCATCCAAAAGCTAAGCTTTTGGGCCAATTCTGCCATAAAGCTGCGCTTTTCATAACTAGCTAAGCTATTTTAGAAAAAGCTAAGCTTTTGGGCCAATACCGCCATAAAGCTGCGCTTTTCATAATTAGCTAAGCTATTTTAGAAAAAGCTAAGCTTTTGGGCCAATACCGCCATAAAGCTGCGCTTTTTATAATTAGCTAAGCTATTTTAGAAAAAGCTAAGCTTTTGGGCCAATACGGCCATAAAGCTGCGCTTTTCATAATTAGCTAAGCTATTTTAGAAAAAGCTAAGCTTTTGGGCCAATACCGCCATAAAGCTGCGCTTTTCATAATTAGCTTAGCTATTTAAGAAAAAGCGCAGCTCCATCAAAAAGCTTAGCTTTTGGGCCAATACCGCCATAAAGTTGCGTTTTTCATAATTAGCTAAGCTATTTTAGAAAAAGCTAAGCTTTTGGGCCAATACCGCCATAAAGCTGCGCTTTTCATAATTAGCTTAGCTATTTAAGAAAAAGCGCAGCTCCATCAAAAAGCTTAGATTTTGGGCCAATACCGCCATAAAGCTGCGCTTTTCATAAAAATAGCTTAGCTATTTTGCCCAATATCACCAAGAGCTGAGCTTTTTTAAGAAATTAGCTAAGCTATTTTGGCAAAAAGCATAGCTTTAGCGCAGCAGCTGTGTTGTTTTTTTTCCCAAAAAGCTACGCTTTTTCGGGCCAATACCGCTAAGCTTTTAGCTATGCTTTTAGCTGTGCTTTTAGCTCAGCTTTTAGCTTAGCTTTAGCGAACCTTTTTTGGCACGGGATAGGTTAATATCTCAGCAATTACTTGATGGATTGCATTGAGACTTTATACAATGGTACTCAACCATCCAATCTACTTAAATAACCAAGTAAGATAACTCCACAGTTGCATTCAATTAAAATAATGGCCCCTTTTTTTATTCGACATAGAAATTCTGGTTAAGGTTTTGCATGTAACCACATGTAAGTCAATACCTCAGCGAATACATCATGTATTGCATTGAAACTTTACACACAGGCTCCCATCTATTTAACCTTCTTATTTAATCAAGTAAGATAACTCTATCTTTTATAATATATCATTTTTGCCCCTTTATTATGCGACTTAGAAATTCTGGTTAAGGTCTTGCATGTTAGCACACATAGGAAATGGTAACCGATGATATAGCTTGAAAATATCTAACCAAATTATCAAATTTATATAAAAATGCTTAAAACAACTATGAAATGGTTCTGTTAGAATAGAATTGAATAACCGTATAGCATCCAATCGTATATCATACCACATTGTATATTATAGAGTATCTTTAAACGCTTCCTAGTCAAATAGCCTCCAAGTCAAATAGCCCCCAAGTCAAAAAGCCCCCATTTTGGTCAAATAGCCCCCACCCACAGGCCAAAAAAATATAATTGTTTGTTTAGGGTAACCTTCCCAAAATTTCTAGGTAGGGATTTTTTTTTTCAAAATCTGTCGTAAGTTCAGAGTGTTTTCTTGCACATGGCAGTCTTTCCTACATTACTGTCATTGCCTGACTTTGTTTTATCATATAAACAATAATTCTGATTAAAATCTGCATTTATCCGCCCTTCGTAACTCTCTATTCGCTAACAAATAAAAAATTTTGCTCAGAAACGGAAACAAATAGTTAGGGTCGGCGCATTTTTATAGGTAGGTAGGGTCGGGTTACCCGAAACGGACATTTTTTTTTTTAGGCCTTATGTTATTTTAAACGACTTTTTAACCTTTATTTTTACAAAATGAAGTGCAATTAACATTATTAATTTTTGTATATATTAATAAATCTGAAAATTTTTACCAAGTAAGAATAACAAACGTTTTAAAATATTACTTATAAATAATATATTATAACATCAAATCTACATTTTGATTGTTAAACTTTTTAAGTCATAAGGTATTTGGTTTTTGGTGTTTTTTCATTCATTTAATATTGATTAAGCATCAAACTTAAAGCTGCACTCTCACAGATTTACCGTTTTGAAAACTTTTTTATTTTTTGTCTTGGAAAGAGCAATTTTGCGTAAATATCTGCAAACCAGTGCTAAAATATTGCTGACAAAAAATCAGGTTGCAGATTTTCATTTTTCCGTTCGAAAATTAACATTTTATGGCTAAAACCGAAATGCTTAAAACATCAATTTTTGAACTTGAATATATAAATCTGCGATCTATTTTTTGGTCAGCATTCTTATATAACTGGTTTCCATGCATTTTCGCAAAAATCGGCATGTTCCAAAATTGATTATCCTTATGCAGCTGTCACTATGCTTCTGTTTCTTTGTTTTTGGGACGGTGTGCACATATGTAGAGGAAATCCTTTTTAGCAGGCCGGTGTCAAATAATTGAATAAACAAACATTCAGCACATGGTTTGCGGCCCCATTGATCTTCAGTTTCAGGACTAACGACTCTTGTACTGAAATTTTCTCCGGTCAAAGGTGACATTTACTTGCGAACTTCGGGTCACTGACGATATCTCACGAGAGGTGGGGTCCATTGAAAGCCCTGTTTAAATATCCTTGTCAGATAGCATGTTTTTTTTCGTATCCAATACCGTTCTCCCGGGACTCGGGTCTACAAAAATCGATTTTGGGGCAAAAAAAGTACCGTCGGGGAGTAAAAAGTACGGTCGGTCGGGTGACCAGAAACGAGAACTTTTTTTTTGCCTTACCTTCAAATATACATTCAGATATCTTAAAAATATTACAACTTACATTCAAATATCTTAAAAATATAACAACTTACCTTCAAATATATTTTTTAATTAAAAAATAAGTGGGGGCTATTTGACCAAAATGGGGGCGTTTTGACCATTTTTTTCGCAGTGGGGGCTATTTCACAAAAAGTGTGGGGGCAATTTGACCAAAATGGGGGCTATTTGACTTGGGGGCTATTTGACCAGGTTCCCTTTAAACCGGTAACCGGACTGTAATCGCATACGGTCACGTGACTTGATATACGCGTATCGACGGTTAACACATGTGTTTAAATGTCGTTTCGTTGAAACACAATTGGCTTGTTTATAAGAAAGTGATATGTGGAAAGTATCGTTTTATTATAATTGTGTGTCTTCCGAGGATGTCTACGTTTAAGATACCTTTTATATCAATAATTTCTTTCCATATATATTTTATGAAAACCTAAAACACGATACGTTTAAACAAATACTATTGTACAGTACTGACCAATAGTAAAATGATATCGCATGCTTATCTCATAAATGACAAAAAAACAACAGTACCGAAACAAGAAGAATTATGAAGTCAATTGACATGGACGTATTAGACTCGGGACAGTCAAGTATAAAGGCTAGAGAGATAAGGTTTGACTATTATTTTGAATTTCTTTTGTAAATTAACTTTCTTTGTTTGCCATCGTCTGTTAATTATTATCAAACTTCGGAAATAAGTATTAATTGTTTTTTTGTTTTAGTTTTCTCGATTATCGAGTTCAAGTTCAATAGTTTATTTGCTTAAGGCCACCGGCCCATGACAACAACTATGTATATTAGAAATATGCAAAAGCAACAATGGTAACATCGGTTGAACAATGTACAATATGATACAAACACAATTGCAAAAAACTAAACAAGAAACCCACAAAAGAGTTAAGAAATAAGGAAGTGCAAGTCGAAGTACAAGTTTGAATGTGTAGCATGCATTAAATACATTTTCGAAACGAAATAGAGTACACATTGTAATCGAGGCTGTCAGACTTTTCAACCCCAATACTTTTCAACCCATTTGTCATTTGTGAAATCAAAGACTTTTCAACCCCTTTGTCAATTCAACCCCTAAAAGTGCTAAGACTTTTCAACCCCCCTTAAACCAATGACTTTTCAACCCCTAATAAACAAAGACTTTTCAACCCCTTACTATCTCACCTTTTATTTGATAATAAGTACAACAATAAGCAATAGATTTTGAAATCTATTTTAAAGAAATTAAGAATATATTAAGAAAAAAATATAACAAACACAAAATATACATTCTTGAAACACATGAGAATACAATCATCCGTAAAATATTAACATGGAAATAAAAAAATAAAAAAATGCATGACTGTTCATTTAGCTGTTTTTAATCGCTTAGTTATAAACCCCCCTTACCTCCCTGAGGAAATCCTCACACAATATATCATGTGCATTGCACTACTCTCACAATTAGTTAAAACAGAATATCTTTTCTTTATGTTTGTCCAAAATACATAGAACTAAAAAGAAATTTAAAACACAAAATGAGTTGAACTTCAAATAAAAGTCTTCATAATATTTCAAAATATCTATATTTAGCAGAGAAAGTTTAAGAAATACAAAAGTATACATTGAGTTCAAAGTTGTTCAAAATATATTATACATTGAGTTTCAAATGCTATCAAATTACAAAAAGAATAACATAGAATAATAATTATGTCAAGCCAGGATGAAATATTTTTAAAGAGTGAATAAACAACATTAAGCCAATTTTCAAAAATCTCCGGAAGAGAATAAACGGTCTTTATCACTAAGTGCTAAATGCTTTTCTTAGGTTAAAAAAAACCCATTCTATTATGAAGTGATATATTTAAACTACTACTACTAATAATAATAAGAAGAATATAGCAAACAAAAAGAAATGGTTTAACTCAGAGTGTTACAATGCTAGAAAAGCATTTAAGGAGGCTCGAAATAGATTCGTAAAAAATAAACATAATATCCAGTTACGTCAGGAATACTTTAATGTTAAAAAACATATAATAGGATTAAACGAAAAGAAAAGAAACTCTTCCTTAAAAATGAGGGTGTTAGAATTGCTAAGCTGGCAAAAACAATACCAAAACAGTTTTGGAAAAATATCAAAAACCAGTACAAGAAAAATATACCCAGCTCTGAAGGTTTATCTATTGATGATTTGTATGATCATTTTAATAACCTTTTTGGTGCTACAAATAATGAACAAAATTTTAATGTTCCCTTTTTGGCGGATGAAACGCTGGATGGGATTATCTCGGAATCGGAACTCAAGAATGCTATATTTTCTCAAAAAAGCGGGAAAAGTCCCGGCAATGATATGTTAATTGCGGAAATTTTTAAGAATTCATTTGAAATTACTTCCCCATATTTGCTCAAATTGTATAACAGAATGTTTAATAGCGCAGAATACCCGCAGTCATGGGGAGAAGGTATAATAACACCAATATTTAAAGGTGGTAACGCTAGTGAACCTAAAAATTATAGAGGCATTACGTTAAGCAATATATTAAGTAAGGTGTATTCTCAGATATTATTAAATAGGCTGACTAAATGGGCAATTAACATTGAAAAAATAAGCGATTCACAATTTGGTTTCCAGAAAGGAAAACCGACTATTGCTTGTATATTCGTGTTATTCTCTATCATTGCTAAAACCCTTAATGGTGGTAAAAAACTGTATTGCATTTTTGTTGATTATGAAAAGGCATATGACAAAATCGATAGAATTAAGCTTTGGACAAAGCTCATACAAGAAAATGTAAGCTCTAAAATAGTACTTTCACTTAAGGCGATGTATTCTGCGGTCAAATGTTGTGTTAGATACAAACAGTCAAGATCAGACTAGTTCGAATCTGGCACTGGCCTGAAACAAGGCTGCCCGAGTTCAAGTTTATTATTTTTATTCTTCGTGAATGACGTCACGTCTAATATTAACAGTAATCGGGAAGGAATATTTACTATAAACGACATAAAGGTATTTCTCCTAATGTTTGCGGATGACGCAGCTTTATTATCACATAACCCAAACTCTCTACAATGCATGTTAAATGATCTCCAAGAGTATTGTAACACCTGGGGGTTAAAAATTAATGCTAAAAAACGAAAGCTATGATTTTTGAAAAGGGCCGTCACACAGCCTACCAATTTTATCTCTACGACGCCGAGATAGAAATGGTTACTTCCTTTAAATATCTTGGGACGCATTTATATAAGAACAATAACTGGAACAGAACACAAAAGCGATTAGCACAGCACGCCTCATATTCTATGCATAATTTGTTTATTGTATTCAGCCAACCGCACCTACCTATAAAAGAAAAAAAAAATTATTTGATAGTCTAGTGACACCAGTTCTTAACTATTCGGCAGAAGTATGGGGTTTTCACGATGCCAAAGATGTTGAAATGATACATACTAAATTTTGCAGAAAATTATTATGTGTTAAACGATCAACAAATTTAGAATGTTTGTATGGTGAATTAGGAAGGGTCCCAATGAAAATTCATAGAACGATTATAATGATCAGATACTGGATAAAAATTCTTAACTCACCGAATAATAGCCTGATCAAAATAGTATATAATATGCTACGTGATGACATTACCAATGATACTACGTATAACGGTAATAATTGGGCTTATCATATACAAACCTTATTGAATCGCCTTGGGATGACTAACATTTGGCTTAATCAAGATACGTTATCTATTGATATAATACCTAAAAGGCAAAGAATAATCGACAATTATAAACAGACATGGTATGGACAAATAAACAACCTACCTAAACTTTGCTCATATTCATTAATTAAACACGAGTTTGATCAGGAAACGTACCTTAGTGATATTACTGAAAATAAATTTAGAATTGCTTTAACCAAACTAAGAACTTCATCTCACGATCTACAAATAGAAATAGGCAGATATACTAATACGCGTCGGCACGAAAGATTATGTAATAATTGTAACAACACAGAGAACTGCGAAAAAAGTATTTAAGCAATTTTTACTGCAGATGGCCAACATTAACAAAATTCGAAAACCTCATGATAACTAAATCGCCAAAATTACTTCTAAATTTATCAAAGTTTGTTTATTTTTCATTTTGCAACAGAAGTGGAAATTAAATGTTCACTCTTCTTCTGTGTAAAAGTTTGTGTTATTGTGTACTTGTACCACTGTATTTCATTGTATGTTATTTTTTGCATGGCTATGATGTTGCCACAACATTAATGCTAATAAAACTTATGTTATGTTATGTTATGTTATGTTATGTAAAAAATGCTATAAGCGTTGTATTGTTTTATGCAATTTAAGAATGGAATGAATGTCACACATCCTTTAATGGGCAAGACATGTAACATGGTCATAAAGTCCTATGGGATTATGAGGCTTCATAACACCTTTAATTTAGGTTATAGTGACTTGAAAGTGACAGTTAATTAAGGTTGTAATACCCTGATGGCCATCATTTCAAACCATGAGCAGCTTGATAAATATTGTGTATGATTTCCGGATTTAAAAACCAAACAAAAATAAGCTTAATTTTAACTTATTACCCTACCCCCAATTCTCAGAATTATTAGATAATACATAATTGATTACATTATCAACAACAAAAATCAAACTGTACTGAAATATCAATATCAGTGCCGTAGCCAAGGGCATATTTCAAACCGAGGCAGAAACTGGTCTGTGTGTGTGAAAATGTGTTGGTTCCTAGATCATCTGTGGTGTGCTCTGGGATGTTTTCTGTTCAGTTTCAGTCATTTATTTTACCAGAATTTTCATTAAATTGTATGATTGACAGTGCCGTAGCCAGTCTTGATAGGTATGCTAAGTAGTGCGTCCTGGCACGGACTTAAAAAGACACCTTCGATGCAATTATTTTGTTTTCTAGACAACAAAAGTTTGGTCAAACACATCTTTAATTGTATTTCAATAACAATGTGTTAATTGCTATTATTGAAGTGTGCTCTAAAAGCATAAAAATAACAAACAAATTTATTTCCAAATAATGTGTTAAGTTTTATGCAAAAAAAACAATGACAAAAAAATCCAAATAATAGGGGTTGAAAAATCATTGATATAGGGGTTGAAAAGTCTTTAATTTAGGGGTTGACAAGTCCAAACAGGTAGGGGTTGAAAAGTCTTCGTTTTTAGAAGGGGTTGAAAAATCTTGGGGTTGAAAAGTCCTGCTCCCGTAATCGAATACTATACACGATACAATAGCACAAAAAAAAACAACAACCCGGAAACACCCCTGCAATAGCTTGCACCTCATCTAAGTCATCGAGACGTCAAACATGCAGGTGTGGTTGTTCTAGTAGTACCCACCGATACGTCAGGCACACATCTCAACGACCCCCGGTACTCGAATATAGGAAAAACAGTGTAGAGGCACTTTTTTTCAGTTTAAGTCGCCGATTTTGCTTGAATGGTTATAAAACAATATACATGGCGACCCCCCCCCCCCCCCCCCCCCCGTAATAATATATGCCCAAAATACACCATTTTGGACTAGAATTTGTTGGGAGTACCCCCCTGCTGCCAGCCCTTTTTACCAAATACTGTTTCGCTTCTGAAGGAGGGGCGCATGTCTAAAGCTTATGTTTTCTAAAGTACGCCCCCTATTTTGTCAAATCTTAGATCCGACCCCGGTAATAGAGGGAGGTGGTAATTGTTCGATCAAAATCGGAAAACGTTCACTAAGAAAATTTATGAATACGGCACCAGAACGTACAGAACTAAAACGCGGTAGACTATCGTAATAAAGGAATATAACATATACCGCCATCCACGTTGTAACCTTTTTAAGGGTCATTGGTATTTCGAAGGTATTGCTCATTTTGTAAACAGATTTTACGCACATAAACCGGCCATTCTGAAACTAAATATATGACCTATTTCTGCTTGTCGCTGTAAATAATTCTTATAACCCATGTAAAACGATTCACTTTGCAGTTTTTTGCCTTCGTTCGAAGTCGATAAATCTATGGAGAATACCGTAACCCTGCCAGACAAAGTCTGCCGGTCCCAAGCCCGGTCAAAGGGGAGGGTAAGTGCAAATTATCATGTAAGTAAATGCAATTTAACAAAAAATCAACGTCATATTAACAAACCAAGAAATATATTAAATGCTATATCTCTTATTCTTATTTTTTTATTATAATTTATGATTTATGTTCTTACCTTAGTGATGCGATTGTGTAACAAAAAGTATGATACATTCAAATAATTCGTGCATGTTAATACGTCTATTCATATGGAAAATAGGGAACCAAGAGAACCCCCTGCAGGCCGTATATCTCGCAAAAGATGGGACTTGATTGCTGGTCTGAAAGAAAATTACGATATACATGTACTGGATTAGTCACACTGAAAATTGTACAGCTACTCCTTTTGTTCATACTGACTGTATCGTGGAGATTCCATAGGGAACCGCCGCCATTGGAAAGCAGCACGTACTGTGTTCCATGCAATGATATCACGCAACCATACAATGACACAGGAAACGTTATTGATGCATGGAGACAAATATATAACGATTCTGTGTGCTGTGGTCCCATTCGCAGAGTTATGGAGCTTCGCATAAAAAAAGTGCGGATCATTTTGCTTTTGTTTAATCTGTATCATGCCTTCTAAAATTAATCTTCCATTTTAAACCACAAACAAATGTTTGTCGCAGTCAGTGACGGATCCAGGAGTTGACGTTAGAGGGGGCATTACTTACGGGCGTAACCTTTTCACTTACACCCCTTCCTCAGACTCGAAATTCATTTTGTTTTAATTGTTGACAGGGGGATTTGGGGGGAAATTAAACAACTTCTTTGCTGGTGGTAAAAGTATAAAATGCACTTTTAACTGATAACAATTAACGAAATGAATCGAAGAATTTATTAATATAATAGTGTTTAAAACAAAAGTTTAATTATCGATGTTTCCCGTTACTAAAACCATCCAACAAACCTTACTTATACTTAAATTTATGCTGTGCTTATGTTTTAATGGTTTTGTGTTTTTTCCTCAGGAGATGACGAAGCAATACTTCGAAAACAATCAAGCAAATCCAAGTAAATAAGATGGTTAGAATTCGTATCATTATCTGTTTATAATGAATACAAAATAGAAATTGCAGATTTCCAAAAAATAAGTTTGCAGAAATAATGATTTAATTAAATTGATCATAATTATTAGACATTCAGTTTATTTACAACGAAATGTGCATATCCAAAAATGAAATAAAAATTGATTTGTGAAGAAGATGGTGACAAATTTATACAGATAATGCAAAATTTCAAAATATTAAATCTAGCAAAACTTTTCAATTAATGAATTTAAATTGTTTCATAAACGTGTTTTAATTCTTATTCACAACTTTTAGAATGCTTTTTTTCCTTTAATTGTGTAGGTTTTTAACAAGTATAAAAAATTCACAAAATGATTCTTGATATAAATAACCTTAATACAGGTCTACTTGTTGGAGAATCGTTTATCACCGACTGTGACTGGGTGGAAATCAAAACGCCTACAGCTAAACTGGTTGGAGTGGTAGATAGCGTTCCAAGTGACATAGTCCAAGGTAATCTTAATAACATCAACGAAGTTTTAGTGAGCCTTTTAATGGAATATTCATAAACATAAAGACAATTCATTTTTGATTAATGTGTATTCTTTGAACAGGGACTCCCTTTATAAAGTCCGAATTATCTTAACTGTCAGTATATCAGCTACATTTATCCACGGTCGAGAATCGATTTCTTTCGTCCATTCCGAGAAAGAAACATATTAAATCAATATATTGAAACTTACGAACACATCACTTTTGCAAAATGTGAAGGAGCCAATAAGATGGAGGTTGCAGGTTCAATAAATATAATATCCTTCCATTGTTCTGCCAGTCTTTAGGAAATGAAAGTAATATTTAAAACAGTTTAAATACAAAGTGATAATTTAATGTTCATACGGTATTATTTAAAATATAAACAAACTATTTTCACAGCCGTAGTGTGTCAGTTGTGGAGTTTTGGGTCGTAGTTCCGTGTTTCTGGTCTGTGAATGTTTGTTTTTTTTCTGTTTAGTGTCCTTGGCGTTGACACAGTGCCATTGGACTGGTTTATGTTTTAACTTTCAGTTACTGGACTTGTTTCTGTAGTCTCGATCAATATTTAAATCAACATGCGAGTTTTATATTTTTCTTGTATAGGTCATTCAAAACTTCGTTGGAACAAGAACAATCGCACATTTACTTCAAACAAATGCATTCATCTCGAGCTTGAGGGGGAAATCTTCGTCAAGAGACCCGGATACTACATAGTGTCTTCAACGCTGAATGTTAATACGACAGGAACGAACATTACAACAACAATATTCAGTCACCATGTTAATCTTCTTTCCCACAAATTTGGAACGACTGGTGTTCTTATGCAACACAAAAGATCTATCAAAGAATCCGACAACGGTGTTTTTACAAGTCTTTTATCCGCGGTTTTTAAACTTCATATGCATGATAGAATATCTGTGTCTGTCAGCGACCAGAACTATTTCACTCGTAACTTTTCTAACGATCAATTCACTGCATACTACACTTACGACATGGCCTAATTCGAGTATAAAAGAAATTCTACTTATCTATTACAAGATAGATAAGACGACACGGAAGATATTTTTATCCCCCGCCTTGAAAAGGCGAGGGGATATAGTAATGGTAGGCGCGATTCCGTGTGTGTGTGTGTGTGTGTGTGGTGTGTGTCCGTCCGGCCCACATTCATTTCTTTGCATCTCCTCTTACATTTCTCATGCGATTTCTACCAAACTTTCACAGATTTATGATCATAAAGTGAAGCAGTGCATATTGTCGGGCTTTCCCGATTCGACCATTTTTGAAAGAGTTATTACCCTTTGCTTATTTTACATTTAAAATTGGTTTCTTCGCAACTCCTCTTATGTTTTTCATGCGATTTCTACCAAACATTCACAGATTGATGATCATAAAGTGAAGCAGCGCTTATTGTCGGGCTTTCCAGATTCAACCATTTTTGAAAGACTTATTGCCCTTTGCTTATTTTACATTTAAAATTGGTTTCTTCGCAGCTCCTCTTATGTTTTTCATGCGATTTTACCAAACTTTCACAGATTGATTATCATAAAGTGAAGCAGCGCATATTGTCTGGCTTTCCCGATTCGACTATTTTTGAAAGAGTTATTGGCCCTTGTTATTTTACATTTAAAATTGGTTTCTTCGCAACTGCTCTTACGTTTTTCATGCGATTTCTACCAAACTTTTACAGATTGATGATCATAAAGTGAAACAGCGCATATTGTCGGGCTTTCCTGATTTGACCATTTTTGAAAGAGTTATCGCCCTTTCCTTATTTTGCATTTAAAATTGGTTTCTTCGCAACTCCTCTTACGTTTTTCATGCGATTTTACCAAACTTTCACAGATTGATTATCATAAAGTTAAGCAGCGCATATTGTCTGGCTTTCCCGATTCGACTATTTTTGAAAGAGTTATTGCCCTTTGCTTATTTTACATTTAAAATTGGTTTCTTTGCAACTGCTCTTACGTTTTTCATGTGATTTCTACCAAACGTTCACAGATTGATGAGCATAAAGTGAAGCAGCGCATATTGTCGGGCTTTCCAGATTCAACCATTTTTGAAAGAGTTATAGCGATTTGTTTATTTTTACATTTGAAATTGGTTTCTTCGCAACTTCTCTTATGTTTTTCATGCTATTTCTACCAAACATTCACAGATTGATGATCATAAAGTTAAGCAGCGCAGATTGTCTGGCTTTTGTGATTTGACCATTTTTGAAAGAGTTATTGCCCTTTGCTTAGTTTACCTTTAAAATTGGTTTCTTCGCAACTTCTCTTACGTTTTTCATGCGATTTCTACCAAACTTTCACAGATTAATTAATATATAGTGACGCAGGGCATATTGTCGGGCTTTTGTGATTCAACCATTTTTGAAAGAGTTATAGCCATTTGTTTATTTTTACATTTGAAATTGGTTTCTTCGCAACTCCTCTTACGTTTTTATGCGATTTCTACCAAACTTTCACAGATTGATGACCAAATAGTGAAGCAGTGCATATTGTCGGGCTTTCATGATTCGGCCATTTTTAAAAGAGTTATTGCCCTTTTTTGCATTTAAAATTGGTTTCTTCGCAACTCCTCTTAAGTTTTTCATGTAATTTCTACCAAACTTTCACAGATTGATGATCATAAAGTGAAGCAGCGCATATTGTCGAACTTTCCTGATTTGACCATTTTTGAAAGAGTTATTGCCCTTTGCCTATTTTACATTTAAAATTGGTTTCTTCGCAACTCCTTTCACATTTATGACTATAAAGTGATGCAGCGCAATTTGTCAGGCTTTATCAATTTGACCTTTTTTGAAAGAGTTATTGCCCTTTCTTAATTTTACGCATTTCTTATGTTCCTGAGAAACTACCAATACCATTGATTGGCTTTAGTTCCAAAAAATGCCCCATGAGGCGGGGGTTATAGCTGTCTTAGCTTGTTTAGCCATTATTGTTGTCAAGATTCAATTTTCAGAATGTGCAAAATCAAAACTCCTTAAAATGTATGTGCTGTTGGATTAATGTACTTGAAAAAAACATCACAGGTGACACATTTCAATAGAAGTATTCGTAAGACGTTTTGATGCTCAGCTAGTTCATAGTTAAACCTGTAATACTTATATCTTATTGAAGTTTGATGTGTTGTTTTTGTATCGACTTTGGCCACTTTTCCTGTATAAATTGCTTTAAACGGTCACCATTTTGTTGTTGACAACGTATATTGTAACTTCATATCATAACTGTTCATGTATAAATGTGAATATTAATACTGATGAATGCATTTGATTTATTTGGAAATGAATTAAAAAATCTAATGAGAAATACGTCGTTTAATTTTTTCACCGTCATGTCTACCATGAGCAGTGTTCCATGAACTCGACCATATGTCTTGAAGCATAATTCAAAGTAGTACATGTACTACTTGGTCCTTTTGATAAGTATATTGCATTATGGTTAATGTTATAACTCGATTATTATTATAAGTATTTACTATTTATGTTAATGGGGCTAGAGCGACGCATTAGTTACGGAAAGTGTAAGACATGTGCTCAATTACAAGTTACATGTTAAAATAAACATCTTTAACGATTTGTGATAAGGAATATCATGACGACGAAACTTCGACTATGCCATGAGCGATGCAAAAGACGAATCCGTAGACGATGCCATGAGTGATGCCTGTGACGAAACCGACGCCGATTCCATGAGCGATAACAAAGACGAATCCGTAGACGATGCCTTGAGCGACACAAATGATTTAACGATATCGACGATGCCATGATTGATGCCATTGATTAAACTGTTGTTGATGCCATGAGCGATACCAATGATTAAACCTACAATAATACCTCTGGTGGTCCACGATGTCATGTGCGATGCCAATATCAAATGTGTAAACGATGCCCCTTGCGATGCCATTGGCGATGTATATGACGATGCTATGAGCGGCGGCAATGCTATGACAGAACGATTTCTTCTTTTGGAAACACCGATAATTTAAATGACAAAGCATGGCATCGTGCTCAATAGGAAAGTATTAGGAACTATAAAACTCTAAAACCTTATGACAGTATCATTAATGTGCACCACGAGTTGTTTCCCTAATAGTTTACTATAGAAATTTATGATCATAAAATGTGCAGTTTTTAATGAAATCTTACAACCATACGTTCCAGTCTGTCTGTATAAATATCATTTGCTTTATAATGTTTGTCTTAACTCTGGCATGTGTTTTTTTCGTTGACATTTTACAGAACCAATCCTAGTCAAATGCGCATATGTATATAAGAGTGTCCTTAATATATACTATACCTTTGCCATCTAAACAAAAAAAACGATATTTTCGTTCGCAGTCTAAATACACACATGTAAAATAAATTTACATATATCAAGTCTTATTATACGCATGGATGTTCTACAACAGCAAGTCACAACTATCTTAACGAATAATATAATAATTTATTACGTAGTAAAGCTATGAATCTGTTTGACAATGACAGGGCTAAATCAAAGGAAAAACACACTTGGATTTTATTTGTATAACAATTTTTGTCAGTCCACACTTATTATTCCCTACCATAAAATTTGAGGGGGGTTAACAGATGCATTTTTTGTCATGCCATCCTCCTGTCCGAATGACTTTCCGTAAATCATTTGTAACCGCTCAATACCTTAACTATCCATTTAAGAACATTTTTATATTTAGTCACCACGTTAATCTACTGTCCCACAAATTTGGAACAACAAGTGTTCTTATGCAACGTAGAAGATCCATCAAAGAATCCGACGACTGTTTTTTTACAAGTGTTATATCCGCGGTTTTCAAGCTCCATATGCATGATAGGATATCTGTATCTGTCAGCCCGAACTATTTAGTTCGCAACATTCCCAACGATCATTTCACTGCATACTACACATACGACATGGTCTAAATGTGAGTTCTTGGTTCAACTAGTCCATTACAACATAGGTTTTACAGAACGGCACGGATTATATCTTGTCTGTTCGAAGAAGCTCCACGGTTTGATAAACAATTGTATTCACATCCATTTATTATTTTTACTGTTCTCTGTATCATTTAGGGAGCTCGAGTGTGTGACGTTTCATTGTGTTTGCCACTGACCCACTCATTTATTACTACTTTTACTCCGGTATTATTTAGACAGCCCGACTGTTGAATTTTGCATTGTGTTTGACACTTACCCACTCATGTATTACTACTTTTACTCCTGTATTATTAAGACAGTTCCACTGTTGGATTTTTCATTGTGTTTTACACTGACCGACTCATGTATTTTTCTATTTTTACTCCTGTATTATTTAGACAGCTCCAAGTTTGGACTTTTCATTTTGATAGACATTGACCCACTCATTTATTACGATTAACCCCTCGCTGTTTTATTTTTGACAGCTCCAAGGCTTGATGTTTCAGTATGTGGACACTGACGTATCCATTTATAATGATGTTTTACTCTTGACGCTATTATTATTTGTTTGCATTCATAACGAATGAATGTTATGTGGTTGTGGTGTATTTTTAACCGTGCAATAAATTGAAGATGAAGAGATCGACTGTCCGTATAAAATGACCACCTCTGGTGTCCCAGGAAAGAACCAGCAATCACAGACAATCTCGCGTGACTTCGTTTGAAGCACAGTCGTATTCGATAATACTATGAATGAATATTTGAAATATTGTAATGATAATGAATTTATAGATTTGATTTGACAGCTGTTTAAATCATTTTTGATTCTGGAATATGCCCTGAACTGTGGAGAAAAAGTATAATTTAACGTAATTTAAAAAAAGAGACAATATGAATGATCCAGATAACTTTCGTGGCATTACCATTTTAAGCTGCTTTTAGTGAATTGTTTACTTTTGTCTTAAATAGAAGACTTCACTGTTTTTATCGATTACAAGAAGTCGTTTGACTCTGTTAAGATAGATAGATATTTTATTTTCCTCCTATAAATGAGGAGCAAAGAACATTACACTTGAAATACAAAGTAAGTGTGATACCTGATACGCACGCACGCACGCACGCACGCACGCACGCACGCACGCACGCACACACACACACACAATGGGAGCCATCCCTATTGCACAAAGTGACCTGTCTGTACTGCTGCTTCTAGGTAGAGACTGCATATACTTCACACAAAACCTGTGCGCTCTTTCCAACTTGAGTAGCTCAGAGTGTGTAATATTTGATCACAACTCGCAGCCATACAAACACTTCGGGATAACAACAGACGTAGATATTGTTTTTGACGTCAACGGATTTAATGTACCTGGGTGAACACCACTATTACACATGTCTGCGGGGGTAAGTCAAGGGGAGAAATTGACACCCGTTTTATTCTTTTTTGTTTTTGAATAACCTTTGATCCTTTATGCAGAGAAGGCATTGAAGTACATTTAAGATCAAATATATTATTAAATTTTACGTTTATGATACAGTTATCTTAGCTAAAAAGTCAGGTTGAGTAACAGAACGCTGTGTTTGCTTATTGTTCATTGTGGAACTTAATTGTAAATGCTGTAAAAAAAAGGTTGTAACGTAAAAAAACAAAAATAAAATTGGCAATAAGAAATATCAAATACATTATGATTATACCTAATTTGACATTGTTAATGATTATTTATACCTGTGGTACAAATTGAAAACAATGGGAATTTCTCAAAAACAAAGAAACGTGATCAAGCCAGAAATCTATGTTTGCATTAAACTCGAGCTAAAAACCTCATAGCATGGCTTACAAAGGACTTCATTCATGGTACTATATTTTATTTGATAAGCAAAATCAAAATTTAATTAGTCAAGTATTTTAAAACTTTTTGTAAGAAGGAAGTCGGTACGCATTCTTGATAATGATGCATGGGCGGATTTAATATTTGTTGCTGGGATGGATCGAAAATCAGAATGAATTTCAAACCTCATGTGGGGGTTCGGTCTACCCCGAAAGAGTCAAATATACCGTGCGCCAACACCCATCTAAACCCCTAAACCCACAAGTGAAAAATACATAATTAGATGGTATTTCTTTTCAACGTACGTTTGATTTTTATCAGTTTTGTTTTCGTGTTTCACAATAGTTTATTTGTTTTTGTACATTTTGTCTCATTATTATTACAATGCAATTGTTTATCTCTTCATGTGTATCACAATGGTAAAAAGGGAAATACGTTAACTTTCAGAATTTATTGGATTTTTCGTACATTTCAGCTGGGTAAATCCTCAGAGAAGTTGTAGGTCTTAAGTTTAGCTACGGCAATGCGCACCGAACTAAAGTACTTACCACATCTTTATGGTGTAAGATAACACTTGTTACGGAACGGACAGAAGAACAAAAATCACTACTGATAAAACGCGCAAGTTAGCTATTACATGTTAAGTACAATAGGTCATAATGATAAAACTAATTTTCCTAACGTATGCTATCAATATTTGTTTTTAAAACCACTCCTACATGTATACTCAATGATATTAAGAAGCAGTCATTTAAAAATAGCATACTGTCAGAATACATTTAATCTGTATAGTACGATTTCATTTTGTTTTTATTCTAAAAAAACAGAAATACGAACAAGTATGTGTATGTTTAAAATTGGTATCGGCCAATGTATTACCTGAAATAGGATTGTGGTAGCTTTTAATTAAATGCCTCTGAAAGTTTAGCACTCCATTTTGATAGCATATGATTCTTATTATTAGAAAGACCAAATATCCAAATTTATAAAAATAAATTATTCTACGGTGCCCGTAAAGTGACATCCGACACTTATTTTTGTTTTGTTATTGCGGAATTATGTTACGTATTTACGAAAATTATTTCGAAAATGCGATTTAATATTTGTTATTACGAAATGTTTTACGAAATTACGAAATATCATTCGGAAAGGAAAAATTATATCGAAATTACGAATTTTTTTTATCACTTGGTATACCTTGTTTCGGTTGAATATAGCCATCACGCATTTTCTGTAGTACACATGTGTAATATGACATTGCTCTATTTCTATTGTTAGAAAATATATCACTCCACATATTTGTTAACAAATTAATTGGCAAAACATTTGCTAATTGCTTATATTCTAGCAAGTTATGCGTTTATTTTTCACTTTGTATTTATGATGAAGATTTTATTGAAAACATCATTACATTTTCCAATTGAAACTGGGAATTACGTCATGATCATATAACAAATTAGAACGTCATCGTGCCGGATATGACGTCAAAGTTTAAGAGAAAGCAAATTTCCTTAAAAGTATAGTTTTTTTGTTTTGTGTTTAGCTCAACTGAGCACGAAGTGCTCAAGGTGAGCTATTGTGATCGCACTGTGTCCTTCGTTCGTCGTAGTCGCCCGTCGTCGCCTGTCGTCCGTCGTCAACAATTTGACTATTAACATTCTAGAGGTCACAATTTGGGCACAATCTTAATGAAACTTTGTCAGAATGTTACCCTCAATAAAATCTTGGAAGTGTTCGATATTAGGTCATCTGGGTTTAAAAACTAAGTCACCAGGTAAAATTAAAGGAAAAGCTTGTTAACACTATATAGAGGTCACATTTATGACTGTGTCTTCAGGAAACTTGGTCAGAATGTTAACAGTAATAATCTCTAGGTCAAGTTCGAATCTGGGTCATGTGCGGTCAAAAACTAGGTCACCAGGTCAAATTGAAGGAAAAGCTTGTTAGCACTCTGAAGGTCACATTTATGACTGTATCTTCATGAAAGTTAGTCAGAATGTTTATATTAATAATCTTTAAGTCAAATTTAAATCTAGGTCATGTGCAGTCAAAAACTAGGTCACCAGGTCAATCATAGGAAAAGCTTAATATCACTCTAGATGTCACATTTATGACTGTATGCTCATGAAACTTATTCAGAATGTATATATTAATTTGCTCTGGGAAAAGTTCGAATCTTGGTCATGCGCGGTCAAAAACTAGGTCACCAGGTCAAATTTAAGGAAAAGCTTGTAAACAGTCTAGAGGTCACATTTATAAATGTTTCTTCATGAAATTTGGTCAGAATGTTTATATTAATAATCTCTAAGTCAAGTTTGAATCCAGTTCATGTGTGGTCAAAAACTAGGTCATTAGGTCAAATCATAGGAAAAGCTTGTTAGCACTCTATAGGTCACATTTATGACTGTATATTCATGAATCTTAGTCAGAATGTTTATATTGATTAGCTCTAGGCCAAGTTCGAATCTGGGTCAAAATGTAGGTCACCAGGTCAAATAAAAGGAAAAGCATGTTAACACTCTAGAGGCCACATTTATGACCATATACAAACAAAGACAAGTACGCATCCTTTCTAAGGTAGGAGCCAGCCAGACTGACATTTCAAATTCACTAAAACTGTAATACCCTCAACTATAATATTTAACATGTAGCATTGAAAATTAGTTCTAAAGTTGTTTTAATTAAGTCCCCTCTCGTTGCACTTTCCATCGCCCTGAAAAATACTTATTCCCTCCCCCTGTCACAATTGCCCTCGCCCTGAAAACACTTATTTCACACTTGAATTGGATCAGGTGAGCGATACAGGGCCTTCAGGGCCCTCTTGTTTTATTCTTATTGGATATCATCTTAGTATGAATTCTACTTATAAACATAATAAATATGATCGGGTGTACATGTGTAAATTATGACAGGTACTACATTTCTGCAATGCATTAAGCGCGGGAAAGGGCATTGCTTTGTGATATTTGGCTCATCACTAGAACAGGTTACACAGGTAGGCCTTTTTTGCTTTTAACTGGTTTTTCCTTTACTCATGTTATACACACGGTTATTCAACTGAGAGCATATTTCGTCATAGAAACGCAAAATAAGTCATCAAGATAAACGCTTACGTACACTACTTATGTGAAAAACTACAGAAACAAGCTCAGTAGCCAACAGTTTAAACATAAACCCCGTTTAATGGCACAGGGTAAACTCCAACTACATAGAACACAAAAACACATAAAAAACACAAACAAGAAAAATTGAACAACAGCACAAAACTCCACAAACGGCACAGTGCATATACTATATTAAAAAACTAGGTATGTTTTATCAAGGATTGGTAGGTACCGCCTTGGAACGGTCAGTAAAATGTGAATTTACTGGGGGTTGAAAACAGGTTACGTGCACAAAACTCACTCTTATCAAAACAATCCTGAATAAAGAAAAGAACGTAAGTAAAAGGTAAATCTGATCAAAGTATGCAGGAAACTGTGTTTATGGCAGCCCGGCCCTCCCTGGCCAAAACCCCTCGACACTTGAGTTTTTAACTCTTAACAATAAAAATCCTACTTTAAGTTGTTGTTAACAATGAAATCTATTTGTGTTGATTACAATTAAAAACAAAAAAATATTAATTATTGAATACTAAATATATTGATATGTCATGGTAGCATAAACGACTTACTTTGCTGTTTTGACTTAAAAACAAAACACAAAGCCATAACTTTATCCCTACGCTATCTGACTTTTTTGAGAGCGTTGCCATGCAAAAGTGGAAATACATTGGCTTAAAACTTGTTTTATTGAAAATAATGCAAGGGCTTATATGTATACATATTTAATTTGGTAATTCTATTATTAATCATAAAATACTCGTGTGGTAAGATAAGCGCTCATCGTATAAGAAGTGTTATTGTTACAATTAGAAAATCCCAGAATTCTTTTTCTTTAAGGCCATGTCATTGACAAGCTATCCGACCTGAGTCATGTCTTGAATTGAAAGCGGGTTTCCCAGTTATCACAACCGGGTTACTACAGCTCTAAGAATAATTAACATCAGGGTATTTAAAAGAAAACAAAACGGTAAACAAGTCTCATTCACAATTTATATCGTATAAGAAACTACAATGATTCAAGCGCAAAACAGAACTTGGGTTTCAGAGGACGGACGTTTTTGTTATTTCAGTTGCAAACCAAAACATAAAGGACGCAAATACATGGTGTTTAAGGTTTGTATTTGGAATATATCACATACAGGAATTGTATTGAACTGTGGATGCGCGACCTTAGGAATAAGAAACAAATATCACATGTTTAGTTAAAACGGAATAACAAAAGAAAGTCACAGAGAAATGTTTTCCGTGTGAGGGACATAGTTGTGTGCTGGTTTTATTCATAGATTTCCTTAATTGAAATAGGTTCAACTTACTATATAATCCTTAATTTTAGAATCAATAAGTCTCAGTACTGTAGTTAATCATCTTAACTGTTTTAAAGAGACTATACACGAGATTTGCGATAAAGAAAGTTTGTTCCAGTGTTGTATCCACTGTGCTAAGAAGGCTTACCCTAAACAGATGGAATATCTAACCTGATATAACCTAATATATATACCTAACTTGGTGATATCACGTGATAACATCGACTAGCCAATTACGCATAAGGAATGAATTCTACTAGGTAGACAAACCTAGTAATCTTTTTAATGCAATAATACGAAACAACTGCGAAAAATAAATTAATTGGAAACTATGTGGTACTTTAGTTAGTAAGTTTCAATGCATTGTACACATCGATACCAAGTTTATGTCAGTTTTCGACAATTCTCGTTATTTCATCAAATGGAGTGTAGTCCCTTTAATCAATTTCGTGAAATCCGTCATTATATTTTTCTCAAAAGCGTGATAAAATGACATGAATGGAAATATTATGGAAACTTGAAAAGAAATAACGTATTGGCCAATATTCATCAAACAAATGACATAAAAAGTCAGGCAATGGAATAAAAAGGAATGTTTATGTTACCATTTTAATCTCGGTCACGTATAAGGCCTCAGCACGGATACGAGGCACTACCTTATGTGTAAAGCCTTTGTTTTCATACTTTATACCATTAATTCCATTCCCAAACTATGTTACCATTTTAATCTCGGTCACGTATAAGGCCTCAGCACGGATACGAGGCACTACCTTATGTGTAAAGCCTTTGTTTTCATACTTTATACCATTAATTCCATTCCCAAACATTTTAGGGTGTGGCATTGAGACGGGGATCGCTCGAGTCGCCGGAGAATGTGATTGTGAAGGTTTATAGACACACCCATGGCGGGACGGGGGACTGGGGACTCTACAAGACTCTGGGTCAACTGGCACGACAGGTCGCTGATGCTTTTAACACCTACCTTAACATCATTCAGGTTGAACCGAAGGTAAATAAAAGCTTTTGTGTTAAGATTGGCTTTAAATTTGGTATAATGAAAATTGTACGTCAGGCTATAGCATTTTTTTCTCAACGTGCCTTTGGTAAAGTTTATACGAACTAAATTTTGTGTAGGTGTGTGTGCATAAAACACCCATTACATATTTTAAAGCCACATACAAGTATGACTTAAAGAGCCATTTTAGACTTAAGGATTGAACGAACAGATAAAAAGGTCTTTAAAACTTGTCTAACGGTCAAACAAAAGTTTGTTTGTTTTCTAATTGCAGGTGGAATTTCTTGCACCAGAAATGGCGATCATGGACACTCAATCTGACTTCCTGATAATTGCTCGTTTCTTCTGGAATTTCAGGAAGAAATTCTCAGAGGATGAAGCTTTAGTCATAGAACGTCGACTGAAAGACGACTTTATGACATTCATTACAAAAGACGGACATGCAAAACACGAACTTTCAGCACTGCCTGCCGCATTTTGCCATTATTCATATACAGAAAGTGGCGGGCAGTATGTGATATGCAACCTCCAAGGTGTTATTGAAAAAGGAAAGTTTGTGTTTACAAACCCAGTTCTCCACTCGAACAGGGAAACATTTGGTGAATCCGACAAGGGTGCTAAAGGTATCGCCACGTTCTTCGAAAACCAGGTGTGTACGTACCTTTGCCAAGATTTCATAAAACCGACGAGCTTAGATAAAAAAAGACCGCCAAGTTACTCAGAAGTGTGCCCAGACCGTTAAATCAGCTATGTTAGGCTAGTTTACCGCCTTATATATATATCTTAATTTAGACCTAATTATGACTAAATAGTGTTTCTCTTTCGGCCGTTCTAAGTATTAGACCATACCTTATACCTCTCTTAAAACGGTTTTATGGCAACTCGGGTTGCCATTATACCTGTTTACCTGTTGAGGCCCGAAAGTTTAGAAACTTCAGAAACGACGGAAATACGAGAGGAGACAACTCAGAATGGTATATTGAACGCTTACGAAGTCGTCCTGAGTTAATCGATGTCAAGACATTTACGGCGATTCATAAGGAATTTCGTTTTGAAAAAATAATGATTTCCCACCTACCACATTTACCACATTTAAAGTATTCGTTACACATTTAGTAAAATATTCCAGTCAGTTCATAGTATTGCAATATTATACTTTGTTGAAGTTCAATGTGTTCCTGTGGTATCGGCTATGTGCAATTTATTGTTTTGCCAACATTTCGTTATTTTTAATGCAGTTGGTTCATGTCATAATTGTTCAAGTATTACTCTGAATGTTTAAACTTATTACCGCAATTGAAGATATATATACATGTAGTATTTACCATATTTTTTTATATGGAAACAAATAAAATAATGGAAAAAAACGCCTTTTATTTTTTCACCGACGAAGGTACCGTGGAAGAGTTCCTTGAGCCCAAGCATGTGTCAGAAATGAGAACTTGTACTAGGTCCACTTGATTAGTAAACTACGTTATGGTTAATGTTATTACTTGTTCAAAAGCATTTGCCAATTTAAGTAATTATGTTTTGTCGAAAATGTGACGGCAGTATTTTTTAAATATGTCAATTATTTTATTCGGAAATTGTCATTTTTTCAATATAATTAGACTGTTTTAAGCATTATCATTGCTTGGTACCTTTGCGCAAATGCGGATCAAGAGGCGTTGATTGTGGCATGACATTACAATAATTAAGGGTGTAGAAAAGAACATGAAATGACAAACCATTCTTAACTGCTTCATATACCTCAAATATCCGTTGCATAAATATATTCTCGGAACCCATGATCGAACTTTGCTAGATGAAGGTTGAGATAAATGTTGTTGATTCAATGACAAACTGCCATCATTTTAGAAGAACAAAAATAATGGTATATGTTGGAGTCACACAAATTACCTTGCTTATTTATGATAATTATCTCATTTTTGTCTTTCCATGAATTTGAAAATATTGTAATATTAATCATTTTTGTATTACATATCCGAGTATTACATCAGCAGAAATGAAGATTAAATTGCAAGGCTGGTATTCATAAATCATCTAAAGTATTTTTTTCTGAAATTAACTCGCTTTCCATATTTAGGTATCTCACTGGCTATGTGATAAAATAACTTCATAACTTCTGATATACTCTACTGGCATTAACGTTTTGGGAAAATCCCATACAGGTCAGGTGTATCAGCAATATTTATTTCACCACAAGTCAAAAAATCACGGACACATGATTTATATCATGTTTCAAAGGAAACAATCCTCCATAGAATTTCTGTGTTGTTAGATTTCATTTGTTTTTGAAAGAAACCCAGAGATGACATATTTTGATATACAAATCAGAATAGTTTATATAATTTCTATTTGTATACATTTTTATTTACTTTTACCTTTTTTCTTTTGAAATAATGGTCTAAATATATAGACATTTAATATGATGGTATCGTTACTTCTGAAGTTTCTTGTGTATCAATTTATCAGACATTAAAAAACAGATACTTGGGATTATGTGTCGTATCATTTGAAACAAAAAAGCAAAATATAGCTTCGATATAATTGGGAAAATACCCAATTTCTCATTTCTTTGTTCCAAGTCATCGACAAACTATTTGACATGTCATGTAATGGGTATGAAAGTGTTCATCCCAGATCTGATAACTTACAATAAATTACAATACTAAGTGCACCCAAATGAACTCAGAAATAACCTTATGCGTAGCAAAATTGTTGGTATTGTTTTTTTTCTTCCTTATATAGCCTACACGTAGATAAGTTCATTTGTTTTATGTCAAATCTGTAATGTCCAAACCACGGACAAAATTGTTCACCTAGTCAGCGAATGTGCAGCAACAATTGAATTGCGAACTAAATATGTGTGCGCTATTTCATGTTTCGGCATTGAGTTTGTATCAGAAATACTTCAATTGGACGAATCCATGTTTACTATGAAACTGATGGGTGCACCTTTAGCGCCACTGCTTGACAATAATGACAATAAGGACTTTCTCCTGATATCGTTCCAATTTATTAGTGACTGTCTGTCATGTGTGTAAATTGTTACGAACATATTGTATTGCTGTATGATGACGATGCCCACTAATTGGGATTATGTATGGTCACACGTTATTTGTAATAGTTATTATTATTATTACTTATTTGTAATTACACATTGCTGATATGTTTCTTTGAAATGCTTTAGAAATTAGATATATATAATTGTACATATGTATGCATATCTCCTTTTAGGAGGAAATAAAGATTTTGATTGATTGATTGATGTCATACATAATGCGGGAAATAATACACACACGTAAAGCATGATGCCAATGACAAATTCGTGGACGGTGCATATGAATGTCGATGGTGCCATGAGCTAAAGCGTCTTGGCTGCTTTGTCTCCCGCCTCTTGAAATTGCCCTAGAAAAAACGCGAGGTCATATTGTTTATTCTCGAAAAGAAAGTCTACCATTTTACTTTTGTAGTCTGCCCGTAAACAAACATATAAAATACATACAAGGCCAAATCTTTAGGACTTCGTGTAAGTTAACAAAGTTGTTAAGGTCATCGCTGGTAACTGTCAAATCTTCTTTGCTCTTGAATACTTATGCGTACATTTGTGATCTGCAGTATTTCTAACAAGGATTGAGCCAACTATTTCGGCTGTACCTGTTTAACTTAAATGTATGAGCATATCATAGTTCATCTGTGAAGGTTAACAACAAAGCTGTTAGCAACATTGTTAACGTGAACGAAGTTCTAAACAATCGGATTATAGTGATGTTATATTAGTCATTCAACAGAAAGCCACAACCATTTTAACAGTTTTAATACATTTCATTACGTAGCAAAACTATGGAAACGTTTATGCAATGAAAAGGTTAAGCAAATAGAAACTTGTGCATTTTTTTTTTCAAAAACTTGTTAGTTGAATGAGATCCACCACTTTTTATTATTGCCTAGCATGAAATGAAGTTATGGTTATATTTAGTGATGATATGTTCAATTCAATCAACGATTGAGCTTCGCCTGATGTAGGTCAATGTCACACTGTCACCAACAGCTGAGCCTTGATATTTAAGGATTTTTTGGGAAGAGAGATAGCGATGTTGACTCATTAACGAACTATCACATTATTTCAGAATAAAAAAATAGTGAAGGGTGTCTGATATTTAGTTGGAAAACGGAAAACAGGTCATTGATATATATATATCTCATCTTTTTTGTATTTCAATGCATTTGAATATATTGGAATGTTGGTCATTTTGGGTCAGTTACTCACTGATCAAATGATAAAATACCTTGATAATTTCTTAAATTACTGTAATGTCATTGCCTTTGATGAAAATACGTACAAGTCAGATGTAATTACAAAACCGATGAACGAAGGCTTCACAGTAGGGAAAGTACATTAAGTGATTAAATGAATATGGCTGTTAAGCCTAACTTCGCGATTAATGTTCATAAGTATATTCAAATAAACACTAGTCTCGACATAACTTTGATACGTCAATATAAAAAAAAAAAAAAAAAATAAAAAAATAAACGATTTTCAACCATTATAAATGATAGTTTCATGGTTTCCATCATCAATTGAGTAATTAATTATGTCATTGAACGACCTTTGAAAAAAAAGTTATAACCCAAAAACAAATGATGAATCTTAGTTGATGAGAAATTAATCAACTTTGAAAATAAAAACGAGATTTTTTAATTTTTCGTGGTTACTATTTTTTGGATTAATCCTTAGTATATTTAAACGTATTATTGGTACAGTAATTTAATCGACTATTCTCAAATAATGTTTATATGAAAAAATATATTGAAACAATAATTGTTTACCTTAACAATGTTCTGGACAATCGGTATAATGTATTCTATTCTAAAAGTTATAGGGAGTGGCATTCAAGCTGCGGTCATAAAAATCGCAAGAGAGTGTGATTGTGAAGGGTTTCGGACATAGAACTGGGGACACTATAAGGGCGTAGGTCATCTGATACGGCAGTTCACTGAACCTTTCAACCGCTACATTGGTACCACTAAGGCTGAACCTGAATACTTTTAATGTGAATATTAGTTTTGACCTTTATGATCATATGACACGGTTTATAATTTGCATAGTTTTACTGCAAGCTGAAAGACGTGTAAGAGGTGATGTTTACTTTTAAGATCCATTTTAATCATTAAAGCTACGAACTACATCTTCCATGATTCTGAATTGACTGTCTTATTGCAGGTGGAATTTCTCGCACCAGAGATGGCGATCATGGACACTCAATTCGCCCTCCAGATGTTTGATCGATTCTTCTGGAATTTCAAAGATATTCTGGAGGCCAGTCTGTGATATGCAACCTCCAAGGTTTTCATGGCAAATGAAAGTTTGTGTTTACAAATCAGGATATTTACTACTACAGGAACAGTAGGTTAATCCGACAAGGCTGCTGAAGGTATCACCACGTTCTTCAAAAACCATGTGTGTATTAAAGTACCTCTGTCAGGACTTTATAAAACAAGGTTATACAGCAAAAGAGCCTACATAATTAGATGAGGACAGACCGCCATGTTACGCACATTTGTTCAAAAATCTCTGTACAGTCTAAGCTATGTTTGGCTAGTTTACAGCCTTTTTTTCTTTACATGTAGACCTTCAAAGACCTTAAAGGCGTTACTCTTTTGGCCGGTTTTGGTATTGAACTACGCCTAAATCGTTTTTAAAGACATGCAAGACAGGCTTCTCCAACGTATCTATTTCGAAGAAAAGCTCGTGTCTGTTGTTTTACTTGAGAGTTGAGACACAATGCAGGATTGATTACTGAAACCGGCCATTATACTTGTATACCACTGTTTGTATTTGTTTGTCAGCAAATGAAGATGCCAACTTTAGAAACGACTGAAACTATGCATAAACCATGGTATAAGGGAGACAACTCAGAATGGTTCAGTGATCGCTCACGAAGCGCGTTTGTCCTTGCAAAATATCAATTGACACACTGTTGATTAAACTTTCGAAGAGACAGTTTGTTTTGTAAAATTTATGATACACTTCCTTCGAGAACACCAAGTCTTGCAATTAGTATATCTTTTTGAAGATTTATGTGTTGTTTTGCTTCTGTATGTAATGGGCAATTTCACTGTATGAATTTCTTTAAACATTAATAATTTCGGTGTTTATTATGTGTTTCACATCATAACTGTTCGCGATATATATATGAATGCACCAATAAATAACTAAATAAACATCTATTGAAAAATACGCATTTCATTTGTTCACCGTCGCGGGCACCGAGAGAAGAGTTCCATGACCTCGACCAACCGTATGCCGTTAATCATATTTGAAAGCAGACCCTGCATTTGATTAGAACATTACATTACATTATTACGTTATAGTTTATGATATAACATAATCGTAAGCTTAAGCCAATGTAAATAAGTCTAGAGCGACATTTTATTATGAAAATGTATAGAGTATTAAAACATAATTAAAAACACGAGTTACGGGCCTTGTAACAAGTTACATGTTTTGTAAAAAGATCTTGGTCTGTTGATGAATTATGATAAACAATATCTTAACGACGAAATGTCGACAATACCATAAGTGATACCAATGATGAAACCGTCAACGATGCCATCAACGACACGAATGATTAAATGATGATCATCGATTCCTATAGCCGTCGACGATGCCATGAGCGATATCAATGACGAAACCGTTGACGAAATGCCATGCGCGATTCTTATGGTGAAACCGTCGACGATGCCATGAGAGATACTTATGGTGAAGCCATCGACGATGCCATGAGAGATTCTTATGGTGAAACCGTCGACGATGCCATGAGAGATTCTTATGGTGAAACCGTCGACGATGCCATGAGAGATTCTTATGATAAAACCGTCGACATGAACAATGCCAATGGTTTTCGAAAAAACTCAATTGTCATATGTGTATTATGAATAAGGTATATGTTCTTATCTCATCCATTGGGATGTAAATACCCTCATAAATGTATGAGCTTTTCTCAATATAATCTTACAACTATATGTACTTGCATTAATAGCAGTTGATTTTAATGTGTATCCTATGTCGACATGTCTCTTTAAACATTGTACAGTATTCCTCTATCCAAGTAAATATATATTTAATCCTTAACGCGGGAAAACATACATGTTGAAAGTATATAAATTCACTGGAAAGTTTCTTAACTTGAACTTTATGGATACCATTACTATATACATAGTTCAGGTTTGTTGGTAACCAAAGATATATAATATATATCAATGAAGATACCGTCGACGATGCCATGAGAAATGCCAATGACGAAACCGTTGACGATGCCAGGAGCGATGCAATTAACTAAGCCGTTGACGATGACTTTGGCTGTCGATCATTCCATAATCCATGCATATGACGAAACCGTCGACGATGCCATGAGCGATGCCCATGACGCAACCATTGAAAATGTATATTGCTGTCGACAATGCCATGATCGATGCTTAAGATGAAATCCTTAATTAAATAATGTGCGATGCCTATTAAAATTCTATGAGCGATGTTTATACTCTCATATTGTTTTGAACGTTCTATAAGTGAACTATCTTGTTAACGTCATCACTGTTAACTGTCATATCTGTATTGTTATAGACTTCTTACGTGGACATTTGTTATCTTCAACATTTCTACCAAAGTTCGTCATAAATACTTAAGCTGTAGTTTTTTATTTAAATGTATGAGCATATCACAAAATAGTTCTCCTTAAGATAACAACTATAAGCTTAAAGCTTAAATTTAACAAGCTATAAACAATATCACATTTTAATTAAAAAGTAGTTTTTCGTCCTTATCTGATTTGATATATATATAGAGGCATGATTTCAAGTCCATATAAGGTATAAACTGTGTCCTATGACGTGCTTGTTATATATGTATGTAGTTGAGAAGATAAGGTGTATTTATATATTTTTCTATTATTCATTGTTTAAACCAATTAAAAGATACGAACCCTCAAGCTTTTCATTTATTAAATTCCTAATCAAGCACATCGCTATAGGTAACATTGGCATTTTCAGTCATCAATATTCAAATCCCTCGGAACCTGTATAGTATTCGTATATGCTCGCTGTGTGCCTTTTTTGAGAGGAAGTAACTTTATCTGGGAAAAAAAGAAAAGGTAATGTAAATTTGTGATTTATTAAATACAATTAGCTAGTTTCATAATTGTAACTGATAGACCTTTATGTACTTGGTTGCAATGTCATGAACATTGCTTTCACCTTGCAAGTGAATTGCTTGTGTAATTGGACGTTTTGACTTTTTGCAGAGGACAAAGTAAGGCAGGGTTTTTTCCATATTCAGCGTAATTATTTATAATGATATATTCCTCTCGGTTCCTCTCACCAATATGTTTATTAAAAACTTCGGCTTTCTTTCAAATTCACATTAACGTTACAATCTAATGACTTTATTTTTGATAAAGTTAATTTAATTTGCGCTATTTTAAACCGCATAATTATGTAAACCCTGCGCATTGTTCCTTTAACAAGTCATGTCAAGAAGTCATGCTGACGATCTGCAACAGGTCAATCATTATTAATATTAAAACAAACTTAAAGTCTACGAGTTAAGAGTACAGAAACCTTTTGCAAGTTTACTAACCCTGGTCTAGTATTACTATTGGACCTCATCTAAATGCTTGATACCTAGTCGAATATTTAATGTGAGTGTGATAGGACAGTGTTACCCCCATTAACCGTCCGCAACGCCCTTAAGGCGCTATTGTGATATTATAAGCTTTGTATAAATTGTTATTAAATTCTATTTCTGCTTATATCATTTACGACATGTTCTTCAAAGATACAGCCACTTCTATTTAGACGATTTAGAATTCCCACCCGATAATATATTTTACTGCCAACAAAGAAAAAAATGCTAATTTATTGTTATTTGGGTACATTTTACTGCATATTTTGTTTGTTTCAAGCTTGAAGATGATGTTAAGACACAACTTTACCTAACATAAAAATAAATGATAAGAAGAAACGACCTACCTGTTTTTGTTTTTGTTTTTATTTATTTATTTTTTTAGGGGGGGGGGGGGCTGTCAAATCGGAAATGTTTTATTAAACATGAATAACAGGGCGTTACTTGGGTTGTTTCGGAAAACTCATTATATGTTAAATATAATTTTGAACAGATACATTATAGAAATTATAATACATATCAACCCTTCAAATGTGATAAATTTACCCTTTTATTACCCTCTTATTTGTTGATAACATCCTTAACTGAGAAGTAATATTGTAGCAGTCGAAAACCAACCGTAGTGAATTATGAGATACATATTCATTTGTCATCTTAAGTATCTAACTTAATGTTAACATTTAATGAGAGTGCGTTGAAACAAGAGTTCTTGAACGTGTTTAAATTGCCAATGACTTTCTTCTTGCGTTAAAATGTATGTAATAGTTGAGTTCGGTAATTATCTGCTAGCGAAAGGAAACTCGCGCTTCGGCTCCCATGGCACTAGTGCTTACATCTGTGTGGATCTCGAATGGTTTGGTAAAATCTGATACGCTAATATTGGCTTGTTATTTCTTATGGTCAAATATGCTTTGCTTACTCCCTCCATATCTAGTCGTCCTTGGTTGGCTTCATTTCTTTGTCGCCGTTTCCTGGAAGTATGTTTTTTGATGGTCTTGTGACCTTTGGAAAGTCCATTATGAACCTGCGGTAAAATCCCGCGTACGCCAAGATTAATCTAAGCTCGTCGCTGTTCTTAAAAGTCGTCGAGTTCTTCGATACTACTGTGAATTTTGAGTACACAGTGCTCAATCGTTTTTGTGTTATTGGTCTAATATTAATCAATTGTTTCAATGAAACAATACACGTCTGAACTTTTGAAACTATAATAAAATGTGGCCACCTACTTTTCGTGAAATTTAGAGACGCCTGCCCTAGCTGTTTTTGTGTTACTTATCAGAAAACCAATCAAACGAACGGACGAGCAGATTTCGGCGCCAGAAGGACAATAAATCCACACATTTGACAGCACGCAGCTGCTGTATTGAAAGCCTAGTGTTGTTTGATGTATCTCAAATAATTATTAAGAATTTTAAAAAGGCAAGTAGAAGGTCAAAATCGTGGAAATGAAGGAGAATAAATTTGTTGAAAAATAATGGATTTTGAAATTTTCGTTTTAAACTATTCGAAAATTTTCACTATTTTTTTTTTAATGAAAACAGCCCAGCACTAGCGTACAAAAAATAAGCGGGAGATATAACGTGTCATATGACTAAAAAGAAAAGTATCCATTAGTCTATTGTGTTACCTTTTTAGGATCATTGGTATTACTAAGGTATTGCTCGTTTTTTTTTTAACAACCACGATTTTATGCATAAAACTGGCTATTCTAAAACAAAACATTTAATGTATCTTTGCTTGTCGATGCTGATCATACCTATAGCCAATGTAAAACCATTGATATACTTTGCAGTTTTTGTTTGCGTTCGAAGTGGATAAATCTATGGAGAATACCGTTACCCGACCAGATGAAGACTGCCTGTCCAGAGCCCGGTCAAAGGGGCAGGTAAGTACAACCTATTATGTAAGTAAATGCAATATTTCAAAAAAATCATAGTATAAAAATCGTCAATGCTATATTTCGTATTTTTAATTTATTTTTATTTTAATTTAATGATTTATGTTCCTACACAAAAGTATTTTGCATTCAAATTACGCGTACATGTTATTAAGTCTATATAATATGGAAAATAGAGAACCATAGAAACCACATGCATACCGTTTATTTGGCAAAAGATGGGACTGGATTGCACGTCTGAAAAAACTTTACGATATACATGTGCTGGATTAGTCGCACTGACAATTGTCCAGTCACTCCTCTTGCTCATCATGGCTGCATCATGGAGGGAACCTCCGCCATTAGAGAGCAGCACATACTGTGTTCCATGCAATGATATCACGCAACCATACAATGACACAGGAAACGTTATTGAGACATGGAGACAAATGTATAACGATTCTGTTTGCTGTGGACCCATTCGCAGAGTTATGGAGCTTCGCATGAAAAAAGTATGGATCATTTTGCTTTCGTTTAATCTAAAATATTTTTCTGTAAAATGCCTTCTAAAATTAATCTTCCACTGTATGAATAAATTCCACGATTCATTTTGTTAATTGTTATCAGTCAGAAGTGCATTTTATACTTTAACCACACGCAGATCCTATGGAGGGCACACCCGCCTCAACCCCCCTCTAAATCGCCCAAGTTTACTTTTTATTTCAATTAAGGAGGAAAAAAATCAAATTAAGTAAACCATTTCAGACTATAAAATGTATAAATATCCCCCAAATCCCCCCTGTCAACATTTAAAACCAAATGAATTTCGATTCTGATGAAGGGGCGTAAGTCAAAAGGTTACGCCTATAAGTAATGTCCCCTCTAACTTCAACTCCTGGATCCGTCACTGACTGCGAAAATCATTTTTTTGTGGTTAAGTGTTTAAAACAAAAGTTTAAATATCGATGTTTTCCGTTATTAAAACCATCCAACAAACCTTACTTAAACTAAAACTTATGCTGTTTATATGTTTAAATGTTTGTTTTTGTTTGTTTTTTTTCCTCAGGAGATGTCGAAGCAATACTTCGAAAACGGACAATCAAATCCAAGTTAGTTAGTTTTGATAACCTGTTTAGAATTGGTATCAGTATCTATTTGAAATGACTAAAGACAAGAATGTTGCAGATTTTTGAAAAATGTAATTATAAATGAAGAAATAATATGCTTTAATCAAAGTGATGATATTTGATAGATATTCCGTATATTTAGAATGCGACAATTTACTATATACCAATGACATTGTATTTGCAAGATTTTATTATAAATCGAGGAAAACCTGTTCATTTAATGAATTTAAAGTGTTTCATAGACGTGTGTTTATTCTTACTCATAACTTTTAGAAGGTTTGTTATCCAATTATTTTGTACATGTTTTGAAAAGTTCATAATGATCCTTGGTCTTATACCTTAATACAGGTCAACTTGTTGGAGAATCGTTTATCACCGATTGTGAATGGGTGGAATTCAAAACGCCTACAGTTAAACTAGTTGGAGTAGTAGATAGTGTTCCAAGTAACATAGTCCAAGGTGATTATAATAACATCAACGACGTTTTAGTGAGCTTTAAAATAGGATATTCATAAACATAAAGGCAATCATTATTGGTGTTTATGTATTGAACAGGGACTACCTTTATAGAATCCGATTTAATTAACTGTCACAGATTCATTCCCTGACCGTCAGTGCATCGGCTATATATACATATATTATACCTTACATAAATGTGTCCCTTCTTTGTGTATATAAAATTTATCGGTCCGTATATCAATGTATTTTAATAAAAGTCCAGATTTTATGACGTCAGCGGTCCATATCATGTTTTTGGCCGTTCCGGACCTCGCCAAAAAATAATATGGACCGCTGACGTCATACAATATGGACCGCCTACGTCATTAAACTGTTGAGTGCTGCTTGTAATTTTCACAAACATTTTTTCGCCAAAAAAAAATAAATATTAGATTTGTTTAATAAAACGCATCAAAGGCACTTTAAAATTATTAAGTGGTAAAAGTGTTCGGTATAATATAAGAAATATAACACACCACTTCGGGCCATATGGCATTATAACGCCTCGGTCCATATACACCTTCGGGGGCTGACTGGCCGGTTCTTATAATGTCATATGACCCTCAGTGGTGTGTAATATTTCTTATATATATATATATATATATATATATCTGCGGCGAGAATCGATCTATTCCGTCCATTCCGAGAATTAATCATCTGGAATCAATATAATGAGACATATGAACTCATTAATCGCTATCTAAATCTAAATTGATAATTATAATTGAATGTTTATACGATATTATTTAGAAAATATAATGACGTTTATTACAATATAAATCGTTCAAACAAAATGTTCCCATAGCCAAATTGGCATCCTCTTAATCATATCTAGTTGTAGTGTCAAAAAAAAACACTAGTGGAATGTAAACAATCTAATATGCTTATACAAATATACCAAACATTAAACAAATATATTACTTGAAATGCTTATGAACATCTACGATACTGTGTACGGTAGTAAACATTCATGAGTAAAAGTGTTTTACCCCAGTAAAACAAACGTAAACACAAACACACAAATAAACAATAAAATACGCACATACGCACGCACGCATGCACACACGCACACACACTAGACAATTGTTTTTGAAGTATATGCTTTGTGTATATTTCGATCAATATTTAAATCAACTTGCAAGTTTTCTTAAACTTCTATTTTATAGGTCATTCCAAACTTCGATGGAACAAAAACGAAACCACATTTACTGCAAACAAAATCAGACATCTCGAACTCGAGGGAGAGATCTTCATTGATAAACCAGGCTTCTATATTGTGTCCTCGGCGCTAAATGGTAATGCCAGCAGAGGAACGAACAATACAACAAGACTATTCAGCCACAACATTAATTTACTGTCCCACAAATTTGGAACAACTAGTACTCTTATGCTACATAAAAAATCCATCAAAGAATCCGACGACGGCCTTTTTACAAGTTTTATATCCGCAGTTTTCAAACTCCATAAGTACGATAGGATATCTATATCTGTCAGCGACCCACACTATTTAGCTCGTAACCTTTCTAATGATCATTTTACTGCATACTACACTTACGACATGGACTAAATTCGAGTTCTTTATCGAATTATAATTCGTTTAAAGTGTCCATTACAAAATAGTCTGTATAGGACGTCACAGATTATATTTTGTCTGTTTAAAGCTCCAAGTCTTGATTTATAATTGTACTTACACTGACCCAACATCCATTTATAATTGGTTTTAACTCTTCCTGTATTATTAAGACAGATCCAAGGTTTGATTTACCATTGTATTTACACTGATCCATCATCCATTTATTCTTCGTTTTAACCCATCGCTGTTATATTAAGACAGCTACAATGTTGGATTTTCCATTGTGTTTGACACCGACCCAACCATTTAGCAATAGTTTTCACGTTTTGCTCTGTTATCATGATGGATTCAAGGTCTGATTTTTCAGTTGTGAGTTTGACACTGACATATTCATTTTATTATGAATACATTTTTTACTCTTTAATTATGTACTGTGAACATAGCTTTGTAAGTTATCTTATTTGTTGTCACGTGTGTGGCTTTACACTTGTTTTTCTTCTTTTATGAAATAATGCAATATTGTTAAGACATAAAGAATTATTTGATATATTCATTTTTTTTTCATACAATTACTGTTTTACACATTATCTGTCGGTAAAACTGATACTTGACCATCAATGCTTAAATTTGCAAGTTCCCCAATTCTTATACTTTTACTCCATGTCATTGATAAACTATCCGACCTGACACATTTCTTAAATTTCAAGTTCAACATTTTTGTACGTTTATTTGAAAATCTAAACATAGATGAACAAAACATATTGTGTTTAAAGGGACTAGACACCAGATGGTCGCAATATCGGCAAATACAGACAGTAGCATATGCTTGTCAACACGAGCTAATATATCATTTTACATGATTTAAAAAATAAACGCAATACTCATGTCACCCTTCACCCTGTCTCATTTCAGTCTCCCCATTTAAAAATAGCGCGGAATGGGGTTTTCCGAACGCCTTGCAAGTCACGTGATCATTTCACAAACTTACCATGTGCGTTTTAACTAACTGGCTGTCATTTTCAGCAATGTTTATTCCTTTCAAAAGGTTTTCATTGATCAATTTCATCACATTTATCTGTCAGGCCCTATGTCGACGTTGTTTCTTAGCAGTTTCCCGCTTAATGCACTGTCCTTCCTTTTGTGGATCCAGAAAGTATGTATATTTAGATTGTGAAAGTCATGTGATAGGTGTAAATACATATACCAATGCTATTTTTTAAAATAATTCTTGGTAGATATACCCAGTAAATTTCGAATTGGAAAAATACGCAAACACTTAGAAAGATACATGTGTCGTCAGCGATTTGATACATCAGTAAGTTAGATTAAATTAGTTGTATACAATGATATAATTTTATGTAAGTTTTTGGCGATCTATTTTTTTCTTGCAATTGTACCATCTAGTGTCGAGTCCCTTTAAGGTTTGTAAATAAATCACAGAAACAGAAGCATTATTCGTTAAAACGGAATTAATGAAGACAACGAGAAATGGCCGAGGTTTTGAGCCTTGATATTAAAGGATAATTTTGATGTATATATAAATATACGCAATGTTGACTCATATATTGTATTACCACTTCTCGTCCAATACAGAAAAAATAAACAATTAAAGTGTTTTAGTGTTGAGTTCGTTCAATTACTTGGATTGCTGATCATTTCGTTTTGATTCTGCGAATATGACAAAAGCAGAAATGCAGTTGAAACTGCAGGCCCGGTCTTCAGAAGTCTTTTTCTAGCTTATGTATGTTCCTATTTCAAGTATCTGACTGGTTATACGACCAAATAATTGCTTAATTTCTGAAATAATCAATTTTCTTTGACTTAATTGAAAATAGATACAGGCCAGATGTATTTAAAACTTGATATATCGGAGTATGTGTGGTAGGAATGGGAAATACCTTGGTGTTTTTACTTCGTTTTGGCATAAACTGCGTTTCAATAAAAATGTATAAAGTACATTCATTGTATATATTGTTTGGGTATTCTCGTGTACTCCTTAGCAGCATAAGGTCTACGACTAATATGGGCCATGGAGTCGTATTACTTTTGGTCAAGCCATTGACAAACAATCTGACCGGACATGTTTTTTTAATTAGAAAGTTGTCATCCCAAATTATGATATCTTGCAATACATCGACGCAAAGTGACTCAGAAATATCTCTATGAATAGCACATGTGGCGGTATAGGTTCTTCCCTTATATATAACTTTCACTGCTTGCAAATGGCAACGGAAACTTTTGCGTAGCCGCAAGTCAAATCTTATACGCAGAAGCAGAAGTGGGTTCCCAAAAGCATAAAAAAACACCTAACAGCCCTCATGCACTTTTAAGTCGTCTTAGACAAAGCAAGGCGTACGACGGTTTAACACCGTACTTATGTATTGGCGATGTTGTACTCATAAATGCAAACTTACACATACAAAGAGAATAAATCGTTCAAAATACAAATACACAGTTTAAGTGTTTCAGATATTAAAATCGTCAGTAGTCAATCATGCCTAAGTAGTCAGTAAAGCACCCGGTGACCCCTTCTTATTCTATATAGATGATGCAATCGCGTTCGAAGTCAATTTTCAAGCTCAGTCAAGTGTAACGTAATTCCTCCGCTTTCGAGACAGGCTTTTGGTAGACGGGAATCAATGTTAATTAATAACTTGTATAGACATAAAAGGAATATGCATGTAAACATGTGGCAGTTTTTGGGTTTCTTCTATACAAGAGCCGTGTTTGGAATTCAGTGTCAAGAAAGGCAATATCATCAGTATGAATTAAAAGGGACTTGTTCAGAAAAAAGTAGACTATAATGCACATGTATAAGTATTAATATAAATTAAACTTTCAGAGTTTAGATCACGTACGTCAAACGGGTGGTTAACAGTGTATTATACAGTGTATAATTCGTTGTAATATGCGGGATCCCAAACTCAGTCGTTTGATAACGATGGTATAATAGTCTCAGGGTTAAGTGTACTATTGTCGTTCAACCTCACATTTAATAAAATAAACGTATGAAGACTCGGTAACATTTATAGTTTATTTACAGCATTCCAATACATGTATACGCCATATGAAATAAAAATAATTTTCAGCAAGGTGAATACAACGAACAAAGGAATACAAAAAGAGTACAATATCCATAGGGACATACAGGTTATGTTAACATATTACATTCCCTATATGCATTAACTATTAACAGCATATTTAGTAAATCAAAACAAATGAAAACAAAACGGAATTGCAACATTGTTGATGTATCAGCATGTCAATATTCGATGCATGTACACTTGAAACAAAATAAATAGAATATTATAACAGCTATAAACAACATGCACAAAGTATACACAAATGTATTAGTATCCGTAAGGATAGGTAAGGTATTTTTCATTGATTACTCTTTTGTCAAACACAAGTCTATAGTCTTTTGTTTCTTGTCTTGTGATTACACTAGTTTGTGTTATGTCCCTACATATTTTCATGTCCTGAACTTGAACAGCAGATGGGCTTTGGGGTGATCCCCTAACCATATCGACCACAGTATTGTAATTAATTTGGATGGAGTTTTTAAAATTTAACGTGATCCCTTTAACTTTGCAAAAGGAAAAGTAACCGTTTTTGTCACATCGTTCTGTTTTGTACGCATAATTTTTGGGGCCACCGGTGACAAAGTTTGTTATTTTATTTCCCGGAACCTCATCTGTGAGATCTTCAAGGAAATCTCCGAGTGGCGGCTTCCACTCTCCAGGCTTTGAAATAAAAAATATTGAATCTGTGTCTGTATATAGGCAGCGTTGACCCAGACCCTGTAGATAGCTGTAGAGTTTAAGGCGGGCCTGTGCCGTTGTGTATGCAGCGATCACAACGTTTGTCCTTGAGGAATCCGAAATGAAATCTTCACTGTATGCCCACTCAAGTTGTACTGTTTCCTCGTTTACAAAATGGATGTTCTTGATCGTTTGTTGGTCATTTGTCATAAATTCAAAAAACTCCTTGGTGTCCGTTACGTAAGACATTTGTGCTAGGTTTGTTCGTTGGCCAAACTTGCCCCAGAATGAATTCAGCATCAACTTCGCCAAGGATCGAAGACCTGGATTTTTGCGTATCATGTTATAGTCTAACAGTATAACTTCTATGTTATAGAATATTTTAATATAATATTGCTTGTCTTCTTCTGTTTGGCACCATGCTGGCCAACCGCTTGCTTCCTGTTTGAGTTTCAGGAAGGTATTCACGTATTCAGTGAATATACCGCCACTTTTGGAGTCTGGATCGTACTGCGAAATATTCTCAAAATGCCAAACTTCGTAGATTTTTACAATTTTGTAACCCTGCGATATAGCCAGTTTTACCTCGTCTGTAACCCAAGTACCCAGAAAAGCTCTTTCATTATCAGTATGCTGACATGGCGATTGCTGGTACTGGTCTGCGCATGATCTACACAGGCTAAAAAGTAGCTTCCCATTCGATTTCACGGGTAAAACGGGTATGTAGAGTCCGCGAGGAGGTACGATTTTACACTTGATCAGTCCTTCGTATTGGGTTATGTCTCCGAAATTTTCTGTGACTATTTCGGGGTGTCCCAAAGGTATTTTTCCAGTTTTGTTCACATATGGATACAATGATGTTACGTCATAGTAGTTTATTTCTTGTTCACTTGACACTTCTTCATACAATTTGAACCCTTCTATGCGGCCCCCGAAGAAGGCATCTCTTGGTTCAAGCGGGCCGACATATTCAAGGTTGTGTATGTATTGTTTCATGTCTAGGTTGATCTCCATGTCATTTTTGAAGTCGCATTCCCATTTAGATTCATAGGAATAACCTTCAAATTCTATAAAATCTTTTTTCGCCATGGTTCTCTCATATAAATCGCCCATACTTGTGTCATTGACAGGATTAATTGTTGTCGTTGAAAAACATTTCTGGCATCCGTGCCAAAAACAGCCGTGGAATTCCAGTACCACCTTTTCGCCGTCACGTTCGTAATACCCATCCACTTTGTACGGCCCAATTTGCTTTTCACCGTAGTTCCTGCCATGTTGGATGTTGATTTGATTTTCGTGCGCTAGATATGACATCCACTGATATGCCATAATTGACTGTTTTTCTTCTGGTTTGTACCCGTGAGATGGAATAATGCCAATACTTTCGTATTCCAGAAAGTTTCGCCGGAACACGAGATTACATGCCGAGGCAATGGTCAAACATTTTTCAAACGGATCTATGCCAGGAGCTCCATTCTTTTGTGTTATTTCCTGAAACAGCTCGCGAAACTTCAGGCAGCATTTCATCAAAATGTCCATATCGGATCGGCAGTATTTTAACAGTTCATATTGAAAATCGAACGCGTCGTTTTTGTGAATGTCATACCATGCCATGAACTCCAATCGTTTGTCTATTTTCATACCATCTGGGTAGTAGTACTTTATGTCTGGTAACTTCGTGAGTATCGCGGTTTGGTATTCTTGTCGATTAAATAGATGCGGAAAGTGGCCCTTTGCGAGTTCCGCAATTCCAAATGATTTGGGCATATCCGCTAATGCCATTGGAATAAAATTTAAGGAGTCGATGAAGCGTATTTTGCAAACAGGAACTTTAATTGACATAAACTTCGTTCCGTTTGTTATGACCTGGTAATATGGCATTTTCATGCAGGTATTGCAGAACTGGATAACTGTCATAACGCTTGAAATTATGACAAATTACGGTGGCACCAACATTTTCTTCAGAAAATAACCAATTACAAAACCGCCGAGTGGTCTGATCGCCTGTGAAAATAAGTTCATTTTTGCCGCAATATTCACACGCCGAATCGCTTGACAAGTCGTACTTTAGGCAATGATGGCATACTCTTTGCGCGACACACAAGTTCGGTTCATGTTTATAAGAACCGCAAGTTGCTTTATTACAATTGACACACTTTCCGTTTACTCCAGATAGATATCCTTTTTCGCAATGAAGCTGCTGATCTTGTGTGCACTCAAAGTCAAAAAATATATATTTTGTGCCGTTTGTTTTCTTTTTAATAGTTCCTCCCTCGGATTCAGTTACCTCGATTGGCTGCATAAAGCACTGATGATCCTCCGCCACGAATTCCTTACATGTTTTGCAGTATTTTTCATTACATACATGAGGCTTCTTATGTTTCCGCACATTAATTGCTTGTCCGCAATCCTTACATTTGTAATACATACTGCAGGTTGATGAGCCAATATCGTGGTTAAGCTTGTGCATTGCAAAACACGTTTCGTTTATAAAATTGCGATTGCAGCCGGTACAATGTTCCCAGTTAAGAGAGTCGTCCTCGTGTAGACGATGACAATGAACGCAAGGATTGTTACAGGCATGTTGCTCTTTGTTACTGTAACCTTTCTTACATTGTAGACAGAAGTAACTTCTATTCAAAAATCCTGCGACTGAGGTAATGACATCAAAGTGTTCATTGTGTGAGTACAGATATATAGGCACACCGTCATCCTGTCCATCGTAGATGATAGCATTGAAGTGTTCCTTCGATAAAACGACAATTCTATAACTCGGGAGTACTGCTTGGAATAGTTTTACTTCTTCAATACCGCACTGCTTTAGGGGTACACCAGCTCTGTCGTGTAGGTTCAGTGCCAGTTGCTTTTGGGCATGAAAACCCCTGCGTATGTTATTCCATTGCGGGTGTTTTTCTATGCGGGCAATTGCTGTAACTATGGCGCGTGCACAACACACCTCATCCGTATTTCTTATTTGAATGACACTTCCTTTAGTATTTAATAACTTTGATATGTCCACAAAAGGTTTCCCCCGAAATCCACTTCCAGTAGGCAAATGCACGTGAACGAATTCCAACCCGAACGTTCGGTCAAGCACATACTGTTCATATGAATATAGCACTCTCTCTATTTCTGACAATAGTCTGTCGACTGTAAGTTCAGACCTTCGCATAAACGGAAGGATAATGGGAAAGTCCAATTGCGGATTATCCATCGTAACTCTTACTTTGTCGGACGATGGTATGTTTCCTGCAATGGTTTCAATGATTGATTGAAAAATTTGTTTTAAATGTTTAATTATGTTTGGAAGTTCCCTGATTTCCATATCTTGTACTGTTATTTTGTAATAGGATGCAGTTGTGTTGAATTTTTCTATCCTTCTTTCACTAATTTGTTCTACTTGATAATAATTCGTCGCATCGTCTTGTGCTGTTAATTTTTGTCTCTTCCGAGTTCCGTTAGAATGTGTGTCATCATCACTAGTCCTCTTTCTTTCTCCACCACTTTGGTTTTGATGTTGCAAGAAATGCTCATCAAGTGCATCCCTTCTCGTAAATACCCGAAGGCACTCGGGACAGTGGTGATTATTTTCGTCCTCATGTTTTTTCATATGTTGCTTTAAATTATTCTTCCTAGTGAAGTCTTTCTTGCAGGTCGGGCATGTGTATTTTGGCCAATGATTCTCGGTTCTTCTATGCTGTAATAGCTGACTCAGTTTGGAGAAAGTAACAGTGCAGACATTGCATTGGTACGTCATGACTGTCGCTCTGAAAATGTATAGAATTAGTCATTCAGTGGTCTTAATAAGATGAATAAGGAAAATATGATTTCAAGATTTTCTCATTCTAGATGTGAATAAAATTGTATTATAAATTACAAATAACGTTTAGGATGCAGCTTAAAAGCCAGGCGAGACAGCAGAAAAGCCAGGCGAGACAACAAAATCCAGTTAAGACTAAATGTGTGCTTACCTTCTGCTCGCTGCTATGTTGTCCACTGCCTTTTAATCCGAGACGTTTAACTGCTATCTGCAAAATAATAATACAGCGTGAGAAGAGTTGTACTTATAAGCTTAAATAATTTGGGCATGCGCAAGTGCTGGTTCTTTAAAGGAATATGATTGGCTGAATAAAAACACCGTTCACTTTAATACTTAAGAAAAGGTAACAAGCAATCATTATGAATAAAGGCATCGGAGGAATAACATGGAATATCCCAAGTGTCCAAAGTGTGACCAGCAGTTTTCAAGAAGGGATGCTATGTTGAGACATCAAAAGCACAAGCATAAGGCCGTCAATCATGAAATGGAGACGGTGATCAATGAATCGTATCCACCACCACCACCACCACCACCACCACAGGGAGTACCACCACCACCACCACCACCACCTAGAGAGTCACAACCACCACCACCACCACCACCACCACCACAGAGAGAAGCCCAACCACCACCACAGGGGTCACGAACATCAGACGAAATAAATTCACAACATATGACGTTTCAACACCCGTTTACAATGATGATATCTGGGCCGACAGGTAATGGTTTGTTCAAATACATGTATTTCTACTTAAATTAAAAACTATTCTATCATTTTTTAGATGAACTAAGGTCAATAACATACCATTCTTTACACATTTCAGCATGCGGAAAGACGACCTTTGTAAAGGATGTACTACAGAATCATAAGTCTAGGATCCAACCTACTGTGCAAAGAATAATATGGCTTTACAAAAGATGGCAACCGCTGTACTCAATAATCAGAGAGTCTGTGTTACCGAGAGTGGAATTTGTGCAAGGCATTCCTACCGATTTGGCGGATGACGACTTTTTCGATCCCAGATTCAACAATTTACTTATTTTGGATGACTTATTTTCTGACGCTGGCAAAGACAAACGTATCAATGATCTATTTACGGAAGGCTCGCATCATAGATCTTTATCTGTGGTTTCTATCAATCAGAACTTGTTTGGCACGAAAGATCCGACACAAAGGCGCAACTGTCATTATCTGGTACTGTTCAACAATCCTGTAGATCGCCAATCGGTAATGGTTTTGGCTCGCCAAATGTACCCGGGACACATGGATAAGTTCATGCACACGTTTGCAAAAGCCACAAAGTACCCCTACGGGTATTTGCTGGTGGATTTAAAACCATTTACTGTGGAAAATGACAGATTAAAATATGTCTCGAAACCTAAACGATTCTACCAGGAAAGCGAGTTGCCAAATTCGACCAATCACCTACTAGAATGTCCATGTACTGTTATAAAAAAGGATAAGTTGTTAGAAACAAATCATTCTTCGGTCGGAGTTCAAACTGTTCACATCGACGATCAAGGAGAAGCAATGGCTGAAAAGGGACAACCCTGTGACGATTGCGGACTGTTATTCGATTCTGCCCACGATGTGCAAAGGCACGTTAAACGTGGCTGGTGCCCGGAACCAAGGGAAACCATGGGCGAGCCGCCGGCGAAACGACCCAGGACTGACGAACATAGTGATGATGCAATGGACGTAGATACAGAAGAAAATGATGGTTTTCGTCATATCTGGGAAATCGCCCACAAAGAAAATAAAGATAAATTCAACAAGTTATACGACCAGTACATCGATGATGGATATAATGAAGAAGATTTGTACGAAATGGCCACAGAGCGTACACAGCCGTATAAAGAAAAGATATTCTTTGCCAATTATCAGCGCCTTTTGGAAATGTACTGGCTGCCGTTGGTGACAAATGCATCCCATAGGGTAATAGCTGAGCAGATTGATAAACTACGACAAAAAGGCGTTAGTTTACCTTCTGCAATAAAAAGAGTCATTAAAAAACATCAGCATCAGTTTCAAGACTTATTCGAACTTTCGGAAGACAGAGGAGAAGAGAGTGACGATGAAAGTAGTAGCAGCGAGGACCAATAAATATAAACTGTAAAAACATTTTACTTCATTTGTACTTGCGGACTCAACAAGTACAGACATGGCTTCTTGGAAGGAGTATCTAAAGACCATTTATTACGATCCATCACACCCTGCCAGTTTTGCCGGTCCTCAAAAATTGTACAAAGCGGTTCAAAAAGAAGGCAAATTTAAACTTGGAATGCACAGAATACGGCAATTTTTGCATGATCAAGAATCGTACAGTCTTCACAAGCCCGTGCGAAGGCGCTTTCAACGAAATCATATTATTAGCGCGGGAAAAGATGATGTATGGATGGCTGACTTAATCGATATGGTCAAGTTTGCACACTGGAACGACGATTACAAGTACATTCTGCTAGTTATAGATACGTTTTCCAAGTACGTATGGCTTCGCCCTTTACGACGGAAAACTGGTGAGGCAGTGGCAGAGGCATTTGCAGACATATTTCAAACGTCTGGTCGAGATCCAGCAAAAATGATTAAGGATAAAGGTATGCTAATGTCAAATATATATGTCTGAAAGATTTGGCATTTTTAAAATAGTGCGTACATGGATGTCTTTCGTAAACAAGCTTTGAATGTGTAATTTAATACAATATTATGTTTCAGGACAAGAGTTTAAAGCCAAGCGTGTTCAGGACCTCATGCGCAAGTTCGACGTGCATTATTTCCCAACACAGAACGAAACCAAGGCTTCCACTTCGGAACGGGCCATTTTAACAATCAAACGAAAACTCTACCGCTACTTTAATTACAAAGATAGTTATCATTATCTGTCAATTTTGCAACATATTGCAGATAGCTACAATCATACCTATCATAGAACCATTGATATGCGACCCGCCGATGTCAAAGGCAATAACCAGGAAGAAGTGAGATTAGCTACATACTTTGCACAAAATCCTAAAGGAAAGGAACTTTTGCCGAAACTGAAACCTTTTAAATTTCGAGTTGGTGATTATGTACGCATTAGCCATTTGAAATCAGCATTTACACGAGCATACGATGAGACATATTCGGGAGAGTTATTTCGCGTACATACACGCTACCACAGAGGACTTCTACCCATCTACAGGCTCAATGACTTGCAGGATGAACCTATCAAAGGAACATTTTATGAAAGCGAACTGCAGAAAGTTCGTGTAAATGCTGATCAAACGTGGAAACTGGAAAAAGTGTTAAAACGACGGGGCAAAGGACGCAATATGCAATACTTTGTAAAGTGGAAATATTACCCCAAAAAGTTCAACAGCTGGATATCTGCGAGTGACATGGAATAATACACTTCAAGTGTTGCAATCAAATGCGTTAAGAACCATGGTGCATGTTTGTCAAAAAAGTGTTTTAACTTTGTGTGACATGAATGAATGATGTATTTTTCATTAGGCAAGTGTATGATTTCTTTAACATTATATATTGTGAGATTAGACATACGTTTTACCTTTATATGCTTTGTAGATATATGCAAATAAATTCTGTAAACGAGGTGTTTATTATTAATTGCTACTGAAACCTTGATCAAGAACACAATGTCGAACATTCAGTTTTATTGAACAACTGGATCTAAATTTGTTGAAAAATCACTAAAGTTTGAACGAATACCGACTGATATACTTATTACTATAATAAAAAAGATTAAGAATCAAACAATCTGGAATTAAATAAATGGCTTCGCTAAGGGATATTACTTATTTACAAACAAATGTTTACATTTTGAATAAAATATGACATTGTGAAAATTTGAACAGTGCGCCATTTCCACGGTTTAGTTCACTGACCTAGTAACCTATTATAACTCAGTCACATATACATACATGTCGATTCACTTTTAAATACGAGGATACCTGTTTAAGGTAAAATGTTAAGTTATAAATGATAAATAAATATTAAATCTTGGACTAGTTGGTGTATTGTTCAGAGCTGATAATAAACACTTTACTGGTTCATTTACTGGAAGAATTCAAGTGATCATTTTAATAAAGGAACGGAATAATAAAAAATGGGAATTTAAATGTGGTTGGATATGAAGAAGCCAGTAATTAATGCGGACTTTGATTCATTAATTGCTGAGGAAAGCACAATCTGATGAACTGGGAAAGATGGTGGTAGGATTAACATTCTTTTACTTATATGATCCATGTATATATGTTGAGTATATGTACAAAATTATTGATTTAATACAAAAATTGCCACGGTCCCTATGCGTTAACAAGATGTCTATAAATCATTAGATATTACTAAGTGTATCTAATCACGTTACTGTTAACCAGAATTGGACTATTGTGTTCTAATAATATTTTCCATTAAAAAAACTGCGCCGAACGAAACATAAATTTAAACAAGTATAGTCAAATATCTGGTTTGCAAAAAAACATTCAATACATTGAGTGAGCTATCAGCTGTCTAATAGTATACACATACTACAGAGTCAACCAAGCGCTATGTTTATTATGTACAACCAATGGCGTTTTATTATCTACCAACGAGAGGGAAATTTAAACATTATTTCAGTCACTCTAGTCTTATTCTTTTAACAAATACATCCGTGCGCCTATCTATGGTAATTATATTAAAGAAGTTTAATTAAAATTAAGACGACATACCTTTTATCTATTCCCTGACACATTTGTCATACGGCCTGCAGATTGTCTGTGTTGGAAATGAATGATTTGGCGCAAAGTATATAGCAATGAATTGCGCAAGCCTTACGTCATCGCAAATATTAATAGCGACAATAGGTTGACATGGGATCCCACACTTCGTGTTCAAACACGTTCGGATTATTATCGCTATTAGGACATATGCTGTCTGAATTCAAAAGGATATGTATACTGTTGTTCACTTTATGTTAATATTTAATACAATAGCTATATTATATAACTAATCTAGTAGTGTACATGATTAAAACACTACTAAAAATGTTTCTTTTAACGCTAAATTCCGAACACGGCTCTTGTATAGAAGAAACCCCAAAATGCCACATGTATATCCCTTTTATGTTTATACAAGTTATTAATTAACATTGATTCCCGTCTACCAAAAACCTGTGTCGAAAGCGGAGGAATTACGTCACACTTGACTGAGCTTGAAAATTGACTTCGAACGCGATTGCATCATCTATATAGAATAAGAAGGGGTCACCGGGTGCTTTACTGACTACTTAGGCATGATTGACTACTATCGTCTGTTTTGGGAAGAAATGGGCGAAGCCAGTTTAATAGTCTTGTTTGTTGGTGTCGTCGACGTGCACACACTTGACCTTGGCCTTAACTTCATATACCAGTCAAGAGATTAAAAATTAACTTGCCACACACGTAACATGGAACGATACGAACAGATAGAGCAAGGTCAGTTTTCTCGCATTAATTTTTGTCCAGTTATGCCTCTTGTTGGACTGGGGAAAACAGACAAGCGTTGCCGTTCGCCAAATGTCGCTCTTGATTTATCATATTTTTAAAGAGACCAACATAGATTAATTGAGAAACAACTTTATATTATGAACAACAACTTTACTGCGCGTAAACTGAGTTTACTACTTGGCACAGAGGACGGGTTTGCAAAGTTCAATTTTTCACGTTTCTACCGTCTAAGCAAGAAGCACGATGCTTCAAATGGAAATAATTAGAAGTGACGTATTTTTATATAACGCAATACATCAACGAGAAATGCATAACCTGTAATAATGCCAAATATAGTTTTTGCCACAGTAAATCGATTGATTATGCTCAACCTTTCTTAACACCCAGAATGATAAAAAATAAAATTGCAAAATGCAACAAAACTGAAAATATAATCTTAGTAAAATCTAAATTTAGTGCGCACTAAATTGTGCTTATCACGTGTCTTTCTGAATACTTAAAATTCTATGGTGCTTTATATACTTATGATTTGCATTTTGTAGCTAGAAGTTTTTGGTTTTAATAGTTTTTCCGGTTATGCATCTGAACACACTTATTTTATCATTATTGTACTCAATGGTATCGACATTGCAGACAAAATACAGTAATAGTATGAACAATAGTTTGGTGTGAGTGGGATGAGAACCGACTCCGGTAAAGCCAAGAAAAACAGCAACTGTTTTTAAGCCACCTGAACCAATACCCCACGAGAATTTCGATCTCGTCGATATTTTGACATCTTGACCATACATTTATAAAATCACGTGATAATGTCCATCAACCAAACACGCAACAACAAAACATGAAAATTGTAGTCTTCAAAGACGATATTCGAGCAAATATCAATATTTTGCGAAGGGTTCGAGCTTTTAATGTCTTAGTTTCATCATTGGTTATGGCTTGCCACACAGAATTTCAGCATTCACAAAAATAGCATTTTACAAAAAGATGAGAGAGTACCTATATGCCATTTATCAATAAACAACATTGATCCTATGCTCCGCCCACGTTATTTAGTATGCCTAACAGTTTCTGAATAAAAGAACATATATTGGCTAATATATTATATGTAAACAAGTCGCACAATATAGGTTGATGCGAAAGACAATAATTTAATTTTTATGCCTTATCAGGTTTAGCTCATTTGACTTAAATTATTAAAACAACGAACAGCATTTGATTTGTGGACAAATAAAGCTATTAGCGGTATTTTGGGGCTTTTGTTACTGTGGAATATGTGGCCACGTAGCTATTAATTAAAAAATAAAGGCTAATGTTTTTTATCTATATACAAATCATATGATTGTTTTTGTTTTGATTTTTATCGTGAAAGTCACTGAGTTAATTAAAAATGATAATGCATTAAACAATTGGTTTGGCATCTATCTATATTAAGCGCCTTTAAAACTTGTTTTTACTTCTTTCTGATGAAATTATAAGTGTCTAAATAAACAAACACTCAATTTGTGGATTTCATTAATATCATTTATTTAATACTTGTTTATTACTTTATCAGCAAGTAAAATTGACAATCGTTCAGACGATAAGAAAACTTTTGGTTACAATTGGAAAGTCCCCGAATTGTTGGGCAACGCCATGCACAAGCTATCCGACACGAGTCATATCTTCAAGTGGGTTCCCAGCTATCACTACCGCGTTTCCACAGTTCTAAGAAGAATTACCATGATGGTATATAAAAACAGGAATAGGTAAACAAACATTTTTAACAAGTTCTTCCGTATATGAAAGTACGATGTTTCAAGTGCCACACAGTACCTGGGTTACAGAGAAAGGACGTTTTTAAAATTTTAATTGCAAACCAAAATATGAAGCCCTGAAATTCATTGTGTTTAAGGTTTGTATTTTGAATGTATCACGAAAATAGAAATTAAATGGGGCTGATCTAAAAAAAATACCGCATTTTTTGTTAAAATGCAAAAACAAAAGATAAAGTCATAGAAAAACCATTTTCACTGTGAGTGTCATAATCATTCGCACGCTTTATCTAAAGATTCATTGAATAAGTTCAACAAACAATGTTTCTGTGTATAATTGTATGTATATTATTGCAATCGAAATATGGACAATGCCGACAAAATGGATTGATTAAATCTTCCGAATTGTCATTTTCAAATCGATAAGTAAGTAATTTAGTTTAATTGCCATAAAAACAATTTTGTAAAATCCTATGCACAATGCATCCCATTCTCAAACGTTTCAGTGTGTAGCACGGGTTCGTTCGAAGGTTTATAGACACACCAATTGCCGGCCAGTAGACTGGGGCACTTCAAGACCGGGGGACAACTGGAACGGCAGGTCACTGTTGCTTCCACTGTTGCTTTCTTTATTCAGGATTGTTGAGATAAGAGTGAGGTTTGTGCACGTAAGCTGGTTTAAACCCCCATGTAAATTAACATTTTACTGACCGTTCATAGGCAGTACCTAACAATCCTTAGTTTATTTTATCGTATATATGCACTCTGCTGTTTGTGAAGTTTTGAGCTGTTGTTCCATGTTTCTAGTTTGTGACTTTTAGTTTTTGTGTTCTATGCCTTTGGCGTTTACTCTGTGCCATTAAACGGGGTTTATGTTTAAACTTTACTGAGCTTGTTTTTGTAGTTTTTCACATAAGTATTGAACTTAGCTTTAATTGTAGGTCATCTTTTACTTTCGAACTGACACGAAGTTTACAGTGTGTGGGTGTGTGTACGTGTATATGAGCGTGCGCTTGTGCGTGAGTGTTAATAAAAAACATAAAAGGTTTAAAATGCGATGCATGAGTTTGACCGGTCAAAAATATTTAAGTAGCCGTTTCGATTGAAAGAACAAGTTAGTAGATCTGGACACAATGATGTTTTTTTTCCTTATTGCAGGTGGAATTTTTTGCACCGGGGATGTCGATCATGGACACTCAATCTCACTTGCAGATGTTTGCTCATTTCTTCTGCAATTTCAACAAGACCTTCACAGGGGACGAAGATGTTGTCATATAACGTCGGCTAAAGGGCGATTTTATGACATTCATTACAAAAGGATGATATGAAAAACGGTTGTTCACTCGAACAGCGAAACATTTGGAGAATCCAACAAGGGTGCTAAAGATATATTCGAAAGCCATGTTAATAAGTACCTCTGTGAAGATGTCATAAATCCTGGTTTTACAGAAAATGATTCCACGATGTTCGATGATGACAGACCGCCACGTTATTCAAATTTGTTCCAAGACCACTGAATCGCCATAGCTGTGTTTGATTAGTTGACAGCCTTATTTATCTCTACATTAAGACCCCAAAAGACCTAAAACTTGTATTAGTTTGCCCGGACTTAGTCTTAAACCACGCCTTAAACCTACATGAAGACGTACACGAAAGGTTTTAACATCACACCAAATTCCAAGACAAACTCTTGTTTGTTCTACTTGAGTCACATTGCAAAAATGAATATATAATCTGGCCATTAGGCTTGAATACCATTCGGCTGTCAGCAAACTAAGATACCCGAAAGTTTAGTTACTTCAGAAACGACGAAAATACGAGGTGAGACAAGACAGAATTGAACATTGATTGCTCACGAAGTCGTACAGAGTTTATAGATGGCAGACACGTTTAATGTCAAGGCTTTGCATATTAACAATTTGGAAACGACGGTTTCTAATTTACAGAGGTTCATAAGAAACTTCGTTTTTAAAAGAAGAATAATACCACAATAAAAAATCTGTTGTAGATGCAAATCAGTTCATAGTATTTTAATATTATATATTTTTCAAGTGTAATGTTTTGTTCTGGTATCGGCTATGTGCAATTTTACAGTTCTGGCACCATTTCGGTGTTGCTAATGCAATAGCTTCATGTCAGTATAACTCTCAATGTTAAAACTTATGAAAGCATTTGATGATGTTGAAAACAAATAAAAATCAAATTGAAAAATACACCTTGAATTTTCACCGACGCGGGTACCGTGGAATCTTTCCTTGAATGCGACCATGCATGTGTCCTCAAACAAAACATGTACTATCTGGTCAATTTGATAAGTATAAAACATTACGGTTAATGTTATTACTTGTTCATAAGCATTTACCAATGTTAGTCATTATTTTTTATGTCGAATGTGACGGCAGTATTTTTCAAATATGGGATATATTTTATTCGGTAGATCAGCATTTTTTTTGTTTTATATGATTTTAAACATTGTCATTGTTTGGTACTTTTACGCATGCGCAAATGCGGATCAAAAAGCGTTGATTTCGGCTCGAAGAGACTTCTGTGATGCACATTGACGTAAAGTTCGCAACAAAAGTATTTTGATTGGTCAAGCTGACACCGCTGACAGTCGATGTATGTTTTATAGGCATTTCGTAAACAAACAAAAATAAATAGCATTAAAATTACTTAAGGCCATTTCAGCGTATCTGTGATGCGCCTGGTCCATTTACGTTCGTTAATACATACAAGGTCTAGACAGACACATTATTAAACACGAGTAACGGGCAATTAAATATCGCGCCGACCAAACCGTCTACGATGCCATGAGCGAGGCCAATGACAAAACCGTCGACGATGCCAATGGGCGTCATGGATGTTATGAGTAATGTTAATGACGAAATCGTCGACGATGCCTATGACCGCCAACGATGCAATGAGCGTTGTCAATAACTACACACTCGTAGATGCTATGAGCGATGTCAATGATTAAACCGGCGACGATAACATGCGCGATGCTTATAAATGACTATCGACGATGCCATCAGCGATGACGAAACCAAAAACGTTGCCATGAGAGATGGCTACGACGAAATCCGCGACGATTCATTAGCGATGCCTTTATCGAAACCGTCGACGATGCAATGAGTGCCAATCAAAAATGCTAAAACATAAAACTCGGCATTGTGATCTATAGGAATTATTTAAATTCTGAAGCCTGATGACAGTTTGCTTAATGTGAATGACGAGTTGGTTTCGAAAATAAGAGGCAATAGTTCCCTATGGGTATTAATGAATTAGGTATATGTTCTTATCTCGTGCAGTGTTATCTAAATATCCCCGTAAAATGTATGAGCTATTATCTATATCTGTATAAATAGCAGTTGCTTTTAATGTGTGTCTTATCTCTGATATGTGTTTAATTTCGTGGACATTTTTCATTACAAATACATTCAAGTAAATATGTGCATATATATATTTCCCTTTTCAGGTGGCCAAATGTCCATCTGTGTTTTTGTTTGTCCTACATATTTCATATACCGTTGGTATCTAAATTAAATCTACAATTAATTGTTTGCAGTCTACATACAAACATACAACATAGAAATAGTTATATGTTGGTCCTTTTAGACACATCCGATATATGTTCTACAAAAGCAGGCCAAATCTATCTGAACGAGTAATATAATATTTGATTACGTAGCAAAGCTATGGAAATTATTGGAAACTGACAGGGTTAATTAAATGGGGGAAACACTTGTATATTTGTTTTTGAAATTACCGTCAGTTATATCCGATCTTCCACATTATTCCCTACCATGAAGTTGGAGGGAGATTAAGAAATGCATTTTGTTGCCATTCCATACTCCTGTCCGTATAACCTTTCCGCAGAACATTCTTAACCGCTTAATACCTCGATATCACATAAATCGGCCGACGGACTGAGCCTTGATATTTACGGATTATTTTGGTAAAGAGATAAGCGATGTTGACTCATTGTAAACAATTGTCTCATAAAATACAGAAGAACAAATATAGTGTTACGGTGTGGAATGAGTATGAATCACGCAATACAAGGTCATGTTTATGTATACATGTAGTTATCTTATTATTTTCTTTCCATTACTTGGAATGTTGATCATTTTCGTTTTGATTCACCGAATATAACAAAAGCAGAATTTCATATCCGGTATTCATAAAAACAACTTATTATATAATAATTCATTTCCATACTTAAATCTCTCACTGGTCATATGAAAAAATGCTTATTAATTTCTGAAATAAACATATTTTCTTTGACTTTATTGAAAATACGTACAGGTCATATGTATTTTATAAACTTGATATTTTGGATTATATGTGATATCATTTGATTACATCAGAGCAAAACAAAAATTGGGTAGAAATGGGAAACTACCTAGCGTTAACTGAGTTTCAGTAAAATATCCCAAGAACATTTATCGTATAGATTCTGGGTATCGCCGAGCACTCCTAAGCAAAGTAAGGTTTACGGCCAATATGGGCCATGGAGCCGTATAATATTTGACCAATCCAATCCCATTGACAAACAATCTGACCTGACATGTACTTAATAGAAAGTTTTCATCCCAGATCGGGAAACCCTACGATATATCGACACAAAATGACTTAGAAATGGCTTTATAAATAGCTCAATTGTCGGTATTGCCTTACATAAAACTGACACGAAGATCACGTTGTCAGTTCGCGTTTTTTTCAGAATTGCTGGGTTGGTTTCGTATTCGTAAGGGTTGACACTAAACATAAAAACTGTTTGATATGGTGGACACTTCGTTTCTTGGTAATATCACGCCAATCACGCATAAGGCATTGATTTTACTAGGTAGACATACCTAGTAATCTTTTTTGATTAAAAAATACGAAGAAACTGCGGAAAATAATTTAATTGTAAACTATGTGGTACTTAAGTTTCAATGCATTGTACACATCGATACCAAGTTTATGTCAGTTTTCGACAATTTTATTTTTTCGCTATTTCATCATACGGAGTACAGCCCCTTTAAGGTTAAAAACAAAAAAGCATTTCATTATGTACAGATGAAAATACTTAGAGATATTTTTGAGCATTTTTTAATTGGGAGATTTGTGGCCAAGTTTCTAACAATTTAAAAAAAGTCTTTTATTAAGGCCTATATTCTTTATAAACACACGCACGATACTGTTTTGTTTTGATCAAATGATAATGCATTTAAAGACACTCTTATTTAAAATCAATGCATACACATGTATAACAAACATAAATTTGTGATAAAGTGATAAAGCATTAACTACTTACTAAATAATACATTCATGGAAAATATTAGTTACTGATAACATGATTGTAACCGTGTATATAATAGCTGAAAACGCACAAATATTAAATTATTGGTGAGCGCTAAAAGATAGACAGTTATCAGCTATTTTCTCAAAAGGTAGAAATACACTGTTTTCTGCACCTTTTAAACACGGTATCCTTAAAAGGAACCATTGTTTGTGATATGTATTCATCCTTTTCCGTAAATAAAAACAATTGTTTTCAGTGTGGTACATCGTATTTGGGAGTAAGATGTTATCTTTAAAGTGTTTGGCATCAACCTAGCTTGTGTGCCTTTAAGCGTCCTTTTAAATAAACTTCTTTCTGATGAAATCTAAATATATAAACACTTAATTTGAGAATTCCATGAATATCATTTCAAAATACCTTTTTATTCCTTTACCGGCAGATTAAACTGATAATCGATAGGAAAACTACAGGTTACAAGTGGAAAGTCCCTGAATTTTTGAGTCATGACAATCTATCCGACACGAGGCATATATTGAATTAGTAATTGTTACCCCAGGTATCACTACCGGGTTTCCACAGTTCTAAAAAAAGTTACCAAGTTGGTATATAAACGCAGGAATAGGTAAAGAAACATTATTAACAATTTCTTCCGTATAAGTAAGTACGATGTTTCAAGTGCAACACAGTACATGGGTATCGGAGAAGGGACGTTTTTATAACTTTAGTTGCAAACCGAAATATAAAGGACTAAAATACATGGTGTTTAAGGTTTGTATTTTAAATGTACATGTATCACAAAAAAAAAACAGACATTAAATGGGACTGATTTTGTGCGGCCTTTGGAATTAGAAAACAATACCGAATTTTCGTTAAAACGCAATAATAAAAGATTACGTCATAGAGAAATGTTATTACTCTGAGTGACATAATCATATATTGGCTTTATTTAAATTAAAAAATCTATAAGTAAATTCAATAAACTATGTTACTGTGTAAACTTGCAAGTATATCATTGCAATCCAAATATGGACACTGTTGACAATCTAACCACTGTCTAGTGCTTGGCTGAAAAAAAAGATTGATAAAATTTTGCGAATTGTTTAAATAATTTTGATCATCGTCTTAATTGCAATAAACAAATTTGTTAAATACTTAAGTATATCGTCCTAAAAACGGTTGGAAAATATGTTATTGGAATTTATTTCATCAAACAACTCACATACAATGTTATGGAATTGAAAAAAAACAGAACGTTCTGATACATGCTTGATTTCAGTTTGGTTAAGCGCTTCAATAGGAGGCACTACGTTATGTGTATTTCCTTTATGTCAATACTATGCTACATGCCTCCCATTCTCAAACGTTATAGGGAGTGGCACGGGGATCGTTCGAGTCGCCGGAGTTTGTAATAGTGAAGGTTTATAGACACATCCATGGAGGGCCCACGGATTGGGGACACTACAAGGCCGGCGGACAACTGGCACGACAGGTCGCTGGCGCGTTCAACAGTTACCTGGGCACCATGAAGGTTGGACTTCAGGTAAAGTATACATTTGTGTTCAATTTGGCTTTAATTTTAGGTCATTTTTTATCTCCGTACTACGAAACTTGTACGTTAGACCATAGTATTTCCCCAACGTTTTCCAATTGACACGAATGTTACTCTACAGACATATGAGAAAAAAGTCATAATAGGTTTAAAGGGCAATGTATGAGTACGACTTGACGTGTACCACACTCTCGCCAAACATCGTGCCGGCGATAGTGATGAATATAATGTTGTAATAAAAGTAACTTGTTTAACAATCGTTGTTAAATAAAACAAACTTTAAAACAAACAATTGCAGGTGGAATTTCTTGCACCAGAGATGGCGATCATGGACACTCAATGCGACTTCCAGATGTTTGCTCGTTTCTTCTGGAAATTCAACAAGACATTCTCGGAGGATGAAGCTGTAGTCATCGAACGTCGACTGAAAGGCGACTTTATGACGTACATTGATAGAAGAGGGGAAGCAAAGCACGTTATCGCAGCACTGCCTGCAGCATTTTGCCATTTTTCGTACCAGGAAAGTGGCGGTCAGTTTGTGATATGTAACCTCCAAGGTGTTCTTGACAAAGGAAAGTTTGTGTTTACTAACCCGGTTGTTCACTCGAACAGCGAAACATTTGGTGAATCCGACAAGGGTGCTAAAGGTATGGCCACGTTCTTCGAAAACCATGTGTGTACGTACCTCTGTAAAGATTTAATAAAACCAGGTTATACTGTAAAGGACTCTATGAGCTTAGATGCGGACAGACCGCCACGTTACTCAGATTTGTTCCTAGACCGCTGAATCGCTTTATCTATGCTTGACCAGTTTACAGCCTTGTATATGTCTACATTTAGACAAAAACATACCTAAAAAAGTGTTTTTAGTCTTAGACCATATCCTAAAACTATCTGAAGACATACAATGTGGGCTTTAACACCACACCTAGTTCCATGAAAACTTTAGTTCGTTGTACTAGAGACACAATGCAGGATTGGATACAGAAACCGACCATTATACTTGTATACCATGCGGTTGTCAGCAAACCAAGATGCCCGAAAGTTTAGAACTTCAGAAACGACGGAAATACGAGGGGGGACAAGTCAGAATGGTACATTGATCGCTCAACGATGTTAAGGCACGTTTACTAAGTCGTTCGATACCAAGGCTTTGCATATTAACAATTTACAAACAATGGTTAAATTTACGGCGATTCATAAAGAACTTCGTTTTGAATAAATAATGATATTCAGCCTACCACATTTAAAGTATTCGTTACAAATGTAGTTATATATTCCAGTCATTTCATAGTATTGCAATATTTTACTTTGTTGAAGTTTAATGTGTTCCTCTGGAATCGGCTATGTGCAATTTTACTGTTCTGCCGACATGTCCTTATTGCTGATGCAGTAGGTTCATGTCATAACTGTTCAAGTATTACTCTGGATGTTAAAACTTATGCATTTGACAAATAAAAATTATACCGAAAAATACGCCTTTTATTTTTTCACCGACGAGGTTACCGTAAAAGTTTTCCTTCAACCCAATCATATGTCATAAATCAGTACCTGTACTATGTGGTCAATTTGATTAGGCTATTACGTTATGCGAAAGCATTTGCCAATTTAAGTCTAATTTTTTGTCGAAAATGTGATGGCAGTATTTTTCGAATATGCCAATTATTTAATTCGGAAAACGTAATTCTTGTTCAATAAAATTCGACGTTTTTAAACATAATTATTGCTTGATACTTTTGCGCATGCGCAAATGCGGATCAAGAGGCGTTGATTGTGTCTGGACATTTCAGCAAATAAGGGTGTAGAAAAGAACATGAAATGACAAACCATTCGTAACCTCTTCATTTACCTCAAATATACATTGCTTAAAATATATTCTTCTCGGAACCTACGATTGAACTTCGCTAGATGTAGGTTATTTTGGTCGAGATAAGCGTTGTTGATTCAATGACAAACTGTCATCATTTCAGAATTAAGTTGCTTATTTATGATAGTGATCTCATTTTTGTTTTTCCGTGAATTTGAATACATTGCTATGTTGATCATTTTTGTATTACTCATCCGAGTATTATAGAAATGAAGATTCAAGCAGAAATGAAGATTAAATTGCAAGGCTGGTATTCATAAATCACATTTACTCGCTTTCCAAATTTAGGTATCTCACTGGCCATGTGATAAAATAACTTCATTATTTCTGAAATACTGTATTGGCATTGACTGTTTGGAAGAAAAACCCATACAGGTCAGGTGTATCGGCAATATTTACTTCACCACAAGTAAATAAATCATGGACGCATGATTTATATCAAGATTCATATTTAAGGAAACAATTCTACATAGAATTCCTGTGTTGTTAGATTTCATTTGTATTTGAAAGAAACCCAGAGATTACATATTTTGATATCAATCAGAATAGGTATTTCTATTTGTATACATTTTTAATGTCTTTTACCCTTTTTTCTTTTGAAATAATGGCTTAAATATAAAGACATTTAAAAAATGATATCGTTACTACTCAAGTTTCTGGTGTACTAATTTATCAGACATTATGGGATTATGTGTCGTATCATTTGAAACAAAAAAGAGCCAAAGATAGCTTTGCTATAAATGGGACAGTACCTAAATTCTCATTTTTTTGGTCCATGTCATCGACATTCTATTTGTCATGTCATGTTATAAATATGAAAGTGTTCATCCCAGACTATGATAACTTACACTAACTTACAATGAATGCACCCAAAGTGACTCAGAAATAACCTTATGAATAGCAAAATTGTCGGAATTGTTTACGTTTAAAGTTTACACGTATATCAGTTCGTCTGTTTTTTATGTCAAGGACAAAGCAAGACCAAGCTTGCAAATGACGATTGAAATTTTGCGTTACAGCAATAGAATAAGTATGTACTTTATTCCTTAACATTGAAATAAAAACGAACAACTCCAATGGACCATGCAACCGTCTTTGACAAATCAAGAATATAATTATGGTGGAATATAATACTTAGGTATCACCATGTGTTTTTTGCGGATGGGGTACATTAAATTACTAACGTAAACATACACGGGGAAAAGGGTAATTCCAAAGTCAAATATACTGCGTTTAAGTGTATGTGTTTTAGCTCGTCTGTTTTAGAGTGACGTCGTCGACGCTTTCAATCTTGACCTTGGCCGTAACTCTCAAACCATTCAAGAGATTCAAATAAAACTTGCCACACATAATGCAAGAAATAATATACACATGTATAGCAAGGCCCATAACTCTGGCATTAATAATTGTCCATTAATGCCCCTTGTTCGAATAAAAGAATACAGGCGAGCTTTCTCTTCGCTCCTCGGCGCTCTTGTTTTACCAAAGTTTAAATGACCGACACCAGCTAATAGACAAACAACTTAAATTAATAAATAACACTATCCATGCGCTTATCGGGTTTCCAAAGTCACGGTTTTTAATGAGCGATACCTCTGACGAAATTACTATGCAATTTCATGTGTTATGATAATGCCGACGATGATATGAACAATGTCATTTATGCAATGGCAGGGTTAAGCAAAAAGAAACTTATGCATTTTTATTTCAAATAACTGTTAGTTGAGATCCTCCACTTTTATTATTGCCTTCCACGAAGTTAGGGGTAGATTTAGAAATAATAAGTTCTACTCAACCAACGATTGAGTTTCGCCAGATGTAGGTCAATGTCACAATAATCGGCCAACAGTTTTTGCCTTGATATAAACGGTTTATTTGTGGAATAGAGATATTGTTGATGAACTGTCACATTATTTCAGAATAACTTATATAGTGTAGGTTGTCTGCTTTTTCTTTGGAATAAGTTTGCATTTGAAAAACGCATAACAGGTCATTGATATATATTTATCTCATTTTTGAATTCCAATGCATTTAAATACATTGAAATGTTGATCATTTTCGTTGAAGTATCTCACTGATCAAAAGATAAAATAACTAAATTATTTCTTAAATTACTGTAATTTCATTGCCTGTGATACCCCCCCCCCCCATAAATGTCAGATGTAATTACCAAAACCGATTATCGAAGCCTTGGCCCAACACAATATTTTGTTTTTAAATGAAAGATGTAATGGTTAAAAATCTGTTTGGACCGATGCCGTTACAGTATTTTTATGTTCATACTGATAGACGTTTTTTTTGCCGTACTTAAAAAGTCAGGGCTTTGTCAGGAATAAAACCAAATTTATTTATTATAATTGTTTTCCTATATAAGGATTCCATATGAAAAGGTATCATTTGTCCGACTGAGCCTTACTTCGCGATTTATGTTCATAAATACCTACAAATAAAGACTATCCTCAACATAATATTTGTACGTCAATAAGGTCGTGATTTTCAACCATTATTTATGATATTTTAATGGTTTCCATACGAAAAATAAACGTTTGTGCGGCTGTACTAGACTTAAACGATTTATGTTCATAAATATTTACAAATAAACACTACCCTTAACATAATACATGCAAATTATTTTTTTGTATATTTGAATTCTCATTCGTTAAGTTACACTAGATTTAATTTTAAAATACAAAAATATCCATTCTATCACAAGTCAATATAGGCACTTGATTGATGTCAAGATTCAAATTTCAGAATTAACAATATCAAAACTCCTTAAAAGGACTGTGTTGCTGCATTTCATTCATATTTGAAACAATTTTATATTATGTTAGCCATTTTCTTATGAAAAAAGTATATAAACATTTAGTTTGATTTATTTATTAGTTTAATTTTGTTAACTTATTTAAGATGCTATTACTGTTATGATACGTCAAGATCAGAAATCAAATAAGAAAAATGAAACATATCGAAAAATATCGTTTATTCATTTCAATTGCGGAAACTTAAACCAGACTTGGTCAATTCCTGAATCTTTTATGTTACGGTTAAAGGTTATTACTCATTAGTATCCATTTACCAAATGAAATGGGTCTAGAATGACGCATTATTAAAGCCAGGATTATGGACCTTTTAACACAGGTATACATTGTCACAAGAAGCATGTTAACAACAGTTTGAATTAACATCATGATCTGTTTGCTCGATACGGCAAAGCCATTGTTGAAGTTTTTGTACGCCGACGACGCCGTTGGCGACGATACCGAAAACGACACCAAGGCTATGCCACTATTTATTTGTCTTCAAACTAGCTAAAAAAACTAACTCATGACAGTGCAATGTGTAGGAGATACTAGTACATCTATCACAATTCTGGCGCCTGAAAAGTATATTTTTATGTTCATGGCGCTTTGCTTTCAGAATATGCACCCACTTTGGATTTCATGAATCAAATATAAACATGCCCTTATCTCGTGCAAGTTGATTTAAATACCATAAGAAAATGTATAAGCTGTTCTTCCAAGTATTCTCACAACTGCGTAGTAGGGTTTCCAAAGGTTACAAATTCTAAGAATAAAGATCATATCGCCATTAATAAGGAAGGAAAAGAGCAGAAAAATGCTTTTTCACGTTTCTACCGTATAAGCCAGAAGCATGATGCTTCAAGCGGATCATAGTACTTGGATTTCAGAGAAGGGACATTTTTGTAATTTTAAATGTAAACCAAAATATAAAGGAGATACATATATTGGTAAGGTTTGTAGTTTGGATACATCGCATGCAAATAATGTTACAATCATCAATTGAGTAAATTTATCATTGAACGACCTTTGAAATAATGACAAAGTATTGAAGTTTTCGTTATAACGCAATAACAAATGATTAATCTTAGTTGATGAGAAATGCATAAACTTTGAAAATAATTAAATATTTTTTTTTACTTTTTCGTGGTTACTGTTTTTGCATATATCCCTTGTCTATTTTAACGAATTACTGGCACAGTAATGTCTTTAATTATTCTCAAATAATGTAAATATATGGAAAAATATTTTAAAACAATATTGTTATTTCAATCGGCTTTATTTAAACTTTTTGACTTAAAACCCATCTGAAATGTCATAAACATTTTTTTTGTTATGCCTGTATTCATATCTTGCACTAGACAGTGTTAAAATGATATCAGTTTGATATAAAACATTGGAATATAATGTTATAAAACAAATATTATACTTAATGTCGTTGAATGGAATTTAAAGAGAAGCGTTGTTTTATAAAGCTTATAAGAAAGGACTAAGCCATGTAGAGTAATGTGCAGATTGTACAGAACTTTGTTTAAATTAACGACATCGTTGTTTCATTTATAAGTATTTGATTTTGTGAACAGATATTTAACTAAACAAGTACAGCTGAAACAGTTCTCTCAATTCCTGTCAAAAATCCAGCTAATCACAAGTGTTTCCATTTAACCTTCAGACCAGTAACGATTTTAAAGTAAACAAACATGAAGTTAACAACGTTGTTAATGTTCTGTACAATAGGACTTTGTTTTCTATTCTCAAATGTTATAGGGAGTGGCATTCAAGCAGCGATCGTGCAAATCGCCGATGAGTGTGATTGTGAAGGTCTTCGGACATACCCATGGCGGGACAAAGACCTGGGGACACTATAAGGCTGTAGGTCATCTGGCAAGGCAGTTCGCTGAACCTTTCAACAGCTATCTTGGTACCACTAATGCTGGACCAAAGGTAACGTATACAGTTGTGTTAAGATATTTTTACAAACGTACTTTTAAATGTGAAAGTTAGTTTCAACCTTTATGGTTATATTGACACGGATTATAATTTTCACAGTTTTTGTGCATTCAGACAAAAAGGTGTAAGAAGCAATGTTTTAAATCCATTTTAAACATTAAAACCACCAACCACATCTACAATGGATCTCAAATGACTGTCTTGTTGCAGGTTGAATTTCTTACACCAGAGATGGCGATCATGAACACTCAATCCGACTTCCAAATGTTTGCTCGTTTCTTCTGGAATTTCAAAAAGATATTCTCGGAGGATGAAGCTGTAGTTATCGAACGTCGGCTGAAAGGCGATTTTATCACATACGTACACACAACAGGACATGCAACACATGAAATGTCGGCACTGCCTGCAGCATTTTGTCATTTTTCGTATCAAGAAAGTGGCGTCCAGTTTGTAATATGCAATCTCCAAGGTGTTCATGACAAAGAAAAGTTTGTGTTTACAAACCCGGTGATTCACTCGATCAGCGAAACATTTGGTGAATCCGACAAGGGGGCTAAAGGTATCGCCACGTTCTTCGAAAACCATGTGTGTACGTACCTCTGTCAGGACTTTATAAAACCAGGTCATATAGCAAAAGAGTTTACAGCATTAGATGAGGACAGACCGCCACGTTACTCAATTTTGTTCCCAGATCGCCGAATCGTCTAAGCTATGTTTGCTAGTTTACCGCCTTATTTATTTCTACATGTAGACCTTAAAAGACCTAAAACTGATATTCTTTTGGCCGGTCTTTGTCTTGAACCACGCCTTAATCATGTTTAAATACATGCAAGACAGGCTTTTTCAGCGTACCAATTTCCAAGACAAGCTCGTTTTACATGAGACACAATGCAGGAATGGATACTAAAACTGAAACCGGTCATTTGAATTGTATACCATGCGTTTGTCGACAAAAGAAAATGACTGATATTTTACATAAACCATGGTATAAGGGAGACGACTCAGAATTGTACAGTTATCGCTCACGAAGCCCGTTTGTACTTGCATAATGACAACTCAAACACAATGGCTAAATTTACGAGGAGGAACGTCGTTTTGAAAAAATAATAATAAGCTTCCTGAATACTAAGTCTTTGTAACACGTTTTGTTGCCAAACTACTTTATGAGATTCCTGTCAGTTCATAGTATTGCAATAAGTATATATTTTTGAAGATTTATGTGTTGTTTGCTTTTCTATATAATGAACAATTTCACTGTATGATTTTCTTTAAACATCGATAATTTCGGTGTTTATTTTGCAGTAGCTTCACATCATAACTGTTTGTGATAAACTTATGAATGCATTAACAAATAAATAAATAAACATCTATTGAAAAATACAAATTTTATTTGTTCACCGTCGCGGGAACAATATGTCTTTAATCCCAATTGAAAGCAGACCCTGTTCTATCTGGTCCATTTGATGAGAATATTATATTGTATTGTAGTTGATGATATTACATACTCGTAAACATTAGCCAATGTTAATGGGTCTAGATCGAAATTTTGATAATGCACGAGTTGCGGGCCTCGTAACAAGTTACATGTTTGGAAGAAGATTTTGGTCGGTTTATGAACTATGATACACAATACCTAAACGACGAAACGATACCAATGATGAAACCATCAACGATGCCATAAGCGATACGAATGATTAAGCCATGATCAACGATGCCTATAGCCGTCGTCGATGTCATTAGCGATATCAATGATGAAATCGTCGACGATGCCTAGGCCCGTCGCCAATGTCACGAGCAATGACAACGAGTATGTTTAACATTGTACAGTATTCCTCCATTCAAGTAAATATATGTTTAAACCTTAACACAGGGAAAATACATTTTAAAGTGTATACATTCACTGCAAAGTTTCTTTCTCTTTTATCTACATAGTTCAGGTTTGTTGGTAACCAAACATGTATATTATATATTGGGCCAATCCGACGATTGTTCAGGACGTTGTTTAAGTTAACAAAATTTCTAAGTTAATCGTTGTTTATTTTCAAATATTAAATGCCCTAGAACTTTTAGATTTTTTATTTTCAAATTCCTGTCAAGTGAATGTGATCCTTCATACTTATTATTCCCTTCTTAGTTGGAGGCGGATTTAGTAAAATGCATTTTGTTGTCATTCCATCCTCCATCTGACCTTCCACTAAACATTCGTAACCGCTCCATACCTTAAAGATGCAATCTTACTCCCAGATTTACCATAATTAGTAATATTGTTTTAATATTCCAAAAGGGATTAAAAAATGTCGAAAACAATGATTCTTTTGAAGGATACCGAGTTTAATTTGAAAGAAATGAACATAAAGCATGGTATTTCTACTTTATGAGACTATAGTAGACCACTGTAAATCATTTAGCATTCACCAATCATTTAATATGTTTGCGCTTTCTGCTATTAAATACACGGTTACAATCTTGTTATCAATTATTAGCATTTTCTATAAATGCATTATTTAGTAAGTAGTTAAAGGTTTATCCCTTAAAATTGATGTTTGTTATACATGTGATTGTATGGATTAAGAATAAGAGTGTCACGTTAAATATCCATTTAAGGAAACATTGCGCACAATATTTCCATTCAGATCCCACGTTGAAATTTGCAATATATAGGTTAATGTCGAAAAAAAAAACGGCCAACGTTTTAAGTATTTATATCTACGGTTTATTTTGGTAGAGATAAGCGTTGTTGACTCATTGACAAATTTACCTCATTTCAGCAGAACATATAGTGTATAAATGTTGGCTTTTTATTTGGATTATGTTTGAATCACGCAAAACAAGGTCGTATATCTCATCATATCTCACTTTCCATGAATTGGAATACATTGGAATGTCTTATCCGCGTATAAAATCAGCAGAAATGCAGTTGAAATTGCAGGGCCGGTATTCATAAAACGTTTTTTCATAACTTAAAGTGACACTCTTATTCAAAATCCATGCATACACATGTATAACAAACATCAATTATGACTGATAAATCTTTAACTACTTACTAAATACTAGTAATGCATTTATGGCAAAATATTGATTACTGATTACAAGATTGTAACCGCATTTAATAGCTGAAAGCGCAAAAATATTAAATGATTGCATGGTGAATGCTAAATGATTTACTGTGGTCTAACATTATCTTATAAGGTAGAATAAAAGTGTTTTATGCTCATTTCTTTCAAATTCAACTCGGTATGCTTCATAAGAACCATTGTTTTCGACATTTATTTATCCTTTTTGGAATATTAAAACAATATTACTAATTGTAGTAAATCTTATTTGGGAGTAAGAGTGCATCATAAGTCTCTTTCCTTATTTAGGTCTCTCACTTGTTATATGATAAAATAACGTAATAATTTCTGATTTTTTTTTATTTCCATTGACTTTGATGAAAATACATACAAATCAAATGCAATTTAGAAACTGTTAATCGAAACCTTAAGGGATTGAACAAATGGTTGAATTAATATAGCTTTCAACAAAATCAACATACTAAATTCAAATAAAACATATTTTTGGACAAATGCTGTTGCAGTACTGGTCGACTGAGAGAAAGCCGTACGTCAATAAGGCGGGGCTAAGTCAGGATCAAAGCCATTTTCAACTACATGTAGTATATATGTTAATAACTTATCTTTTTTAAGGTCTCCATATGAAAACTAATCGTTTGTTCGTCTGTGCCATACTTAGCGATCAATGTTCATAAATATCTACAAATAGACACTAACCTTCACATAATACTTGCATGCAGTAGTTTATGCATATATTTAAAGGCTCAAGATCATGCTTCAAAAATGCATCTTGTATTACCATGATTATTGACGTTTCTTTACTATGATTGACGTTATTCCCATACGTTAAAGGATATATTTATTCTTGCTACTGTAGAGTTATCATTCATTGAGTTAAACGTGTTTTCATTTTAAATTACAGCAATACTTATTTTGCCACAAGTCAAAGGGCATTTGATTTTTGTCAAGATTCAAATTTCAGAATCAAAACTCCATTAAATGTCTGTATTGGTGGATTTCAACGTGTTTGAAAGAATAATATAAATTATGACACATTTTGAAATAAAAACATCAAGATATTTATTTTATTCGTAAAAAATAATTTAGTTTTACCCTTTTTGTTATGAAATAATGTTTTAAATATATAAACATTTAATTTGATCATTTCAATATTTCTTACAAAATCCTCAGCCAGTCGCTAAAACATATATTTGGGCTTATATGTCGAATCTTTTTAATCAAACCGAGCACAATAACTTGGGTATGAATGGGAAAGTACCTAATTTTTCATTCCACCACGTCAAGTTATTGACAAACTATCTGGCTTGTCATGTCATGAATTTGAAAGTGTTCATCTCAGACTGATAACTATATAAATAGCAAAATTGTCGGAATTGAATTCCTTCCTTATATAGCTTACACGTAGATTAATTCGTATGTTTAAAGTTCAAGGACAAAGCAAGACCCAGTTTATAAAATACTGAGAAAGTAAAACATATAATTCCTAAGGAATGAAATAGTGTGCAACGATATAAGTGGGAAACAATACTTAGGTTTCGCCGAAGAGGAAATTGCTTACCTACAAATACCGAGAAAAAAAGTGGTTCCAGTCGTTCTATTTTTATTTTTAGCTAGTCTTTCTTTGATTGGAAATGGGGAAGGTATTAAATAAGCCTTGGGGTTTGCGTCGTCGACGTGCACAACATTGACCTTGGCCGTAACACAATATTCTATTCAAGAGATTAAAATAAAACTGGCCACATACGTTACACGGAACGATACGAACAGATAAGGCAAGGCCCATTACTCTTACTTTAAGTATGGTTCAGTAATGCCTCTTGTTGGACTGGGGGGATTACAAACAACCATTGGCCTTCACCACTCGTCGATCTTGGTTTGCCATAGGTTTGAAATGCCGACACATAATAATAAAAAAACAACTTTTTAAACAGCTATCTTGCAGCGCGTAAACTGAGTTTACGTATTGACAAAACTGACGGATTTCCAAAATTCTAAGAATAACTATCATATTGGCATACATAAGGAAAGAAAAGAGAGTACAGATTTCATTTCCACGTTTCTACCGTATAAGCAAGAAGCATAATGCTTCAAGTGGAACATAGTACTTGGGTTTCAGAGGAGGGAAATATTTGTTATTTTAAATGCAAACCTAAATATAAAGGAGACAAATTTATTTTGTTTAAGGTTTGTACTTTGAATGCATCGCATGCAAAGGATTTTTCCATCAGAAATTGTGAAAATATGTCATTGAACGACCTTTGAAAAAATAAAAAAAATATTAAAGTTTTCGTTATAACGCAAAAAAATGATAAGTCATTGTTGACGAGAAATGCATATTAAAACTGTAAAAATAAAAGAGGAGTGGAGATGTTTTAAATTTGTCGTGATTATTATCATTATTATTATTTGCATATATCAATTGTATTTTCACTTCTTATTGAAACTTTGACGTTAAAAATGTTGCTAACTTTAAAAAGGTTCTGAACAGTCCAATGTTTTCCGTTCTCATATGTTTTAGGGAGTGGCAATCAAGCAGCGGTCATGCGAATCGCAGGAGAGTGTGATTGTGAAGGTCTTTACATATGCCCATGCCGGGACTAGGGACTGGAGACACTATAAGGCTGTGTTTTATCGGACACGGCAGTTCATCGAACCTTTTAACAGCTATCTTGGTACCACGAAGGCCCGACCTAAGGTAACGCACAAAAGTAATGTTGTTAAAATCTTTTTACCACCGTAATTTTAATATGAACATTATTTCAGACCTTTATGATCAAATTGACACGGGATATGCATAGTTTTAGTGCATGCAGAAACAATGTGTAAGATGCCCTGTCTACTTCTATAACCCATGTTAAACATTAAAGCTCCAAACTACATATTCCATGGATCTAAAATGACTGTCTTATTGCAGGTGGAATTTCTTGCACCAGAGGTAGCGATCATGGACACTCAATCCGACTTCCAGATGTTTGCTCGTTTCTTCTGGAATTTCAACAAGACTTTCTCGGAGGATGAAGCTGTAGTTATCGAACGTCGGTTAAAAGGCGATTTTATCACATACATCGATACAACAGGATATGCAACACATGAAATGTCAGCACTGCCTGCAGCATTTTGCCATTTTTCGTACCAAGAAAGTGGCGGTCAGTTTGTGATATGTAACCTCCAGGGTGTTCTTGACAACGGAAAGTTTGTGTTTACAAACCCGGTGATTCACTCGAACAGCGAAACATTTGGAGAATCCGACAAGGGGGCGAAAGGTATCACCTCGTTCTTTGCAAACCATGTGTGTACGTACCTCTGTCAAGACTTTGTAAAACCAGGGTATACAGCAAAGGGGCCTAGGAGATTAGATGAAGACAGACCGCCACGTTATTCAATTTTGTTCCCAGATCGCTGAATCGTCTTAGCAATGTTAGGCTAGTTTACAGCCTTATCTATCTCCACCTGTGGACTTTGAAAGTATTGGTCTTTCGGACTGTCTAAGTCTTGATCCTTGCCTTAATCTTTTCTGAAAAAAATTCAAGACAGGCTTTTTACCAAACAATGTTTTAAGACAAATTCTAATATCTTGTAAGTTCAACCGAAATATTAAGACAGAAGACAGTGTTGAATACAAAAACCAGACATTAGACGTGTCTACCATTATCACGTGAGTAAACTAAGATGTCTGAAAGTTTAGTAATCAGAAACGCTGGAAACTGGACAGACGTAATGGGGGATAAATAATCTCAAGATAGGTTGGTTAGCACATAACTTTTATATATATAACCAAGGCGTCCCGAGATTAACTCCCGACCACGGCTTTTGTGAATTTGGTTTGTCAGGTGCAGTGGTTTCCTCTATATTTACAGTTCTTCCTCTGCGTAATATGTTGACAACAAGTGTGACTAATAGTCCTAACAGTGTTGTAATAACATGTTTATAAATCAGTTTTGTTTTTACTATACTGAAATGATAAGCTGAACTACACATTGTCCCCGCACACTGTAAAGCTGCCTTCCTTGCATCCAAATAGTTTCACATATGCTTTTACTGTTATGATACGTCGATCATGATCAGAATGCAAATAGAAAAATAAAAACAATTAAAAAAAAACAAGTTTATTTTTTTCACACCGTCGCGGATACTCGATCAGTTAAGAGTCTTAATGGAAATTTCAACCAGTTTGTGGTCATTTCTTTAACACGTTACATTATGATAAAAGTGTAGTACTCATAAGTATCCATTTACCAAAAAATGGGTCGAAAATGACTCATTTTTAAAGCGAGGTTTATGGACCTTGTTATGCATGTGTAAATTAGAAACAATTTTGAATTAACATCTCGAGTAAAGCCAAGCAAATGTTGAACATTTTGCACGCCGACGACGCCGTTGACCACGATGCCGACAACGACACCAAGGTTATGACAATATTTTTTATCTTTAAACTAGCTACACGATGACACAGCTCATGACAGTGCGATGTGTAGGTCATACATGCATTACGATTCTGTAACCTGATAACTATATACTTATGTGCATGAGGCCTTGTTTTTGAAAAATGCACCTACTTTGAATTTCATGAATCAAATATTTACATGCCCTTATCTCGAGAATGTCGATTTAAATATCCCCATAAACTGTATGAGCTTTTCTTCCAAGTATTTTTACAACTGCGTAGTAGAGTAGTTGAGCGGTATTAATAAGAGGGGCTTTTCATGTCGTCACATCAATAAAGTGCCTTATCTAGAGAACATGTCGGATTTCATCGAAAAATACCCCTCCTTTTAACTAAATACATTTTATAAGATTTATCTTACTTTATTAGATGCTTGGAACAAAAGCAAATGCATTACCTACATATATACGTAAACCATTTTTGCATAATATGTTAACAATAGTCAGCTATGTAATGAGTACAGAATACATGTCTTCCATTGCGTTAAAACCAAATATCTTGATCGAAGCAAAAAAAAGAACTATGAAAACTATCTAAACTTGTACACACTTAAATCAGTGAGTGCTTGTTTCTAAATATATTTCAAACTACTGTCATTCCGTAACACGTTACTTTCGGCTCCATGTCTCAGAACTGGCGTCTTAAATTATATTTATCACATATTCTACTCATAAGGGAATTCGACGTTGAAACTTCACCAGTCAATGACACCACAATGGGTCAATGGGTCAATATGGTTTGAGCCTGGATATCTACATATATTTTGATGAAGAGATAAGCGATGTTGATTTACTCCTGTCGTAAATTTCAATAGAACAAATACAGGATAGTACAATATCGTTCTCGTTTGTTGAAATGAGTTTGGAACCACACAAATCAGGTCATCGGTCATTATCTTATTGTTTTTTTTGTGTTTCTTTTTTACTTTGATATGATTTAGATATATGTCATTTTTTTCGTTTCGCTTACCGAGTACATGTGCTCTGATGCGTTTGAAACTGGATGATTAACCTTTAAGATTAAAACAATAGTTGCATAAATCAAAACTTTGATAACTGTCACCGCACTTATTTTTTGTTGTTTTCCTTGGGATGAGTGTGATATGTAAACAGACACAAAGTTCTGATTACATGTTATACTGTGTGAAATCCGATTATCAAATGTTATTAAAGAGTACAGCATCAGTATATAGTATTTAAAGATTTATTGAGTTTATGATTAAAGGGGAGTAATGCAATTTAATTCATTGTCTATTGTAGCGTATGAGTAGTGTAGATTACACAATACTCCTTTCCGCGTTCTTAACCAATCGTAACAACTCGGCCATCTCCGGAAAGGTTCGAGATAATATTTAGTCGTTGGATACTGGCCGAAGTGTTCCGATTGGTTCTTAACTTTTTATGAAGCTATTTCCGCATTAAAAATGCCATAAATGGCAACTCTTTGATTTATTTTCCAAACAGTGCTCTCTCTCTCTATCTTGACAAAACGAAAAGCTACATCTTTGCCAAACGTAGGTCTACAAATAATTGAACTCTATGTTCGTATTTGGTGAAAAGTAATCATTTTTATAATATTTATAAAACATAGTATTAAAGTTTCATAAAATCTAAGTCTTTTTTTTCAAATTAATCATTATTTAAAATGAAACATGGTTTTGATCACGTAATTTGCTTGAAATTTTTGCAAAGCGAAATACCGTTTGCTGTTTTTCTTTTCGTTCAATCGCCGTTATATCCTGATCTACACAAAAATGAATGACGTATTTCTCAGGAAATGTTATATTTACGATAAAAATCCAGATGATTTTACTAATTTCTCTTTAGTGTGATCATTAAAATGTCAACTTCAAGAGCCCAGCGAATAGATATGAAGCATGGCTTCATGAAAAGCATAATTCGAAATCAAGTTGACAGGTATTTAACAAAACTACAGAGGTTTTGTTGGTTTAACTTCAAGAATCATCACCTTAAATGGGTTAATAAAATATTAAAAAGGAAAGTTAATTAACTGACACCAGAAAATAATATTCAGAGCCACATTTTGTCTAGCTGCTTAACTTCACGAATCACTACATTAATTCACTGACACCAGAAAATATGATTCAGAGTGACATTTTAGGTGTTTATCACGTTATGGGACATATAGTAGTCCATATAAACAGCCGCTTCAGAGTCTTTGACAATTTTAATTTTTTTGCGACTCTACGCGTCCATAACCCACTTGTTGTTTTCCTTGTCAAGAATGGCAGATCCCAGCACTAAGTATATTGAGCGGGAAGTTAACGGGCACCTCCTAGATAGGTTCAAAATGGCGATGCCTTATTGACAGAAGTCAATCTGAATAAGACTGATTAATTGTGTTTCATTTAATACTTAAGTGAAATAAGAGAAAGGTTTTGGCTAAAATTATTAATGTGTAACTTTTGTAGTTTTATTTAACAGTGTCACTGTGAATTTTGTGGAGTAACAGTTGAAGAATATATTTTACATTGGTATGGATCAGTCGACTTGTGGCATTTAAGGAACAAAATGAATATCCAAATGTTAAAAAAAGTTCACTTAACGTGCTTTATTGTGGCTAGGGACATCGGACAAAAATTTATCATGATTCCACAACAATATTTTCACATACAAGCAACCCAAGTGGATATCTAGCTAGCATGTGAAAATATTGTTGAGGAATCATGATAAGTTGTACAAATAACAATGCCCCATTATGTGGTAACAGCCAATTATGTGGCTGTGAGTCATACATTCTGGTGTTTGTGCCTGATTTAGGTGAAAGAGAATTTTAATAAAAAATATTATTAGTTAGCTATTTACATTTTTAAAATTTTGTTGTATCATGTTCATATTTGAGGCTGAATCAGTCAAAACTTGTTGAAAGAAAAAGCCAGCAAAATGCTCTGAAGTGGCTCTTTATGAACTAGGGCAGTCCTTTTTCAATGAGCACAGCCATAAATCATGTAAATGGCAATTGACCATTACAATACACAGGAAAATTGGCACCCTGCTGTGACACCAGGCTATAAACAGGTGATGCATAGCTTGGGATTAACAATTAAATTACACCTTAAAGCTGCACTCTCACAGATTTACTTTTTTTCCTACTTTTTTATTTTTTGTCTTTGAATTAGTAAATTTTTGCTTATATCTGCAAACCAGTGCTGAAAGACTGCTGACAAAAGATGAGAGAGCAGATTTTCATATTTCCATATCAAATTTAATGTTTTATCGCTTAATCCGTTACTAGCAGTTTAAGAAAAATGCACAAAACATCAATTTTGGAGAGGAAATATGAAAATCTGCGGTCTGATCTTTTGTCATCAGTTTTTGATCACTGGTTTTCAGATATTTATGCTAAAAACTGCTTGATCCAAAACAAAAAATAAAAAAAAGTTGGCAAAAGGTCGATCTGTGAGAGAGCAGCTATAAATGAGTACTGTACTTGAGACAAACATGCAAGGGTCTTGTGCACGTTAACTCACGTACGGTTTTAGTTAAATATAATGAGGGAGTATTCGGTAAATGTTCATATTTATTTTTCCATTAAGAACGAAAATGTTTGGTCAAATTCAAAATGATGCCTTTTTGTAGTGGAGGTGTTACTGTTTTTATAGGTGTATATCCATTCATAAAGCTTTGTCTGGCTGTCTCTGTAGAAAAGTAATTGAGATGTCTTACAGTGAGTCTACCTACAAAACAGAGTCCTGGATTAAAACTTCTGTCAAGACACAGACTTGTTCTGTCTGGTACCTTTATGCTGTCAATGTAATTGGTTAAGATATGAAGATATAGATAGACAGTAAACGAACCTCGACTTACTTCTTGCACTGTATGAGCTGGTGTTGGTTCCAGTAAAAATGGTGGGGTATTGTAGTACAGCCATATAGATACATGTACTTCATGTACCAACACTTACTTTAGTGACACAGTGAGTTGTGATGTAAGCCAGCAAACTACAGGTCCTGAGGTCAATATCCAGAAATGGGACACTAACTCTTTTGTCTGAAGATTGTAGAGTTCCTTAAGTTTATTCAATTTCAGTTACATAAAACTTTACACCATGTTTTACATGTAGAGTTCCTTAAGATTATTCACTTACATAAAACTTTACTGGTTTTACACCAAAGTGTTTTATTTATCTGTAGATTTAGTAGAATTGAACATACAATTGATTAGTTATTTTTGCTACTTTTTTGCATGAATGGGCAATATTTTTTATGCATAATACAGTTTTCTAATGAATTAAATCAAAAACCAAATGAAGTGCTATTCTGAACATAGTAAAATCCCCATTTTGAGATTTTTTAAGGTGAAAATGTTATTTCAAAATGAACATGTCTGAACACAAAACAAAACTAAACAAAACACTTAACAAATGTATCTTATATTACTGCATGTTTAAACATTGAAATGTGAACATTATTTCCTCATTTTCTTTGACATGTTTATACAGAGTGAATAATTTTACATCATTTTCCAGCTATCATTTCCATTTTTATATGTATATTACAATGCATGGGCAAAACAGATATGTTCCACTTCAAGTGAATTGTCTAATTGACTTCAAAGATTAGCACTTTTCATTTGTGGGAAGCTAACATTAATTACTCCAGTATAATGTGTAGGAAAAAGGGGCCAAGCTGTGATTCATTTACTTATCAATGTGACATATGCTCAATAATTGTTTTGTTGTAATTACTGTGTAGGTGAGATTTATCAGCTTTAATTAGTGTCTAGGCTGACATCTTTCTAATTGGTATGTGCTTGTGGTATATAATAGAATTTCAAATCCAATTTTCCTCATAGCTTTCTAAATGAAATCATTTCAATCAGAATCAAAAAGGTTGCTATTCAAAATGTATACATGTACCACACATCCAGAGAGACCAAAAGATGGAAGTTGGTGGCCCTGGCTTAGAAATAGGTGAATTTAATCTGTTATAATATTTAATGACTGTAGAATAATAGATCAAGGGTAAACATTGTGTATCCTTCTATAGAACTAAAACCCCTATCTGCACAGTGTCTTTAATTTATACAAATTAAATTGATGTCTGTTGTAATCCATCAGATGTAAATAAAGTAAGAATCATTATCTTTTAAAAATAAAATTCGACAACTTTTGACCAATATGGTTAAAAATATATTAAGACTTCTTGTCGTAGTCAACCAAATATCTTGTTTGAAGCAAGTGGTTATTGGATGAAATGTCTTACTATGTTAATTTCAGATAAATCAATAAATAATATTATAAAAACAGCTTATTGGTGAAAATGTATGCATGAGTTCTGGAGCATACAGTTGTTGGGAAACATAAAAACATATTTTCCAAGTCTAGTTCAGGACTGAATTCTTAAATATTTCAAAAAAACAACAATACATGTATATATATTGTATATCAGATGGTAAAAAACATTGGTAACACATGTTAACATATTTTTTTAACCATCTTTGTTCTTATATAACAAATTGAAATTTAACTATTCTAAGTCACAAATTCAGACTAAAAAATGTAGGTGAGTACGTGCCCAGATGTCAACATCATAATGTGATGTATAGATTGCATGTTATAATTTTGATCAATTCTATAAAGGTAAATATCAACATACTCACTATAGGAAAATTCAGTAAACACAAAGTGACATGTACAAGTAGCTGTAAATGGTTCAACTGGTTGTGTTTACATCATTATGTTATATTTAAATTAATTGTCTGTGTTTACATTTTTAGGGATTCCTATGATAAAGAAGTCAAAACTACCAAGCAGAACACAAGAGGGAGACATTTTGGAGCTGTCAACCAGCGATCTAAAAAGCCTGATGCGGCTGTTTATGTGCCTCCATCCAGGAAAGATCAGACGAACAAACCGCAAGAGGAACAAACTTTCTATGATAGCGCTGATAGCGAACAAAGTAGCTCGTCCAGGGAGGAAAATGCTCAAAGTAAAAATACCCAGAATGTCTCGCTACCTCAAGACAACAAGAACAACCGGAATAAACCTCAGTCGCATTCAGAGTCAGTTCCAACTGGAAACAAAGCAACTTGTGAGTCTTCAGGTAAAGACAAAGCAAATAGTTTGGCCTCTGCAAAGTCAGCTAAGGCCCCTCCAGTCGTGAACAATTCTACACTATCTCCACATAACCGGATGCAGTCACCAAATTCCCAAGAGCAGCAGCCTCAGATGCCAAAACAACAAAAGCAACAGCAGCCTTATAATACACAGAAACAACAGCCACAGATATCGCAACAACAGCAGCAGCAGCAGCCTCGGATATCACAACAGCAGCAGTATCAATATTCAGATGGTAAGCCCAAGTGTTAACATTAATTGTACCGTAGTTGCTTTTCCATATAAATAATTAAAATTTATGTATACTATACGTACAAATGTACATTTACCAGGGTACATGTACATGTATGTGATTAAGCTAACGTGGGCTACATTTGTATGTAAAATTTGTCGGTCATGGTTTAATGATGATAATGAATTTTCATTTGATTTTCAATAGAAAAAATGTCAAGAGTCTTGGGTCTGTCTCTGGTTTTATCAGCCTTATCTTGACAATTGTCATCTTGACAAAATCTAAATTTGGTCATAACTTGACCAAATGTTCACATTTTACATGGATATCTGTTTTACTTTACTTATGGGTGCATATGAGTAGAAAGTTCCATCAGTGTTGATTAAATATCTGGGGGCTATATAGGTTTTACGATCTACGTATCTGGTCCCATAACAATCTTGCATGTATGGCCAAAAGTATTGCATTTACATGATTCTCCAAACTGATAGGTACCTGTATGTTGGTCAACATTGGGTGTTGTGTGCTTGCCATTGCTGTCATATATCATTTGGTCTGATTCATGGCCCCTGACTAACTAAAAGGTCTGAAAAATCTTATGTCTCATTTACATGTACCTCCAAACGTATTTCACCTATGGACATGAAACTTCATAGGTATGTTGGTCTGCATGGGTGGGTTGTTGTGCACCAATCTTATTTCACTTGGTCTAAATAAGAGTAATTGCCCTTGACTTGGTAAAATATGGTCTGAAAAATATTATGTCAGTCATATTTAAGCAAAGTCTCCAAATTGCCTTGTTGATTCAGTTCGATTTTAATTCATTGATTTGAATTACCAATAATTTCTTTCAGATGATGATGATGAACCAAAGTTGCTGTTTAAGTTTGAATTTGAAGATAAAGACGGGAAGGTTTATAAGCAATATGTCATGGAGGTAAGTGCTGCAGCATTTAAATTCATATAACTTTTAGCACATATTGAAAAAAATGTTTATCAAAGAAAAATTAAGGTATTTTCATATCCTTGGTGTTGTTGTCTATGTGCAACCTCTTGGCCATGTCTGTTAAAAATAATCACATGAAACTTGGTAATAATGTTAATAAGAGTTAATAAGCACATGTCTCACAAGGCTCATAACTATGACTTTTGTAATGATTGAGTTATGCTCTTTCACTTAAAGATGTAGTCCTTAATAAGATTTACTACAATTAATACAGTTGTTTTAATTTACCAAAAAGGATGAATAAATGTCGAAAACAATGGTTCTTATGAAGAATACCGGGTTTAATTTGGAAGAAAGGTGCAGAAAACACGTTTTTTCTATCTTATGACCATTAGTAGATCACCGTGAATCTTTTAGCATTCACCAATCATTTAATATTTTTGCGTTTTCAGCTATTTAATACACAGTTACACCCTTGTTATCAGTAATTAATATTTTCCATAAATGCATTATTTAGTAAGAAGTTAAAGGTTTATCACTCAAAATTGATGTTTGTTGTACATTGTACATGTGTATGGATTGATTTTGAATAAGAGTGTCACTTTAAACAAAGTTAGGCTCTGACATTTGCTGAGCCACACTCTTGTTGCAAGGCAGGGCTTTTGATGGAATACATCATATCTCTATCAACAATGTGGATTGCATTGAACCTTGTTTGTGCTGTTTTTAAAAATATTTTTTTCTACCAAAATGTCTTCTTTTTATGTTAGCAATATGTCCAAATACCCATGTAGTACAAAGAAGTTGTAATGGGGTACATTTACCTGGGCAGAGCTCTCTCCAATGTTTAGCATGATTATTTCTGAAAGAGTACTTTATAAATGCTACTGTAGAATTCAGAATATCATGTAAATGTTAACTATGAGCATTTAAATCACAATGTACGCCAGTTAAAGATATCAATTTTCATCATTCTTATTGTTCTTGTTGTTAGCAATGTGTTTGACTGCAGTATTTTACTATATGTATATAACATGAAACCATGTCCTCTTGCAGGGTATACGTGCTGATGTGTTAGCTCGACGTATGGGATGTGATCGTGGTCTTCCCCCGCACATGGTGAAGACCCTCGAAAATATTCTACAGAAGGAGATTGACAAGCGATCACCACCCTCGTGACACCATGACACTCGCACAGCTTGACGTGCTCACAGATTCAGATAGCCAACTTTCACAAACAGTCTTAAATCTAGAGTCTAAACTTAGACTCAGATAAGCAATTATTTAAAAGTGATATGTTTTACATCAGACAGAACAGAATATATATTAAAGATATATCATGGATATTGTATATCCATTGCTTTTGCAAAATTTGTGTTCATGATAGGGGTGGTAATGTATTCAGCAATGTTCTACCAGCAAAACCCTGTTAGAATGAAAGTTACGCTTTAAATGAGATTTGCAATTTTGAGTCTTAACTCAGACCCAAGACTTTTTGAAACATGAGTCTGTGCCCCAATATTGCTAAAATACTTTATGAATGATTTGACTCAACTTAATACATTAGTTATTCTCCAACTTGTATAATTGAAAAAGAATGGAAATCTTGTTTGTTTCAAATTGTGATTTATATTTTTTTTTATCAATATTCAATAATTTACATTTAGTTGAACACACAATAACTCCAACACTTTTTTGCCGTAGAATATATTTCTGCAAAATGTTCACAATATTTCTTTGTATACAGTCTATAACAGAATGCATTTTTAAAAAGAGTAAAACACATATATATATATATGTTAGATTTGGAATCAAATTATGCTGTAATTATCATTATTATTTTGTAGTAAAATAAGTTGAGATTGAAAAATGACTTAACTATTTTTTGTGATATTGGGCCAGAGTTCCAACTTGAATTTGAAAATTGGTTGTCCAAAGGGTAATTTTAAAGAAATGCATGAAGGCATCCGTCTTTGTTATATGTTTATAGCAAAAGTGTGACTGTATTATTTAATAGACGAAATTTCTGCATAGGCCAGAAAATGAGAACCCTGACTGTATTTCACCACTTGTGCCAACCATGATCTGACTTAAGTATTCTTTTGATGAAGCTGTTGCTTGCATACATGTACATGCATTTTTATAAGGAATCATTGTTGACGAGTGTCTTTGCTTTGTGTTATTTGAAATTAAGGTTATAATTTTAAGGTAAGCCATCCACCATTAGGATGAAAAAATGTGCATTAGAGATATGATTAATCTTTATATTATTTTGACGTGGAATACGGTTTTGAATAACACCAAAATGATGCTACTATTATGATATGATATATTTAAGGGAAGTTATATACTCGGTTACAAAATTTGACCAGACTATGATATGTAGCATTTTTATCAGTTTGTTTCTTAAATAATGTATTTATAAATAAAAAAAAAATCTTGTTGCAAATTCGAAATATTCACATTTTTGTCACGATAAAATTAAACTTTGCCAGTAGCAATGTTTTGTATTAATGATGGATGAATGACCTTAAAGCTTTTGAGAGTTTAGCTAAATCAATAAAAGCTTCTGTATAGTTTTACTTAATTGTTATAAAAAAAGAGAGATTTTAATAAAAATCGTCTTTATAGAGAATGCTTTTTTAACATGTTGTAGACCACTTATAACCATTTACCTGCACCTTAATCCTACATTATTTTCATCAATACCATGCGACAAAAAGAATCTCATGTGTTCTAGTCAAATTGTGTTTCAGGCCATAATTGATAAAAAGTTTGTTTGGCATTTACCAGACCCACATTATTATGTATGTACTTTATTCTTGTAATCCTATATAAATGAAGAGAAAAATATATAAAGTACAAACATGAAATACAAACATGAAATACAAACAAACATGAAATATAAATACGAAATACAAACAAACATGAAATTTATACAAACAAACAAACATGAAGTACAAATATAATCATAATCACAGGCATATTTTCAATGTACTTCCTTAATTCCCTAATGAAAAACGGAAGAAAAAAACTGCCATCAGAGAAACTTAAATAATTTGTGTATTTTTGTTATTTGGTCGGGGAAAAGCCAAAAATATTTTTTTTATCAATAGTTGCCTTAGCAAAGATTCATTTGATCAGACTTGTGTTTGAATTTCGGAAACAGCTTTTTTATATTTATCATTCATAAAATCACCAGTGTTCACGATTGCTTAGTCACACTCCAGCAAGATTTTATCTGCTTGTCTATGAGTCTGTCTTTTGTAGCTTGTCTGTTATTGTTTTTTTTGAAGGAAAGTTGAGGTGTTGTCATAGCATTGCTGTCGTTGTCTTTGTTGTGTTGTAACTATAACCTTGGCCATTAAATTTAAAAACTGTTCATGATATTCATATGAAACTTGGTACACATGCTGCTGCTCATTATATGCCCATGTATTATAAGCAAGATGATATTCATATGAAACTTGGTACACATGCTGCCGCTCATTATATGCCCATGTATTATAAGCAAGGTCTCAAAACTGCAGTTTTAATAATAATCTAGTTATGCTCTAGTTATAATAATGCTCCTTATTCAACTTGAAAATAACAACAGACGGGCATTGATGTTTGCTGAGTGGCTCTCGTCTTTTGGTTCTTAACCATTGTTGTTAGTCTGTTCTGTTGTGTTGATGTGTATAGATATTGACACATTTATTTTTTATGTTAAATGTTTTTTAGCAGATTTTGTACCGGTATTCATGTCATTCAAGTTTAAGAAAAGTGAAAATCCTGTCTGAGATCAAAGGTTTTCTTAGCCAGAGTTCTCCACTTAGATTTATGTATTTAATATTCATACTGGAAGCAGCAAGCCAGCAACTGTGTTAGAAAAGCCTATATTATCTTTTAGAAACTAACAGAACAATTCTAAACATGCCTGACAATTTTGTACATTATTACATTTTGTATAATTCTTTCTTTAAATCTCTGTCTCAGAAAAAAATAATTAAGTGTATATGTAAATGATAACATTGTGATTTGAATACAATTACATTAATAATTGAATAAGAGCTTTAGTGCATAAATGTGATTTGTAAAAGCTAGGTAATCATTGACATTTAAAGTAGATGTTATTGTGTACTGATACAAACAAATTCATACAAAGTATTTCTTGTCTCAAAATGTTCGTTGTAGAAATTGTTAGTTGATCAATGGAATCACAATGTTTACTTTAAGTCTGCTGTCCAAGGTATATATAATTAGACATTAAAAATATTTTTTATTTCCGGTATGTTGACATAACCATAATTATTCTTGGCATCCAACCCTAAATTGTTATTGCAAGCCATCAGTATTTGAACAGGAAAGTCACATAAACTGTACTCAGACATATTGGTGAAGATTTTCAGTGTGAAAATTACACTCAGACACAACTTCACTAAAAACAAATATCCCAACCTACCTACCTACTTATATATTGTTTGCAGTGATATCAGAAACGCACATATATACCTGTTTGGCCTAATAAACTGTAGATGTATTTGATGTACCTTCCGTGCAAACCCCAGTAGTGAATTACCTCAATCTTTTTTGTTTTTATATTGTGTATTAATATTTGGTTGTTATTGAGGTTGTGAAATAAACTGCAATAGTCATACACAAATCACAGATTTCTAATCAGTATATTTTGTATATATGCTTACTAGTATGTCATATTTATTTGTTGACTTTGTACTTAGAGATGCACTCTTACTCCCAGATAAGATTTACCACAATAAATAATATTTTTTTAATATTCCAAAAGGATGAATAAATATTGAAAACAATGGTTCCTATAAAGAATACAGAGTTTAATTTGAAAGAAATGAGCATAAAACACGGTATTTCTACCTTATGAGACTATAGTAGACCACAGTAAATCTTACCAATATTTTAATATTTTTGCTCTTTCTGCTATTAAATACACAGTTACAATCTTGTTATCAGTAATTAATATTTTCCATAAATGCATTATTTAGTAAGTAGTTAAATGTTTATCAGTCAAAACTGATGTATATTATACACGTGTATGTATTGATTTTGAATAAGAGTGTCTATTTAAGGTGTTGCCCTTACAAGGCCTTTGATCAGACATAAGGATGATGATAGATTAAAACAAAAATGGGTGCAGGGTAGTGATCCCCATTATGAGATCATGATGACAAATTGTTTGATTATTTTTTATACAAAGTGCACACACCTGACATCACTGTATCAATTTCAGCATGTGACATTGACCAGTAAGACCTTTACATAGATAAAATATCATTCAACTGGTATGTCTTCACACATGTTTCTGTTTTTGTACAAATTCTCACCATCTAAGGTCCAAGGACTTACCTCACTATGGTACAATGTCTCGTGTTGTTTTTCGTTAACTTTGGCTGTATAAAGATATGTGTTGCATTGTTGATCAACTACCCTAATTGTTTTTTATCTCATATTTATATTGTTAATGCATGCCTCTGTCCTCAGATTGGAAACAATTTTAAATTGTATAAATGTCCTCTAGAGTGATTACTGTATCTGTATTTGAATTTGTATAATTCCCTATAAATTGTTGAATTGCATGAAGTTAAAATCCATTACTCAACATTTACAAGTGTAATGTGGGTATACTTATGTGTTTTTGTGGGAACTTGCTAGAATTGTACAGAAACTATGAACTCGTTTTGTCACTAATAAAACGGACCTTTTTTGCTAAACAATCACTTTTGTGAGTTTTGCTTGAGTTTATCTTTGTTTGTAATGTCCAGACAATAAGTTGTACGTAAAAATATGACGATTTTCGGTCCATTGACTGCACTAGCGGGTCCAAGGGGGGTGGTCGTACCCGGCGCCCCCACCATTAAATCGTACAAGTTTACTTTTCATTTCATTGTTCTGCCTCCCCCCCCCCCTGCCAGCACTTTAAACCATATAGATTTAGGCTCTGAGGGAGGTGCTCGTGTCAAAATGTTACGCCCCTAAGTTACGCTCCCTCTGACGTCAAACCTTGGATCCACCCCTGTTTTTTTCATGCGTACGTGTGTGCGTCGTATCTTGGTTGTCATATTAAGAACAACAGTGTTTCTATCCGTGACACAAATTGGCTATGTCTGACTCTGATTCGACACTTATCCATAAACTGGACATATTATATTGATAACTCTCCCGAAAGGGGAACATATAAGCGTAAAGTGTAGCCGGAAAACCTTGAACTTAACGAACAAATGTAATTCGTATGTTATTCTAGCTGGCGCATAAAATAAATGGCCACGTTCCGGTCAGTTTCTGTCCACGGAGCTCTGCATGAGTTGGTTTCATTGTTTGTTGTCACGAGTAACGCAAGGTTTCACACGCTTAGGGTACTAGGGTACATGTTTATGGATAGAAAAGGCAGAGAACTTTGATGGCTTACACATGCGTGATATAATGATGAAATAGGCTAGAACAAATGAACGTTTTAACTGGTGAATTTGTGGCCACGTATCTATTATGAAAAAAAGGATCAACTTATAAAGGCTAATATTTTTGAAACTATACACAAATTATATGCATTTTTTAGTTTTGATGATAAAAGTGAAATGAGTTAATCATAATAATATTAATATTATTTATTGATCACAATGGCACTGTGCACTTTTAACATCGGCACAATAAATATTGTGAAGTTCACCTATCCCCAATATTCACAAATATACGTAAGTGATGAAATGGGTGAACATGCAGAGTAAAGTCCAATAAGCAGTTCGTCATTCATACAACTAAGTTCACTGCGTATATATATATGTGCTTAGTATGTCTTTTTTCTGGTATAGATTCTTCCGAATAGCAGTTTATGTAGCAGTTTATGTACGAATAGGAGTTTTATGGACAATTTAAAGCATCAGTAATAGTAATATTATTATCTGACTGATCGATTCATGTTCGTGGTATAAATATAGCGTGATAGGGTCGTCCGTTTCTAAAAATAGCACATTATTGGTTTTCCCATCGTTCTACGCATCAGACGAGCATGCGTGAGAGGTCAGAGTTCACGTTCAAACCATATGTGTTGCAGTCAATAACCGGATACATACGTAAATACATATCTTTGTTGTTGGACTCATTTATTTAAAGCACAGTGCTCCGAAGACCTATCGTCACAGGATATAAAGTAAGACTGATATATTGATTTCATTTATGTACAGTAGATGAACGGTTCGGTGAATAAATTAATAACCCTGTACATCTTTAATTCATATTTCAAATTCAAGTGTTTATTGTTTTCAAGTCTTTAAATTTAATAAATTAATGGTTGGATATATACTATTCTGTATTGACCGTGTTTTAGATATATATATAATTTAATTATGTAAGTATACTGTACGTATCTCAAACGAAGACAAACTTTTCTCTAGGAGCCGCAGTAAAGGAAAACGCTTCAGAAACTTCAAGATTTGTGAACTAGTGAGAGTGCTGCTGTTGAAGAAAAGTCGTATACGAACATAAGCGGACCAGTTCTTCATAAGGTTAGAATTCTTGCTGCTTTTTTGCTACGATCATTAAGGGCATTTTTAATTTACGTCTAGAAAAAATATGAAACCATAGATCGTAGTATCTGACTGGGATGGTGTAACATATTTAAAGGGGCATAATAAATGTATTGAGGTTGATGCAAATTATTTTTTTTAGACTTAACGCATTATTACATTCATCTCAACTGACTACACATATTAAAACAATAAAATATTTTATTGATGTACAGATACCTAAAAAATAATAGCCTTGTAAAGGCCACCTTGTAAAGGCCACGTGGCCACGAATTCCCCAGTTAAAAAGGAAGGCTATTTAAAAACATTGCTAATGACGGGGGGGGGGGGTAATTAAATCAATACGGGTTTTCACAGTCCCTGACTGAAAGTGCCTGCCACCTGTGGTTCAAACAAATGTGTCGAATATTCATAATAATGTATTGTATTAAAACAGATGAAAGCACTTCACATTTTTAAACGTCTTATTTGAAGTATTTTACACATTTTGTACATTTTTCCACATTTGATGTTAACTAAACAAGCAAATTTGCGTACAATTCGCTTGATTTCGCCACTTTGCCGATCCAATGCACTAGAGGACTTTAGACATCAGACAGGGTCCGAAAGGTTGGACTTTGACAGATCCGCAGATCGACACCGCAACCGGGTCGAGCTGTTCATCGAGTTTTTTTATGACTGGAACATACCCTGACCTAAAGAAGAGTGACAAACCTTCTCAGGTTCCGTGGATGGTTCATTATCTTGTTTCAAACCATTGTTAAATAATTCGACGCCGTCTTCATCAGACGTTATCATGCAGATTATGTCTAAAATATATTTTTTATATACATTAGTTAATTGCTCTCAAAGTTTCCGATTCCAATCCACGTAATTGATATCTAATCGTTGACCCCTTTCCAACTCGCCTCTATTACCCATGTACTACCAATAATCGGATTCCCTAGGTGCTCATAGGAAACCTTTGGTGCTCTATAATGCTGTTTTTCTATCACGTGTCCTTGTGTAGTCTTATCGAAATGGAAAAACGTGTTCTTGTGTAGTTTTGTCGAAAAGGAAACGTACGTGTTCTTGTGTAGTCTTATCGAAGTGCGTTACGTTTTAACGTGAATGCCGACGATTGTATTGCCGTCACGTTACGTCATTTGACCACAGGAAAAAATAATGAGCTTGCGGTAAGGGGTTTTTAAATGGTGGCTAAAAGAACCGAGGAAGACAGTTAAAAGGTCAATTGTACAGGCCAAATGAACTAGATTAAAAAGTAAAATAAGAAATGTCTTGTCTTGTTGTCTCAAGCGGACAGTTGAAACGTTCAGGCACGGCGCTTTACGACAGGGTCAGCATTCACATGTGCGCGCCCGATGTTGTGCTGTTGTCGCCGTTCCTTGTGCCCCCGTCTTCTTGAAAGACAATTTTGGGAGTTGTCGTAACTGCTCAAGGGTATTGCTTCAGTTGGCAGAACTCATATAGCGAATGTGTATTGATTCGCTTGGCGACCATGACAGCGCTGTGATCATATAGTTTTCTCTTCGCCGTGATTTCTCTGCATTCAGCTGGCTATCAGTCGTCGAGTAAGTTTTTATTTCGATTATCTTTAATTGTTAATGGAAACATAAGCTTACTTTAGGCTATATTCATTTATTCTAGGTGTGTCGCAGTAAAACGCGTTTTACAGCCGCTGTGCATTTCCTTTTTTCATATTATCATAATACAAATCTACGAATCGTTATAGTTACTGAACTGCGCAGTAAAACTGCATTTTTAGCATATATATACATGTAACTCGATATTTGCACTAGTTTAAAGTCTTCCTACATAGACTCTCAGGAAGTTTGTAAATTATCATAAACTTGCGGAAATCAAATGTCAGATGCACTGCCGTTTTCCACGTAATGGTTTATTTCGGGTTTACATTACATAACGCTTAATTCAAGTGTCTCGGCGAGCTGAGTCATGGTACGAAATGCGCACAAGGCGTAAATAAAATGTTTGGTTCTGGTTTCCCGATTTTACCCTATTTTTTACCCCGATCCTTTACCTTTTTATTGTCTTGAGAAATATTTCTTATCGTGTGTTTTTGTTTTTGTTTAGAAAGTTAAAAATGAAGTGTTTATGGCTTTTAAAAACGTCAGTGATACTATTACTAGATGTGATTTGAAGTTTTTGTAACATAAAAATCTCATGAAACAATTTGACAAATAAAAGAGTTTCCGACCTACCTATAACCCTATTGTTTTTTGGCATGAAACCGAAAACAAAAATATTTTATTTACGCCTAACATATGGATATATAGGTAAAGTTCAACAAATTCAATAGTTCATTGATTTTGCATCCACTGTGCTATAAAGGAAAACCATAAACGGTGTATGAATGGAAAAAAGAGATTTCAATGCAAGTCATTTATTTCAATATAAATGCTTTGGCCTTGAACATTGTACTATTAAAATAATTTGGTCCGCTATGTGAGACATGATTATATTCCTCTCCTGTAACTGGTTCAAAACATTCAGGCGCATTTGATAGTAAAACAACAAGCGAATCCTTAAGCCTCTGCAGGATATTCGATATCTGCGGCAAGTCACGTCTGTTCCTACTATATGATCATTTCTGCGTTGCATATAAAACGGGCATATTGTCCACGGAACTTTGTTAAAGTTAACAACGTGATTAGCGAGAGCGTTGTTAACATTAAAAACGTGAATTATTTTATGATGTGCTCATCTAATAAGATATAACAAATACATGTACACCTGAAACTGTTGTTTCAAATCTTGTTAGAAAGACTGCAGATCACAAGTGTATCCATTAAACTGCTAGAGCAGTAAATATGTGTAAGTTAACAACGATAACGTTAACAACGCTTTTACCTTTTGAACTATCGGACCATTATAGTGTTCTATATGAATTAATTGTACTTTTATTGTTTGAAGGGGCTAGACACCAGATGATACCATTGCAAGAAAAATATAATTGTCAAAAAATAACTTAAAATTGACGTCGTTGTGTACAACTCATTGCATCTTAGTTATTGATGTATCTCATCGCTTACTACCCATGCATCTTTCGCAGTTATTGCGCATATTCCAGTTCGAAATTTAATAGGGATGTCGACTACGTAAAACGGTATGATTTAAACTGGGAAACCATAACGGTTATTTTAAACAAGGAAACACAGATGAGACAGCTGCATGATTAGTGCGTTTATTATTTTAGCCATATTAAGTGATGTGTTATCGGCCTCTTACTAGGCTGCATTGAGAATTCAAGGCTTGTTTTGAGGAAACCCCCCGATATGAGACATAAACCTCCATTTGATATTCAAGGGTTTTTGCAGATACTTAGCAATTTTCTGTTATCTATTGCCTACTATTTTAACTATGTTGATTTGCTTTTAATAGATCCATACAAGCAGTGGCGGTTCGAGGAATTTATTACTGGGGTCGGGGGTGGGTGGGGGCACCGTGAACCGAAAAAAAACCTAGTTGTCGGCGTTTTAATTGTTAAAATACTTAAAATATAGATTTACGGTTGAAATAAGCTTCATTCGTCGGAAAGGGTGGGGGGGGGGGGGCACGGGCCTTTGTGACCGCCTGCTCGATTCGCCACTGCGAATAAGTATATACTTAAATGTTTAACAACTTCACTTTCAAACTTTATTGCCTTGAGCGCATTTTGATTTTCAATGTATATGTCTAATTTCTAAAATGAGTGTTCCGGCATGGATATATGTTATTTATAAGTCTAATAAACAGGCTTAGGATATCAACGTGGTGCATACAGTGTCGAATTGGAAACAAAATATTTAGATACAAGGTGTGGAGCACATGGACACTCGAAGTGGTTTTAATCCTGTAAAAAAACTACCAAAGGTTAATGCGGCTAATTTATGTTTAAATCGGAATTATTTCATATTGATGTTCGTGTATCACCATACAAAATACGCTGACTTGAAACAACAGTGGCGTTTTCCTTTGAGTTTGTGGGACTGACTGTTTGATCAAGTAAATGTTGAATCATTTTTAATACGTACCAATCATTACGTCATATTTAAGGAAATACTAGAGTGACGTAGTCAGTTTGGAGAAAATTATATCAGGTCATCTTCAACCTTACACGACTATCATCAACCTATTATTTCGTACATTTGTATTCCACAGACAAGGACCATGTCTCCAAGAGCTGGCGAGGATGGACACGCGCAGGTGGTTCCCGATGGACCCGTGGCACCCGAAGACAGTCTAGGACTCACGCCGGAGGTCGTTGACCAGAGGGCGGTAGAGGAGTCCGAAAGACCGGCGCTCACAATTGTATGGAAAAATGTGGTACTAATGTCCGCGCTGCACATTGGCGCCCTGTATGGCCTTTGGCTTCTACCACAGGCATCTTGGAAAACAATGATCTTTTGTAAGTATATATTTTATTTTAAGTAAGCATAATATATGCATAATATACATTTATTATCTAGTATTGATAATTTTAGATCTATTTCCTTGTCCATTTAGCACGTTAATTTCACGGTCATTTCTATATTGGCTCGTCTGGTCTTTTGAAGAAAACAATCGGGCTATTGTGATAGCCTTGGCGTGAGACTCATTGTCGTTGTCGTGCGAAATCTTTAACGTTGACTGTAAGTCGAACCCCGTTTGGTTCAAGAAATCATATTGGAACTTGGTATACATGTTGCCAAAATCAATACGCACATGCATAGTAAGGCGCATAACTCTGGCTTCAGTAACTATCGAGTTATGCTTTTTTTACTCGTAACCAAACAATACAGCAACACGATAACAGGATTGGCATACATTCGGATTCCGCGCACATGTATAGCAAGGTGTATAACTGTGGCTTGAAAACATATTGAGTTATGCCTTTTTTTATTCTAAACAAAGTAACAAACCAATACAATAACACGACAGGCGCGTGGCTAGGGCCTATTTGGGATTACGCAGATCGAAATTAGTTCATCATTGACGGGCAGCATATTAACCCCTTCACCCCCTAGCCCCCCCCCCCCCTCCCCCTTCGGTTTTTATTTCAAATTCGGGGGTTTTGGTGTGACAAAAACTTCGACCTGTCAAAATTTCATTATGCAACTGCGTATTTGCGTACGATCAGCTAGGCGCCTGCACGAGAACAGGATTGGCATACCATGATTCCACGTAGTCTAACATTCCGCGGCGCTTTTGATCATAATGTTAATATATGAAAAAGAATAACAATAGCGTTGGTAAACGTTGTTCACTGTAATTAGTTTGCCTTGTGCTGATTTCAGGAGGTGGCATATATATGATACATGTATGAGCGATTTCTATCGCAATTCGCGGTACAACACTTCTTAAGGTTTCGTTTTCTTCTCAAAATTGCGTCTCACTCAGTCTGATTATCTGTATTCCCCTGACAATAATGCCAAACCGTATTAACCCAAACTTCCATCAACACTAATCCTGGAAAAATAAATGCGTCTCCCGCGCTGATGTAACGACCTAAGGCCAAAAAAAATACCTGTGTTTCCGGTAACCCGACCGACCCTATTTTTTCCTCGCCGACCCTAATCTTAAAAGTAAAAATAAATAAATATTAATTCTATCGTAAAAAAAATATTATTTTTTTAGCTCTACTGGCCAAAGGCCAGAAGAGCTTATGCGATGGTAATGTGTACGTAGTATGTACATCCGTGCGTCCGTGCGGTCGTGCGTCCGTGCGTTCGTGCGTCTGTAAACAATTGCTTGTGAACACGATACAGTCTTCAGTTTTGATTGTATCTCGATGAAACTTGTACAGTATCTAGATATCCATTAGAGCTGGGTTCCTTTCGAAAACCAGCCAGATCCACCCATGCATGCCTAGATTATGGCCCTTGATAGTATAAAAATGCTATTGTGTAAACAATTGGTTGTGAACACGATACAGTCTTTAGTTTTGATTGTATCTCAATGAAACTTGTACAGTATCTAGATATCTATTAGAGTTCGGTTCCTTTCGAAAACCAGCCAGATCCGCCCATGAATGCCTAGATTATGGGCCATGAAAGTTTTAAAGAAATGTTTTCTATTTTTAGCCAGGTCTGCATGAGCGAATTCTATTTAAGCCAAGTTTACATGTACATGTAAATTCAAGTCTAGAGTTAAGGGAGACAATTTGCAAGTCTAGGATTTTGAGAGACAATTTGCTTTTTGCTTTTTGCTTCTGCAGTTGATTTTGTGAATTACTCTGCCTTGTTCTTGTTGAAAGCCCAAAGGCCATTTTTTAGCTTTAAGTTCTGTAGTTTGTGCATTCATCTTAACAAAATTGGTTGTGAATGTTTAAGTTATGCACATGGTGTCATTACTGGCCACACCCAGGGTTCACAGGTTTGGTAAACATAAATCTGGAAAGGTTTGAAAATCTTTTTGTGTATTGTGCACATCCATCTCAGCACAATTGATTGTGAATATTTGTTCAAATTGATCAATGTTGTCCTAGGATGCCCTTGACTTTGACCTTTTGACCAACTTTTTTTAACTTTTTTACTATGAGTACAGTTTTGAAAGCATTTTTTTGTCAGATGACTTTTACTTGGCACATATAAAAATAGTTCATGCAACTAATCTGCTTACACTTTCTGGGCTCAGATGTTGAACGTGCAACGTTTTCAGGTAACCCAAACACAAAACATAAACTATATGTCTGTTGCCCTTTACCCATACATACATGCTGTGGATTGATATGACCACAAAAGCCATGCCAGTAGAGCATAGGCCCTTTTGGGCCTCTTGTTTAAATATATCGTCATTATTTTCGTTGTTTGTCTTTCTATGTCCCCGGAGAATAAACTTTCATTCCTTATTATGTATAACCGAGACGCTATGTCAACAGGAAAACAAAATGGCGGAGGGCGGCGAACCCAGTGTCCGATATCTTCAAATTGGCAAACGCATGTTTACGGTCCAAACACGTGGTTAATAACAAGAGACATATTTTGCTGTCTTTAAAATGAAAATATTTAGGATTATAGCTCGCGGTGTTATTTATTCATGTCCAAAATAAAACTTACTTTTTTACGATTAGGCTTTGCGTATATCATGCAGGCTTCTTACGATTAGGCTTTGCGAATTCATGCAGGCTAACTGCCAGGTTCCAATACGCATTTCATTAATCGTTACATTAATTTATCCGCAATTGTCAATGGTTATTTATTTCGCCTTATTTTAATAAGTCCCATCACTGAAACAAAAACCTTCGAGAGTTAACGACACATTTGTTGGAATGTGTCGGCTGCAGATCCATTCGGAACTCCTCGGCCATTTTTTCAAAAACAACCTCGGATGTATATGGACGGTTTACACACTTAAAAAGTGGTACGTTTAAGTCCGCTGCAAATAGATCGCGTAGTAATCTTATTTAGTAGTTAAAATTTATGACTTAACCCTTGGGAATCGTAATTATGTTTGCAATAATACACTTCACTGGCAATCAATTTAAACTGAGAGCAATGAATACAACTCTTAAACACTACATTAATTAATGATTTTATTAAAAAAAATACGGACTACTTCAACAGATGTACCGGCACATACATCCGAGGTTGTTTTTGAAAAAATGGCCGAGGAGTTCCGAATGCTGCAGATCAAACGGTGCAATTTGTGACGTCAGAGCACGAGCGGTGATAATATCAAAGGGGCGTGGCTATGGTTTGTATTTAATTCGGTCAGTCGGATACCGTATGATCCCATTTGATTGCAAGGATTTCGCCTAGGCTGGTAAGAAAATACCATACGATCGAAAACATAATAATCAATAATCGTCGTCTGGGAATCTTATAACATTGACCGAAATGTTTGAATTCACTATAAAAATGAATGAAACTTTGATTGTACGAAAATAAGATAAATAAAATAAATCCACATCCGCGTTTACTTGTTCTATTTTTAACCTACCTCTACTTGAAGGCCTTGTTTAAGGAGCTCACTGTTGACAAGAAAATCGGCGATTTTCCTCAAGGAAATTAACAAATTTAGTTGATAATTGACTGTTTGGGTAGAACATTATCACAGATTTGTAGAAATTGAAGTGTTGGATTTGTTCTGAAAACCGATCGCGACTTATAAACGAGTATTGTATACAAAAAAAAAACAGATTTCATGGGCAAAATTTGCGGGAAAATACGGTAGTCGAAGGTAAAGAAATGATTTCAAACATTAAACAATGCTGTTCTTCTCCGACTTTTTGTAAATTATGAAACGCTTAGATATAACATAATTGATCTGATTTAACAGAAAATTGCATGATACGGAAACAAAAAAAATCCCGACCGACCCTTTTTTCCGCCATGTTACTGGAAATACAGGTATTTTTTTTGGCCTAATATGTGCACTGCATGTACAGCGCACTCACTGCAAACTCTAAGCACCGAGACAGAAAAATAATGGAATTTGAGACATTTGTTCATGCAGCTGCCTCGTATTACAGAACGGCAGTAAAACGTAAAATATAGATTCGGTAAAGTTACCACAATCGACAAACGCAACAACGATTCCCTGAAACGAAACCAAGACAAACAATGTTTTAAAGCTGCACTCTCACAGATTGAATGTTTTGACAACTGTGTTTTATTTTTAGTCTTGGAACGAGCAAATTTATGCGAAAAATCATAGATACCAGTAATATGGAAAGAGCAAATTTTGCAAACCAGTAATATAAGACTGCTGACAAAAAATCAGATCGCATTTTTCAAATTGAAGGTCAAAAATTAATGTTTAATGTATTTTTCTTAAACCGTTAGTAACGCTTTTAGCCATAAAACATAAAATTTTGAACGGAAATATGAAAATCTGCGATCTGATCTTTTGTCAGCAGTATTATATCACTGGTTTGCAAAATTTGCTCTTTACAAGACAAAAAATAAAAAGTTGTAAAACCGGTAAATCTGTGAGAGTGCAGGTTTAAACGTTTTCTCATAATTTTATTCACAGTACATGTACTAATGCACCAGTCAATTGTAACCACGGTCCCCCCAGGTCCGGTGGTATACCGGGGATAGCCGGGGAAATGGGCCGTGTTTTTACCGACCGCAGTGTCGGGTGAATGCTGTGGTTTTATCTTCGCGCAAAATATAGCGGGGAATGGGCCTTACCTAGGGTCTCTGGGGTGCGGGGGGGGGGGGGCATTTAGCGGGGATTTGACCATCTGTGCGTCCCCGCAGGGCGGGGATTTTACCCGGGGTTGGCTGGACCGAAAGTCAAAGTCCCCGCTATTCCCCGGACCTGTGGGGCCGTGGTTACAATTGACTGGTGCATAACCTGTGGTCTGTTTGTGGTGCTTGTATTTGTGTATACATGTGGTGTTTATAATTATGTATGTGTCTCTAGTTTAGTGACCTTTGGCTCCTCACGTTGTGCTTCTTAACAGGGTTTATTTATTTTGATTTGTTTAACTAATTGGCTTGTCCCTTAAGTTTTACGTTGTGTTACTGAGATGTTTTCTCTTTGGTATTTCTGTCTATTTTATTGTGCGTCTATTCATTTTACTGCTGTTGATTTATGCAGACCGTTTCGAATTTATGACTTCTAAATTAAAGACTCATACAGTCATGTAGGAATACCGATAGATATACCGACTCACAGACAGACAGTCAGCCAGGCATACCGATTGATACGCATACTCATAGACAGTCAGGCAGGCATACCGATATATATATACAGACTTACAGACAGACAGTCAGGCGGGCATACCGATTGATATGCAGACTCACAGTCAGGCAGGCATACCGATAGATATGCAGACTCACAGACAGACAGACAGGCATATCGATTGATATGCAGATCCACAGACAGACAGACAGGCATATCGATTGATATGCAGACTCACAGACAGACAGACAGGCATATCGATTGTTATGCAGACTCACAGACAGTCAGACAGGCATATCGATTGATATGCAGACTCACAGACAGACAGACAGGCATATCGATTGATATGCAGACTCACAGACAGTCAGACAGGCATATCGATTGATATGCAGACTCACAGACAGACAGACAGGCATATCGATTGATATGCAGATCCACAGACAGTCCGGCAGGCATATCGATTGATATGCAGATCCACAGACAGTCCGGCAGGCATATCGATTGATATGCAGATCCACAGACAGTCCGGCAGGCATACCGATTGATATGCAGACCAACAGACAGTCAGGAAGGCATACCGATTGATATGCAGACCACAGACAGTCCGGCAGGCATACCGATTGATATGCAGACCAACAGACAGTCAGGAAGGCATACCGATAGATATGCAGACCACAGACAGTCAGGCATACCGATAGTTATGCAGACTCACAGACAGTCAGACAGGCATACCGATAGATATGCAGACGCACATACAGACAGACAGGCATATCGATTGATATGCAGATCCACAGACAGTCCGGCAGGCATACCGATTGATATGCAGACCAACAGACAGTCAGGCAGGCCTACCGATAGACATGCAGACTCACAGACAGTCAGGTAGGCATACCGATAGACATGCAGACCCACAGACAGTCAGGCAGGCATACCGATAGACATGCAGACTCACAGACAGTCCGGCAGGCATACCGATTGATATGCAGACCCACAGACAGTCAGGAAGGCATACCGATTGATATGCAGACCACAGACAGTCAGGCAGGTATACCGATAGATATGCAGACCCACAGACAGACAGACAGGCAGGCATACCGATTGGTATGCATACTCCCTGACAGTCAGGCAGGCCGCCGAAACGACAGCTAGACAAGCAGACAGACAAATACTGAGATAAATACTAACTCACGACAGGCAGACGAATACATATTGAGACATACAGATAGACAGACAGACAGACAAGAAGGTAGACAGACACACAGGAAGCAATGCAAACATAGTTACAGACAGACATACGCATCACAGACAGTCATGAGGCAGATAATCACCCAGACAGACAGTCAGACATACAGCCGACGGTCGGATAAACTGGAACACAGACAACAAATATACATGTACAGAGATATACAGACATACAGACAGATAGTTACAAACTGTAGGTTACATTATATATCCTATCATTCTTGCTGACCAGTCAGCTTATGCAAACCATGCGAGATGTCTTGAACATATTCTGAGTTAATGGCTTTATTTGATAGCTGAAATAAACATAGACATGTTCCACATTTTTCAGGTTTCGTGTTGTACGAGTTCAATGCTATTGGTATCACGGCCGGCGCTCACCGCCTCTGGTCGCACCGCTCATACAAGGCCAGACTTCCGCTTAGAATCTTCCTAGCTATGTGCGACTCCATGGCATTCCAGGTATGGTAATACATATCAACAGAACAAATCTATGTAAATTTGATTGTACTCTGGATAATCAAGTTGTTGAAGAACTTGGTGTTTATTGCTCAAGAGCAGAAGTGCTTTATGCAAACTACTGTACATGTAGTATGTTATCTGCTAGGATTTGGAACAATAAATATAGCTGATGTGTATGATAAATTTAGCCTTTTAATTTTAAATATGTTAGATATTTAAAAGAAAATGATAGAAAACCGTGGATAGCAATTTTATAAAAACGGGTCCTCACATGAACATAAACCAAATCTCATCCCATAAGTGGCCCCATATTTTTTACACGTTCTTATATACCCTACGGTTCCACATATAACCAACCGGATCATCATAATATTATTGTGAATTTTTAAACCATTATTGCATGCATTCTCGTTTTGTTTCAGAATGACGTCATAGAGTGGGCACGTGACCACCGTGTGCACCACAAGTACTCCGAAACTCACGCGGATCCCCACAATGCGAAACGAGGATTTTTCTTCGCACATGTTGGCTGGCTTCTCGTGCGCAAGCATCCGGAAGTAAAGAACAAAGGCAAGCTTCTGGACATCTCTGATCTCCTTGCGGACCCCGTGCTCCGCTTGCAACGGAAGTAAGTGCCGCTGTTTTGCGTTTTTCCTCGTTTTGAAACGTTTGCCGATTGAGTTGGGTGGAGTTGCTTGGGTCGTGTTGGTGTGTGTCTTGCAGGGAAAATGAGGCGAAGGGTGCATTATTGTGTCGACCCCTTGTTTTGCCATGATGCATTTCACGAAATAAATATTATGTTTATCTCTAAAATGACATTGTTTCATAGCTGATATTTAACTGACACACATAAGGAGAGCCGACTGTTTTCATATCGATTTCTATGATAGGGAATGTTTTAAACCACAACAGTTTCTTCCTTTCCAGGAAAGATTTCAATTGCTAAACGCAAAATGCATATACCGTATCGTACTACACGCAGTAAGTTGAGTTTATAAAGGTCTGCCTGCGCCCTATAATGGCTGCATTATGGCTTACACGGAGTAAGTTTCTATTTTTGACCTTTTTAGGAGACATATATTCGGAAGGCTTCTAATCAAAACTTTTGAAACAAAATGTTAAGTAGTCCGTACTTGTTTTCAAATAGATTTAATAGCATGTTATATTTATATATATATCTTATAATGTTTACATTAATACCTTTTGGAATGAATTTGTTCCTGTATCATCGTGACGAACTTTTAAGGACAGCCCTCGGTACGTTACTGAACAGAAAACTACGCTGGAAGGAAAAACTGTTTTGTGGGGTCAAGGTCACGAGTTTCGTTATGATGAAATAGGAAGAAAACTGATTTTTTATGAATGTGTTAAGCTACAAATGGCATATAGTGATGAAACGTTGTATGTAGCAACATCGATCATGTGATGAAGCATATTGGGATTGCATTTGAGGTTAGGGGTAAAGGTCAAGGTCGTTGATACTAAAATAAAGACATCAACAGATTCTGCACCAGCTACAATATATTAAATTAGCGTTTCGTTATGAAACTTGGCATGTAGGAAGCTCAATCGGAGATTTTTGGATAGCTTTCAGGTTTGTAGGTCAATGTCCTGGTCGCTGTTACATTTTTTTCAGTCCAACAACATAAGGTGGAAATGACATAGTGTGAGCTGAAACTTGGTATGTAGCAAGCCAATGTAGAGATGTACCTTGGGATTGAATATGGTTGATGGAGACAGGGTAATGTGGCTGTATGTATATGGATGCCAATACATTCATGATTGCTCAAATTTTGTGTTTCATTTGGCATTGATGTTATAATTATTGATTACAGGATATATGTGCCGTCTGTGATATTGATGTGCTTTGTGATGCCCACGGTCGTGCCATGGTATTTCTGGGGAGAGTCGGCGTTCATCTCCTACTTCGTGTGCGCCCTGTTCCGCTACAGCGCCGCCCTGAACGCTACATGGCTTGTGAACAGCGCGGCGCACATGTGGGGCTGGAAGCCGTACGACGTCCGCATCAGCCCCTCGGAGAACCCCGTTGTGGCGTTACTAGCGGCGGGCGAGGGTTTTCATAACTACCATCACACCTTCCCCCATGACTACTCAACTAACGAATTTGGATGGATTCTCAATCTGTCCACGGTATTTATCGATGTGTGTGCCCTTTTGGGCCTCGCCTACGACCGGAAGGCAATGCCCAAGCATTTTATAGAAAGCCGAAGGGCCAAAACCGGTGACAAAAGACCGCTTGCAAAGAAACTGTCGTGAAAGAACTGTTGAGTGCCTGAACTGTTCAGTGCTGCCACAGTTAGGTTTAAGAATTCCCAGTTGACAGTTAAACGGTTATCATCTTAATATAATAATCAAGTCATACATAACCCTTGATTACTAACAAAGTACAACTCGTGTGAGCATATAAGCTGTAAGCATTTTAGCAGAAAAATGTGAAAAATTGCAATGACGCCAGATACTGCTTACATTATGGGCAACATTTTGGGAAAACATGAGGTTGATGCAGGCCGTCACGTGCAGTGACATGCCCCGCTCGAGACGAACTGATCTGCTTTTATATTATTTCATTTGATTTTTGTTCATTATGTTTTTAATTATATTATTGATGGTTACTTGATAAAGAATATTTTGATTCCAAATTATGATGCTGTTAAAGTGTTATCGTACGAATAAGATTCCATACTATGTGTTGATTTGTTTCCATGTTAAAACTGTTGTTTCACGACTGTGAAGTATAATTTGGTTATTTTAGTTTAATAAAATACTCAACATGTTGTTCGACCTTCCTTAAGTGACACTCTTATTCAAAATCAATACATACACATGTATAACAAACCTACATTTTGACTGATAAACCTTTAACTACTTACTAAATAATGCATTTATGAAAAATATTAATTACTGATAACACGATTGTAACCGTGTATTTAATAGCAGAAAGCGCAAACATATTAAATGATTGGTGAATGCTAAAAGATTTAAATGATTGGTGAATGCTAAAAGATTTACTGCCGTCTACTATAGTCTCATAAAGTAGAAATACCGTGTTTTATGCTCATTTCTTTCAAATTAAACTTGGTATACTTCATAAGAACAATTTATTCATCTTTTTAGAATACTAGTATTAAAACAATTTTTATTAATTGTGTTAAATCTTATTTGGGAGTAAGAGTGCATCTTTAGTATCTTTAAATTTGATCAGACCACAGAAATGTTTGATGGTTAATTGTTTAAACAAGAGCGCCATGAAGCAAAAGTCAACGCTCGACTGTTGTTGATGATGGACATATCTGAATACTTATTAAACACTGAGTTATGGATCTTGCAACAGTTGTTTGTATTGTGTACCAAGTTTCACTTGAATATCTTGAACTCGTTGAGTCATGGCCAAGTTGAAAGTTTTGACAACGACGACAACGACACCAGGGCTATGGCATTACTTCGATTTTCTTTCTGCAAAAACAGACAAGCCTCCAAAACGGGACATATTTTGGGAGCAATTTGCCGCTCTTACCAGTGTGTATCCTGTCTTCGAACTCAAAAGAGTTAAGCCCCTTTAATTGTCGATATTTAACGAAATTTACCTTGTCTACTCTCATATCGAACCATTTTCATCAAATCCAATTTACAAGGGTCAAGTGACAATGTATTTGAGCGTATTAAATCGAACGAAATTTTTCAAATTTTTAACATATTAAAATTACCTCCATCAAATTGTATAAATCTGCATGATTATTATCGCCCGCTGAACCGAAGGTTACGGACGGTGAATATTGTTTTGGCGTTGTCCGTCCGTCCTTTAGTCCGTCCGTCGCACGGTCAAAATATTTTCCTTGGTCGAATCTCAAAGGCTTGCAAAGGTGGGTCAAATGGGGTCAAAAACTAGGTCAGTAGGTCAAATCTTACAAAAAGTATTTTTAACAAACTAGAGGCAATGTATATGGTTCAATATCTATGAAACTTAATCAGGATTATTTCTTGATAAATCATTTACTGCCTTGGGTCACATGAGGTCAGAATCTTGGTCAATAGGTTATTTAAGAATGGGCGTATTGGCTAACACATTGTTAATGCAAAATCTGACGCAGGGTTTGTGTATAGGATGAGTGGCAGTAGGCGGACCGCGAAAGTTGGAATTCTTATTGATTAAGAGTAGCACTAAATAAATGCCTATCTGCAATTTTATTGGCTGAGAATGTAGGTTGTATTCTAACATCGTTTTAGTTAAGGCCCGATAAGCTGTGACTCTCGCATCAAGAACACGGTCCTACATTCCGTACTACTTCGTCGTTCAACGCTTAAATTCAACATATTTTTATTTGTAAAACTATGGTGTTATCGCATCCTTGAACTTCTAGAATAAATCGAGATACCCGAATTGTGTTGCGGGAGGAATCAAGCCCTTCCGTCTTTATATTTTTGCTCTAAAAATTATTTATGTTACTCGGAAGTTGACATGAAAATCAAATGGCTCCCGTAAAGTTTACTCTCACATTGGCTTTTCGGGAAATGCTGTATAGGGGCAATTAAGTTTGTGACAAACGGCTTATGAAAAACTAGACGTTTTCAACAAATGTTTGCTATTTTACACCGTAATGATACAAAGTGTCTATATACATTCCATTTGTACTTAAATAAACTTGTAACGAATGCTTATCAGCCTGAGGGAGCATACCGTGGCTTATGACAGTAATGTGCAGGCCTCTAGACGTAGAGAAACGTTTGGCTGTTTTTAAATCTGTATACTATTTCAGTATAAATGTATTTACATGAATTTTATCATTTCAGTTTCATCTCTAAGTTACACACAATATAAAGAACCCCAATTATAAACATATATATGCCTATGCCTATGTACACAGTTCAACATTTGCACTGCAGTATATAAACTCGTAGACATGGTTCAGTTTACATTACAAGCATTTACATGTGTATTTGAGTGGCCATTTCTTGAATCTGTCGCGGTGTGTAATATACTTTTGTAATTTATCGCGGGGTAAACATGCGCAAGGGCCGCAATGCAAACTTTTGGATTTCAGAAAAGCAACTGTGTTTTACCAATGGTCATTAAATGATACATTTATGCCACATTTTAAAATAAATATGAGCAAATACGCCTGGTAGATTGTCGTACACATGTCACTGTTCTATCACAGTAGTCTGTCAGAGTACCCACTTATAAATTAATACAATCAAGCAGTCTGCTCAGTGGTTGAACATACAGAAAAAAAGAGAACTATTTCAAGCAAGATAAACTAACAAGAGGGCCATAATGGCCCTAAAACGCTCACCCAAGCAATGGTAACCGAAGGCGGGTCTTTGTAAGCGGCGTAGACTGCGCTATTTAAAATGGTGAGGAAATAGTGAAGTTATCTTTGATTTAAGTCTGCTTCTAAGCAAAATATTGCCTTACGACGTAGCATTTATGACGCAATTTATCACGTGGTATACAGACACGGTTATTTGTACATCGTATACCTTTTAAAAAGAGTTGTATGAAAACCTCAGTTTACTTTTGAAATGGTGATAAATAAATTTCAAATGTATTTTCGTCAAAGTGATGATCCGCTTAGAATATCACAGGAATTTTCCGTATTTCATATCTGATTGAAGATACGGTGCATCGTTTATTTTTATATTAATATATAAATACGGTATAAAACGAATGGTTTTAAATTCATACAGTTATCGCACTGTTCGACCCCCGTCTATCCGTGTGTCAATCTGTTACAACTCTTTCTCAGCGATAACTTGATATTATTGATGTGATTTCATTTCATATAATTCAAACATCGTCGTAAGGTGCGTCTCGCAAAACATGCGTGCTTTTATCTCTAAATTCAAAGCTACATTAAGAGGTCAATGGTTCACAAGATGGATTTCATAGCAATATGTCGTGTTTCAGCCATAACTTTTTAACTATTAATGGAAATTAATCAAAATTCCCAGAGATTTTAGCACCATAGAAAGTTGCGTCTCGCATAAAATCCGGCCCATTGTCTCGGTCAAGTTCACTAGGCTTGGACGTTAATGTTTAATTAGTTGGAATTCAAGGAAATTTAATGCAACATAGGAACGTCTTTCATTTATAACATCTGCGCTTTAATCTCAAGGTCACATTTGGAAGTCAATGTTGCATAATACGGATTTTATCCGACACAAAATTCTCTATCCGTCCGTCCGGTCTAATGGGGGTGATTTGTCACGTTTCTGTGACAGCTCAAGTTTTTTCGAGTTAAGAAGGATAACATGTTGAACTTCGATACAAATATAGGTCGTTTTTATACAAAGGGAGGCTACTCTCAAAATAAAATGTCACGGTATAGACACAGTTAAGGCACTCTGACTTCATTCTTTCAACCATAAACAACAAACTCGACGCAGTTTTTCTTCCTATACAGCACAATAACCACTATCACAATGTATAACACGTGAGCAATGCACCTTGAATAATTGAAATTTGATGAAAACTAACCAAAACATGGGAGATGAAAGATATTTTTAAAAATAGTTCAGCTTGTCAGGGGAGATCACTGCGAAGGGATTGCGTTAACGAATCTTCACTACTTGGTGCCTCTGATTTGATCGAAAGAGAAAGAAACATTTACGTTGCGAACATATTTTCAGTACCATAACACAATTCATTATGAATTACAAGAGACAAATGTATATGAACACAAGAACAGCACAGTAAAGCGATGGAAAGTTGTCATGTGCCATAGCGAGGTTGCACCCGTCTTCTGAGCAAGTGCGGTAGCAGAGCGAGGTTCCGTTTGGGTAAGGGAGGCAGCCGGTGCCCACGCGTACCTGGCTGCATCCCCGGATGTACGATTGCACCGTCCCTGAATAGCGAAATAATATATATAGTCATCTTATATATATATTTCACAATCAAACTGTTAAACTATACAAAATCTCAAGAATGGTATATATTTTCCAGCACGACAATGCAAAATACCTACTCGCCAATCAAGGCTGATTTGATTGCTAATTGGTGACTAAAAATGAAGTTAATAAAAAAGAACAGTATGAATTATTGTTGGTAATCCCGCTACATATGACTAACCGTTTCGGTCGATCTGTCGCGCGACCATGCAGTTAGCCGGCCCGGCGTCGCTGTGGTCACGTGGCTGACAGGGTGTTGCGTCCGGGGCGCGCAAGGCACAACTTCCGGTGGCGTTTGACATGCACTGGGAGCAGAGGAGCGCATCTACAGGCACTGCAGTGTACATGTATACAAGCATCATGTATATTGTATATCATGTATATATTAAAGATGTATCACTGACAGTGATAACTACCCCCTTAATTGATTCTATTTTATCGTTGGAACTTATTGTGTAAACTCAAAGTGATAAAGGATAGAGCGAGCTAAACGCTGTTGTAAAACATGAAGATATCACACAATATGTTCTAACTTATGATGGCATATTTCTGCCCTGAGATAACCTGATAGCGTTCGCGAATTGTTTCGTGTTAACCACTTAATTTTCGAGATAAACTAGTTAACCTGTTAGTGTTGTACAGCTAAAAAAGGTAACAAGTAGCAGTTCTAGGCACTTTCAAGCCAGTTTTTAGTCTTATGATATGTATCTTACCGAAAAAAATCGCAAATACTAGATAGCTAGATAATTATCTCGAAAATAAGTGGAAACAATTCGCGAACGTTAACAGGTTATCTTACGGCAGTTTTATGTCACCATACTAACTGACTGAGAACGTGTTTATGTAAATGCAAGTCTAAACGATTAAGCTTGGTACTTAGTGGAGGCCGATAAGAGATTTCATTGACTGGAAACGTAGCTTATATTCCACACCCTGATAGGTAAAAATAAGACAGTTCTGTATGAAAATTGACCGACAATGGTGATCGAGTCCTCGACTTGTATAAGGTTTCGGTCCATCGTCAGTATAGTTTATATGAAAATAGAAGGAAAAATTATCGGGACTTAGCCTCGACCTCGACCGATCGCCAGTTCTCTAACGACCGCCTGTTCGAACGATCGCAGTTTTACTGTAACTTACTCCTAGAGCGGTATTGCTTTTAAACTAAGTTCCGATATGTGTTCATATTCATTAACGTTTTAGGTTCGAGTAAATGACTCGGGCACAGAAAAGTGATGTTTAAATGCTTTAAAATAGCCGGCTTTATATACAATGTTATTATTTTCGATAGAATATGTGTTTATTATTGTAAAGGACATTTTTCACATAGCACCTATGGTCAATATTTCAAAGGAAAACTATTCTACAGCCAAAAATGTATTTGAGAACCATTAATGTTTTTTTTTAAGAATATTGTTTACCCCAGAATTGGTCTCATAGAAATATCGACAAATCCTTTCATCAACACATTCTATAAAAAAATATTTTTCAAAAAGTAGAAAAACATGCAAGATTTTCATTCTTTTAATACTCGTATGAGATTGAGATTTGACTTTTTTTTGTGAAATTTGGGTCAGGATTATCTCAACAACAACAACAACAGAACAGACAGTTTCTTCAAAGGCAATTTACTGATATACCAAATATGTCGAATATTAGCCGAAAACAGATTCCTGTCTGGATATATGCCAGCCAATCTTCCCATACATTGTTTATGATTTGTGCCAGTCTTATTCAGCTATTCCAATTTCATTATTTCCCGAAATGGGGGAAATTGGCTCCATAAAGCCTACTGGATTTTTGCAGCGATGCCTGACGCGTCGTTTATGTTTTCTATTAGCAAAACAGAGGATTAGACAAAATTTATTGCGTTTAGATGTTGATAGGCTGCTCTTTTAAAGACGTGACATGTGAGAAATAGTTTTGTTACCCAAACTCGTCGTAACACCCTTCGAGTTTTGGCACTTTCTAAACTCGGATGGGATAGACACTCTGATTAAAAAACGGTAGTCATGACGAGGGGGATCCCATAATACAACAACAACAGGAACAACGACAGTTATGATAATAATTGTAATATCATCATCTTTATAAACATCACTGTTATCACAACCCAAATTCATCGCTATTTAAATATGTCGTTACACCAACTGAACATATTTTCCTTATATTTTCGAACCACATATACCGATGTCCTTCGTGGTTAAATATTTTACATGGTGCTATTTAAATATTTTTTTAGTCTTAAACAAATCTAACGTATCTATAAACGCGTATTAACAAAAAACATGTTATACAATTCCGGAAAATACAACTGCAGCAGAACCCCCATTTGCACGTATGAATGAGTCTAATATTAGAGTGTTTGTGGTTATCCACCATGGCAGGGAAATTCGTCGTCCGTTTACACCGCTTCCGGTGGAGCAATTTCCATGGATACATGACCGTCATTTTGCCACTGCTAAAGTAATCTTTACAGTCTGTTGTATTAGTTTTTATTGAGAGAAAAAAGTTCCTCTATAAACGCATTACAATGTCAATTGGTCGTGTTGAAATTATCCTCATGTTAGTATTACTTTAAATTGAACATTTCTCTGTGTGTTTGCTTTGATTCACAGATTTTCAGACGTTGAGTAAAATTCATCATTTTAAACATTTAAAAAATTGTGAAATGTTTAAAAGAATAAAAATTGTTTTTGAGATTTTAGCCATGTGAATAATTAAAAAAAAAACATGCATAGTTCTTTAGTGGTGAACCAAGTGTTTTAAATCTAAAGTATGCCTTCATGAACTAGAATTGTGCGCGTTTTTTTAATAAATTGTCAATTTGTTCTTGTTTATTTTACTTATAATAAGCTTAATTTTATGATATAACATAAAATAAAACAGACGAAAAATTCAGCGACTGAATCATACTCATATATTTATACTTAGTTTTGCTATCTTTGGTCAAAATGCTATTGTTTATTGATTCTGGGTATAATTTGCAAACTGCATATGTAGTATGTTATAAACTATCGTTCATTTCGAAATGTTTTTTGGTGTATTATATGTTATGTATATCTTTTAATTGTTAAGCTTTTTTAGTTTTTTGGGAAAAGCATAATTAAATTGTACCTGGACAACTTTGAACTAAAAAAATAGTCCACACATACCTGACGGCGACGTAAAATTCTAAAAGAAGTCTACACATACCTGGACAACTTTGAACTCAAAAAGTAGTCAGAAAATAATCTGACACATACCTCGCCGATATAGAACTCAAAAAGTAGTCCACACATACATGGACAACTTTGAACTGAAAAGTAGTCCATCCATACCGTGGCGACGTAGTACTCGAAACGTAGTCCACACATACCTGGACAACTTTGAACTAAAAAGTTGTCCACACATACAGTAGCGACGTAGTATTCAAAGCGTAGTCCACAAATACCTGCGCGGCGAAGAAGTCAAAAGTAATCCACATATACCTGCGCGGCGAAGTACTCAAAAGAAGTCCAGAAGTCCACACACACCTGCGCGGCGAAGTACTCAAAAGTAGTCTACATTTACCTGTGCGACATATTTCTCAAAAACTAGTCTTCACCTACACTAGGAAGTGGTTTCAGAAATTCTTTATTATTTTGAAAACATGCTATCGAATTTACTTTTTAATTATAATGACATGTAGCACTTACCAAGACAAATGGCCATGAATGTCATTGTGAGACACACGTTCCTAAAACAATGAATTCCTAGTCCACAACACAACCAAAATGACCGCATCATATATCAGCCGTTCTACCATAATACGCAATTTTACAAGGTCTTATTTCTCCTTACATGAGGCTGTAAAATTCTCAGAAAAAAGCTCACTCGCTTCATATATCTAGCACAGTAACTGTGCTACTGTATTCCCTTTTCCGTGCTGTCTCTCTAGGATCCCCTGAATTAGATAGCATACACAATCTTGTATTATCCCCAGAGATGGAGGCGCCATTTGTTTTACTTAAGTCTCGCTCTTAAATAAAACGCCATAGGCTTTAAAAGGGAGGGGGAATTTCCGAACACTATTTATCAATGGCCAATATTTTTTCCCTATTTCCACATCTACATAAATAATTTACCCAGTGAAACAACAGTCCCAGGCTTTATGAGAAAATATTCATTCTGTATACCAATATCGCTGTTGCTGTTGTTTCTAAATGCATGTGTTTGTATTTTTCATAGAAGTTGTTTCTTGAATAGGGAAGCTGGGAAATACCGTGTGTACACATACATGTACAAGTCGCTGTTGAATCTAAAAGTTCTTTGCGACAACTATATTTAAACAGGAACAATATAAGTTGATGCCACTTTTTTAATTTCACTTTTTTAATTTTAATGAATTATCTGCATTTTTTTTAACTCATTTGAACATTTGATCAAAACAGAAAAGGGCGTATGATTTTAGATTTATGCAATTCTATATATTTTATTATTTAAATGCATTATGATGATTAACTCATTTAACTTTGAAAAAATAAAATAAATAAAGCATATGATTTAGGAACAGATAAAAAAATTATCCTTCATAAATGTTTGTATTAATAGCTACGTGGCCACAAATTCCCCAGTTAAATACACACACCAAAATATCGTTAATGTCTTATGATCAACGTTTTTCTTCTCAAGTATTTAAAGTCAAATGAGTAAGACATTATACATTAAAAAGTATTTTATTGCATCAACCTATATTGTGCGCCTTTGAACGTGTACTTGTAGGCTAATATTCAATTCCATAAATCACTTTCCCCGTGCCTTTGTATATGCCATGTTAAACTTTTACATTAGACACATTTATTGATGACGTAGTACACAACACGTAGCGTACACGCGCCCGGGCACGTAGTGATTCGCAACCACTCTAATAACGCACTCATGAAATGGAAAACAACAACATTACTTGCCCGTAAAACACGAATGCGTAAATAGTGGTTGCAACATACGACGTGCACGTGTACTTATACTTGTATAAGTACAGTACATGTAAGTTGCATTAGAGTTTAGAAATCATTTCACTTTACTCGCCGGTACAACTCGTATATATCCTAGAGAGGAGACGGCTGCTATAAGAAAGGTTGCGAAACATAACGTGTACTTGTACGCGTAGGTACATGTACGTGTCAGAGTTGCATATTGTAAATTGTACTTTTAGGATGACTCATATTGCATAAATAACTCGCGCTATCGTACATGTACTTTTAAACTTTTACAGTGTACAATGTACTCATATATCTGCATGACGTAGTGCACAAAAATAAGTTCACACGTACACGTACCCATACAAGTAGTGTTTCGCAACCTCTATATCATATAATTCTAAACTTGTACAATGTACTCATATATCTGCATGATGTAGTGCACAAAAACGTCCACTTGTACACGTACCCGTACAAGTAGTGTTTCGCAACCTCTATATCATATAATTCTAAACTTGTACAATGTACTCATATATCTGCATGACGTAGTGCGCAAAAAAGTCGACATGTACACGTACCCGTACAAGTAGTGTTTCGCAACCTCTATATCATATCATTCTAAACTTGTAGAATGTACACATATCTATATGACGTAGTGCGCAAAAAAGTCGACATGTACACGTGCCCGGACAAGAAGTGTTTTCGCGGCCTCTCTATCAAATCATTCTAATCTTGTTGAATGTAAACATACCTTTAAGACGTAGTGCACAAAAATAAGTCAACACGTACACGTGTCCGTACAAGAAGTGTTCCGCCACCTTTCTATTATATCAATCTAAACTCGTTCAATAAACACATACCTGTATAGTACAATAAACACATACCTGTATAGTACAATAAACACATACCTGTATAAAGTAGTCAACATGCTTCGAGCATGCCGAGGGTCGTAACTGAGAATGAAGACAAATTTGTGGAATTTGTTGGGGAACTAGATGAAAAATTGAAGGAAGAAAAAGCCAAATGTTCTAGCTCTCACTCGAGGCATATTAAAGCCTTTTCTTTTCCCGATTTTAAATTAAGTCGTTCAAGCCATAGCAATGTTAACTAATTGGATACAGGTTTTTTCTCTTTCGTTTGCATAGAATAGAAGAAACCCATTAATCAAATAATGGTCCACTTATTAGATTCTTGTGAGTGATGTTTCTTAATGCTTGTACATAAGACAAGTCTCTTAAAAATCCTTAAAAACTCCTTTATTTTGCATTTCCGAAAATTCTTCAAATTGTAAGAGAATTTATGTAAGTTTAAAGCTACGCGCTGCAGATTTTGGAGCGTAGGTCTTCGAGCCCATGGCGACATTTTAGAAATGTATGCAATAAAGCACTCTTTTTAATAATGTAAACGGTTTATGAGAAAAGCTGACCGAATGATGGTTTTAATTATACTGCGCAGATACTATATAACACAATTTGTAATTTTTGGCAAAATACCTCCTTTAAAATGAATCATGTTTTTAAGGAGACGATACATATTACCTACTTCGTTATTGCAGACAGCAAACATAATAAATATGAATACATTTGTTGGCATTGACTTCGATTAAAGATGCACTCTTACTCCCAGATAAGATTTTGAATAAGAGTGTCACTTTAAGTTAATCTACAAACATATTTGACCAGGGCTTCACAACGTGTGCCGCAAAAATAAACTTGTTCGTTAAACTATGTTAGAAAATATGTATCAAATATAGAAGAAAAATGTTTTCAGGACAGATTTCGCTTTAAAGCTCCACTCTCACAGATTGAACGTTTTGACAACTTCTTTATTTTCTGTCTTGGAACGAGCCAATTTTTGCGAAAATCCATGGAAACCAGTTATATAAGACTGCTGACAAAAAATCAAATCACAGATTTTTATATATAGTTTAAAAATTGATGTTTTATGCATTTTTCTAATGCTTGTTACGGTTTAAGCCATATAAAATTAATTTTCGAACGGAAATATGAAAATCTACGATCTGATTTTTTTTGTCAGCAATATTATATCATTGGTTTGCAGATATTTATGCAAAAATTTGCTCTTTCCAAGACAAGAAATAAAAAAGTTGTTAAAATGGTCAATCTGTGAGAGTGCAGCTTTAAACAGTAATTTATTATACATGCAAAATAGTTTCAATAGAACTGCAAACGCTTTACAAACAAATCACGCTTATCTTTCAAACAAATATATGAAGGTCGGACGGAAAACATGTATATTGGTTTCTTACGTGAGAATTCTATGTTTTACAACACGTTAGGTCATACCAAATCGCTTCTATGTTAAGCGTCCGAGGACGGATGGATTTTGGGCTTTCAGATCGAAAAAGAACCCACATCTCATCTTATCAACGATCATGCCGAATAATTTTAATTTCCTTTAACTATTATTTGAACAACAGAAAACACGTGAAATCAACATGCTTCTTACGTTGTACTAGTATTATTGACAATTGATACAAGAAAATGATGCATTCTGTGTGATTCCCATGATCAACACGCTCAAACACAAGTTTGATTTTAACTCGTTTTGCTGTAAAAATCTATCTAACAATTGAGAATGGTTCAGAATGGACTAAGGAGGCTCTGGTGTCAATATTTCACATAGAATGTCACTCAATTAGTATTCGTTATTTTCAAGGTTTCTTTTGTTGTTGTTTTTCAGGACATTTAAGTAGTTTTTTTATTCAAAAGGCGGACGCTAAACATGAAAGCAATTCGGTATGGCCTTATATCAAAATCTAGAATCGGCCATTCAAACTAAAAATGCAAGGTACAAGCTTTGTTAAGTTTCAGACACGCATACAATGGAGACTTTTGAATGAAATCGTTCAATGATGGTTGCCGATTTTAGAAAGTTCGTGATTATTTTCAGGGGCGGATCGACGTTAGAGGGGGCGTGACATAAGGGCGAAACCTTTTGACGTGCACCCATCACTTAGAACCGAAATCTATATGGCTGGAAGTGTTGGCATAGGGATTTTGGGGTACTCTCCATTTTTAAAAAAAAAAAAATTCTAGTCCAAAATAGCGCATTTTGGGCGTTTTTTATTACTTTTTTTCTCCTATATTGCAATAAAAAGTAAACGATTTTCGGAGAACGTCGGGTGCATATCCCGAAGCCCCCTCATTCTCCCAATGTGGATCTTCTAGTGATTTTATTTGGTAAGTATAACCCTATTCGATAGACATAATGATATAATAACACTAATTTACCTTTTATTCTGCATGAATACATACATATCGTGCTTAAGACCCCCGCCCCCTACACTGAATGACGGAGTTAAATGCATTAAACTGTAGATAAGAATTATATGGAGTTATCAAACTCCTTATAATATCAATTATCATGATTGAACAATTTTTTATACCGATAAGATAGAATGCAAAATCTGAAATTTACAAAAAAGTAATTATAAATTCTAAACAAAACAGCCAAATTCAAAACGCTATGTTTACAAATACGGGTTATATCCAATTATTATCACATCAATAAAATCATAGCAAACATTGATGAGGTATTCATGGGTTCAAAGGCTATGTCCTCTTATTTATATTCGATCTGATTTGGCCTTTAAATCTGTTCAAAAGGCTGAATACCGTGACTGACAATGACTATTGGGTTTGTGAGCAGTGGGTTTTGTTACCTATTTATGTAAAATGCATTTCAATTGAACTTTTATGTTTATAGAATACCAGATATATGAAAAGAGTGTTTTGTGATATATTAGGGAAAAATCTTGTCTTCTATAAATCGATTTTGGATATTGATAGATTTAGTCCAATAAGCTTTGAAAGTGTTCATCGTTGCGCGTGAAATATTCTTTTATTTTATTTCTTATGCCGGTATAGAAATGTTTTAAAATATTTTTGAAGTGTTGAGGACATATATGAAGAGAGTTTACATAGGTTTGATACGAACATAAGGAGTGGATGGTTCTATGCTCTGTTTCAAACCGGCGAAGATAAACTTATTCATAAAATGGATACGCCGTACTATTCGTCTTAATTGTAAAACAATGTTTATCGTGAATAATGTAACGTGATCGTAATAATCCCGCAACACAAAGTTCGAAATGCCGCCGAAGTCAGTGGCGCCGGCAAAGTCAGTTGCGCCGGCGAAGTCCGTAAAGAGTTTCGCAAGCGGCACAACCGGAAAGAAAAAGGACAAATTTCCTGTTTCTCAGGTGGACTATACGCAGCCACTCATTGTGAAAAACTCTAAGGTGTCCTTTGGAGAAAAGCTGGTTCAGGTAAAAGAGGAGCACAAGGACCGCATTGAAGACCTGATTATGGAGCTTGACGCCGTGAAGCGGGAGAACGACCGTCTCCGTCGGCAACAAGAGGACACGTATGGCGTCACCGTGGATACCGTGGACCGTATGAAGAAGGAGCTCGAACACGCAAAAACAACCCGGATGTTTCTCCTCGAGGATATTGATATCCGCAAGGGCAAGAGCGAAAGGATGGAGGCGGAAATTTTTGAACTGAACATGAAGTTGGAGTCGCTTAATAAGAAGACAAATGAGTTCTTGAAAATGAAAGATGAGTGGGTAAATGTGTCAGAGAAACTGAATCACACCGAGATGAAGTGTGAAAAACTTGCAAAAGTGAACAAAAACTTCCGGATGTTGTTAATGAAGCACCATATTGATCCAAAATCTGTAGAATTTGATAGTGGCCGAAGTAAGAAAAGCGCCGTCAGCGACAAAGGTCCACTGAGACCCATCCTGAAACCTGCGTTGAACAAGAAGAAGCCCGACGCCCACACTCAGTCACACTTCCGGGCGGACCATGGTGTCCAGCGGACGTCGCGCAGCCTCGGGGACCATCGGCAGCAGTCGCTGGAGGAGGTTGACGAGGATGTAAAGCGACGGACGGCTATAACCAGCAGAAAGGCGCTCGGCCGCGGACCGCCCTCGTACCTGGGCTACTACACCGACATTCACCACAACAGACTAACGCACAAGGGAAAATATGATACTGTGCATCTACCCAAATTAATGGTAGCTTAATTCGTTACATCCACGACCGTTTTAGTTGCAAATGACACTGATTATACACACACCTGGAATTATATTTTCGAACTTGCGGGAAGACTGCCTTTGTTATTATGTGCACTTATCTCTCCATTTGAGTTCATTATTATTATGTTCACTTTCTACATGAAACTATAATTTTATAATTATAAACACATACGTATATCCACATTTGTTCATTACTTAAATGTGCTTGTTCAATTTGTTGCCAAACATTTTGTGAGCATTACTGGTTATAATAGTGAGGTTGCGAAACACAACATGTACATGTGTAGTAGTAAAAGTTACAGTTTGCCTTTAAAGTCGTTTTTAAAATCATGTGCGAAATCGCTCGTTTCAAATTTGAATATATCGAATAAGAATGAAGCGTTTTTGAGTTTTTTTCATGTTAAATTATAAATATAAAAAAAAACAAGGGACATGGCGTCTGAGGAATTTATCATGACCTTAAATTTGTTGGAGATATTGAAAATACTGCTAAAAAAATAAGTGATACTTAAGACGTGGCAGCTTTGATGATGGTTCTACGACCATGACCTTTTTTTCTGCCCTCAAAATCAGTTTAATGACACATGGCCAATGTCGGGCCACTGTTGGAGTTATGACGCAAAATAATAAGCTCCGCTGTTTGTCTAGCTATGTGAGGCTAACAGTGGACCAACATCGCATTCAACCTTACTTCACTAATTATACAACAAAAAAATATTCAAATCTTCAGTTCATTGCAAATTTGTTTCTATCGAGGTTTTGATGATGAAGTTTTTCTTACTTTATTACTATTTTAAATTGTACAATTATTCACAATTTTTTTAAATGACCGGAATAAAGATTATTTTCATTTATTAATAAGCACACTGCACCCCCCCCCCCCCCCCCCCCCCGCCATATTAAGAATAGTATCAACATACGCCTTACGACAAAGGGCAACAATGATTATTAACAAAGGGCATTTTCTCACAAACTACTGATGTCAGATTTATCAATCCTCATCCCTTTACATGGTATGCTCCGGACAAAAAATAATTTATAAAAGTAACAAAGGCTCTTACTAAAACATTACTGTACCAAGAGTCATGGCTTTCTATGTACGTCACTTCTCTTCAATGAGATCTATATGTATATGAAGTTTGAAGTAAATATCTCAGACTTTTCAAGTTGGGCTCCGGACAAAAAAGTATAAAAATTGACAAAGGGCAACAACTTAAAATACTGCAACCAGAGTTATGATTCTTGTGCACTGCACGTACCTAAATGGGATCTTTTTAAGGAATGAATTGCGGGATTGATGTCATTATTGGGGTATGAACGCAATTAGGCTGGTCAAACTGTGTGGAGTCCGAAGGTCTCCACGCGTTATTTGACCAGCCCAATTGCGTTCATATCCCCGATTTTTACACCTCAACTTCCATTCCTTAAATAAGCTGCCTTTCGGCAATTGCAATCATCATCCGATGAACGCAACATCTTCGGATATGTTCGGATCGCAATTGATCGCATAACAATATACATGAAAATTGTTGATCTTGTTAATATATCCCGATAATGACATTAATCCCGCAATTCATTCCATAAATGAAGTATAAATTAAACGGACAAAAAATAAGTATGAACATTTACAAAGGGCAATACTAGTAACTTAAAAGTACTGCACTTCTTCTAGATGAAATATATTAGTATATGAAGTTTGAAGTAATTCCTCAAAGACTGTCCAAGTTATGCTGCGGACAGAACATTAGTATGTGGACAACAATAATAATAATTAACAAAGGGCAATGACTCACAAAAACTAAACCTAGAGTTATGGTTCATGTGCACCCCACTCCTCCTCAATGAGATCTTTCAGTATATGAAGGTTGTAGTCAATACCTCAAAGACCTTTTCAGTTATGCATTGGACACGTACACGTTCACTACCATTTATAGCTTAGTTTGGAGCATAACGTAGGTGTGAATTTTATAATGAATTATCGAACGTAAAATAAGAGGCTGGAGATTTAAAACGCATTCCTCATTACTTTATGTGAGAGTGAAGTCAACCGAACATCCACCGCCGGCTCGGTTTTCGCAAATCTATAACTCGGATTCTCTCGTTGATAAATCCAGCAAATACAGATAAGTTATTAACTTGTCGTTACCATTTATCTAGTAAAGACCACTATGACGTTGACCTTTGATTGACAAACTCAAAACCGGATTCACCATGAGCAATGTGCATTTTTGGCTTTCGGACTCTAAAGCAAGTCATACACAATTCATAATTCGAAAACAGTTTTCACTTAATATGACTTAAATATTTGACCCCAAATATCAATGATCTTTTGTTTGCTGCTTATATCTGAATGAAACTGCTACGGTTTTACCCTTCTTTGGATCATTAGTGAATGTCCCTTCTGAAGCTTACAGAATTAATTGCATTAACGGGACACATGTTGGCAACAGCGATTTCAAACACACCACAAATACTGTGCCAAAGACACAAGTGTGACCTTTGATCTTGCACGCGACACGAATACGCAAACTCATTTTGAAATGCCTCATTGCAAAGCCACTTTAAAATATTTTTTTTAAAGAACATCCGACCAAAGACCTGTTGAATGTGACCATGGCCTGCACGCGGCACGCCGGCTTCTCATGATGAACAACGCTGTCAGTTGAATTTATAATCAGTTTATGTTCACACACAAGCTTATAGTGGTCTGCCATTCTGACGACCGTGGTTAAACAAACCGAAATAGGTCTGACCAATAGACCCGAGTGTGACCTTGACCTTTGACTCAAGCGACACACTATTAAACTGATTAGGTGAACATATTCTCAACTTTTTTTTCAAATCCTCAAATGCATAGCTAGGTTACAGTACATCCAAGGAAAATACAAGTTATGTTGACCAATGACCCTTTGAGCGTGATTTGACCTTTCAAAAACAGACATGGTTCTAGTACGCAATAAACCTGCTGGTCATGGTTAACTTCTGTGCAAAGTTATGTTCAAATCCCCAAATGAACGGCTAAGGTCTAGTTCAGACAGGTAACTTGCTAGGAACGGTCAGTCTGACGCTGACCTACTTATAGCAGTGTTGAAGACCGGTCAAGGCAAAACACAAGGTCAATTGACAAATGATCCTTAAATAAGTTCATGATCTTTGACTTACAGATGTAGATGTTGCATGCATCACGCCGTCTTCTTGGGATGAGCATCTAGGTCAGGTTATTTAAAAACAACAACACTGCACGCCAAAGTTAATGTTCATATTAGGACAATGCAATATACAATTACTTTAGACCAATGACCCTTTTGTGACCTTGACATTTGACCTATCTTATACGTGATACGTGATTTTAACATCTCAAGAGATTTGCGGACAAGCTAAAATCCAACGAATTTTGACCAAGATCCTTTTTGTGGCAATGTCTTAGCCCAGACAACATCGGACAGACGCACGCATGCACCACGACTAATACAAACTCCGAGGTCATTATTTTGAGCTCATCACAAAATCAAAATTTTCAGGGGGTCAGGTTTCAAAATTCGGCAAAGCAGTTTTATAAGTATTTAATGGTGGGCAAAAATACAAAGACGGTGTATAAATCGATCATTTATATCATATGCACACATTCTGTCCATAAACAATCAACATCACGTCATTTCAAAGAGGAGCACAAAATAGATACATACACAAGATAAGAGGACTCAATTTTGAAAGTTTTAGCCCGTTTGTACTGAAAATTACCATATATAAAATAATGTTTCTTTTGCATTTCTCCTCAACCCAGTCAATATAAGTATGAAGATTGAAGTCAATAACTCTGTTACATATAGAGTAAAGAAGAGAAGAAAAAATGTATAAAATTAATCAATAACTCTAAAAATACCATTCGTAAAATAATGTTTCTTTCTTACAGTACTTCTCAACAAAGTCAACGTGTGTATGATGTTATGGAGAGAAGTAAAACATTAGGTATACAAAAGTCAAAGGGCAACAACTCTTAAAACTACCATACACAAAATAATGTTTCTTTTGCACAGCACGTTTTCTCAACACAGTCAATATATGACACAGTCAATATATGGATGATGTTCAATACCTTAAAATATATGGCGTTATGGAGAAAATTCGACTTCTCCCAGTAATGATTAAAGACAATAACTAAATGATACTATAAACAAAATATTGTTTGAATCTGAATACAATGCTACATCTTCAAGGCAAAATAGATGTACCGGACAATTCAACGCGCTCGTCAATGTGTGATTTTATATTTTAGCTTAGATTGACGTAAAAGTCGCAACCATGCATACCATAATTTTGATAGACAAGTCGAACCAGTTTTATTCCCCGCTGTTTCCATTTCATTAGAATTAAGTTATTAACAGAACGATTTCCTGTATGTTAAAATAAATATGGAAGAAAAACATTTATGAAAGGTATAATATTTTTAAATTAACAAATATAAATGTATGGGTACAATCGAAATGGCTCTTTCGTCAACAAAAACTATTACATCTAACCGGAAAATGCTGACCGCAACCTCAAACCCTGTTCCGAGTCAACATTTTCATATTGTTGTTATTTTCACTGAGCATACTTTTCTTCCATCTTAATCATATAATTTTGATGTGCATAATTTTTATGTGTGTCTTATTTGCTCAACAAAGCAAATATTTATTTGTATAAATATATTAAAGGACACTTTTCTTGATTGATATGAGAAGGTAACCAGACAAATAAATATGCGGGAGCCAATACTCGCCCTTGTGCACGGTTTTCAAGGGGCATGACTTAACAATTGACAAACGAAATTGTCTGAATTCTAAAAGCATAGCATCAAGTAGTCGAAATATTTTTTGAAGATGTTATCAACAATGGAAATTTGTAGAATATACACACACATGTAAATCATTATCAACAATGGAAATTTGCAAAATATACACACGTATTTTAATCAATTTAAACAATGGAAATTTGCAAAATATACACACGTATCTTAATCATTATAAACAATGAAAATTTGCAAAATACACACACATACATGTATGTCAATTATTATATAAAAAGGAAATTTGCAGAATATACACACATATGTCAATCATTATAAACAAAGGAAATTTGCAAAATATACACAAGTATGCCGGCCTCACATTATCTTTGAAAGAAACAGTAACAGTACCTAATAAAATGATAAACCCAACCTTAATCTTGTACTGCATACACATTTAAAGGCTATCATATTTCTGACTTGCGACTCGATCTTAGCGATCAGTTTCAGCAATCAATATCAGCACACGTATGTCAGTCATAACAGGCGATGACAATTTGCAGAATATACACACGTATGTCGACATAGAAAATAAATTTGCAATAAACAGTTTCGAATAAAATACAAAACAGTCAAAATAGTCACACTTATGTCAATAGTTATCAGCAAAGGCAATTAGAAGAATATACACACGTATGTCGGCCTAACAAATATCCTTACATTAACAATATCGATAACAAGAGCTGTCGTAAGACAGCGCGCTCGACTACGCCGCTTTGATTTAGAAGTGAATACAATAACGATGTATTATGTGCCTGTCTAAAGCGATAAAACAATCAAATTAAAAAGTGAACAAGAATCGTGATGTGACAAAACCAGGTTTTAAATGATAGGCAGAAGAGATTCAGTTTCAAATGCTTTCTTCTATTTTTTTGTAACAGTGACCTTGATCCTAAGGGCCCCAAACAAAATCCCATGGAAGTCATCCATAAACTCTTCCTACATATCAAGTTTAGTCACAGTATGTAAACCCTAACTGAAACAGTAACCTATTTTTAGAAACAGTGACCTTGACCCTAGGGGGCCAAAATGCAATCCATGAAAGCAGGTCATAAACTTGACTTTTATAACAAGTGTGGTCACACTTTGTCAACCCTTACTTGAGTTATTCAGTACTAACAATATTTCTATTTTTAGCAACAGTGACCTTGACCATAACTCTCGGGGCCCAAAGCACAATCTCAGGAAAGGTCTCTATAAACTCTTCCTATATACCAAGTTTGGTCACAATATGTAGATCCATACTTAAGTTATACAATACCAACCCTTTCTATTAATAGTAACATTGACCTTGATCCTAGGGGCCTCAAAAGCATTCCAATAAAAGGTCTCCATAAACTCTTCGTATTTACTAAGTTTGGTCTCTTTATGTCAAACCTAGCTAAAAAGCTAAAATTATTCGATACAGACGGTGACTTTGACGCTGCCCTCCCATCAGCCCACCCGAACAATGACATTCAATATGAGAATGCGGTTAAGAATATAAAAATGTGCCTTTCAAAAGAAAAAAAAGAACAAAATATGTAGGGTTAAAATGGAGTTATGTTCCTTGTTGTAGGATGGTCGTCAATAATTCTGCGTAGTATTAAGTGCATTGAATGAAAGGTATATAAGTTTCTTTATTAAAATCCCAACTTGCTCTAAAACTTTAACCTGCCCTTAAACTTTAACCAAAGTCAATCAGGGGCCATAACTTGTATTAAGGATACTATGAAGTTCATGTAACCTCATTGTGTGATGGTCCTGAACAATTGTGTGAAGTATTAAGTCAATGGAATGAAGGGTATTGCACTTATAAGTGAAAATCCCAACTTGCCCTAAAACTTTAACCTGCCCTAAAACTTTAACCGATTTCAATCAGGGGCCATAACTTGTATAAAAGATAATATGGAGTTATGTAACCTCATTGTGTGATGGTCCTGAACAACTGTGTGAAGTATTAAGTCAATTGAACAAAGGGTATAGAAGTTATTAATAAATATCCCAACCTGCCCTAAAACTTTAAACCAAGTTCCATAGTCAATCAGGGGCAATTACTTGTATAAAGGATAATATGGAGTAATCAGGGGCAATTACTTGTATAAAGGATAATATGGAGTTATCTAACCACATTATGTGATGGCCCTACACAACTGTGTGAAGTATTAAGTCACTTGAAGGAAGGGTATTGGACTTATAAGTGAAAATCCCAACTTGCCCTAAAACTTTAACCGGACACCGACGCCAGGGTGAGTAGTATACCCCTCCTTATTCTTCGAATAGTCGTCGAGCTAAAAACCAATCTTTTCATAAGACAATCATACATCTTTATACAAAAAACCAACAACATATGTTAACGCGGACACCGAATTAAAGCCGGATTTTTCAGTCTCACAAATGCGAATTTGCATCAGGAGAAAAACAACATGCTGCTGACGCACATTCTCACTGGTCCGACCCAGTGTTTGACCCGACATTGCCCATAATCACCCTGATCAAAAATGGCATGCTGCGAAATATGACGGAGTTTCTTGAAGATTGGAACAACACTGTTGAATTTGTGAAAGAAAAAAGAAACTTTCACATTTTCTGTTTAATATTTGACCTAATGCCCTACTTTTTTTACCTGAAATGACCCACATTTACATAGGTCTTACATATTGTGCTGGACAAAAGCTCTGACCTAGTTTCCTGATGACTGGATAAATGTTTTTCCTTCATTTTACGTAGTGACCTAGTTGTTACCCGAAATGACCCGAATTCACACCGGTCTTAGGTGTCATGCTGACCAAATGTTCCGACCAAGTTTCATGATGTAAATAGACCTCAACGCATTTTTCACGACACCCGAAAGCCCACCCGCCTAGTTTTCGCTAATTAATAACACATGTTTTCTCAATGAAAAATCCGGCTTAAAGTAACAAAGATTTAATTTTGAAAACAAAAAAATCACTATCTCATATAAAACTTTTTGCATAAGGAACACCTTTCACCGTTTTGTCTGAATTCAAAAGTTCTTGACTGCATTGTTGTCATTCCGTGCAGTCGATGAGCCATTTACCGGTTTACACCAAATCGAAAAACCAATATCTGGAATAACCTGTAAAATAAGAAGAGGTCTTACAGACACTAGTTAAAATAATATTTTGTACATGTATTTGAAAAATTAAAATATTTAACAAAAGGTTTTTTAAACTTGCTCCATTGCATCTACTCAAACATCGATAGTGTTTAATGTTTAACATAATTAGATCTAACTGGCACTTGAAACGTGCATGTATTTACTGTGTATATTTTGGTTGTAATTTTGATTGCTAGATTGACTGGGTGAATATTTGTATTGATCTCAATATTGTATATATATATATATATTGTCAATATTGTTCATTATTATCTCAATATTCGGCCATATGGGTCTTCTGCTCTACAAATAAACATTGCAGCTATATAATCAACTCGACTTCAAAAACAAGATACAATCACACATGTAAAACTGCCCAAAGAACATAATCTCAAATAAATTGCTTTCTAAGGTGAAAATAACCTTTTACATTTACAGAATATGTTATTTACAGCATCGTTGGCGACACACAAGGGCTCATTGTTTGCGATAATGCTAGATCATACAGCATTTGTGAAAACATACGATAATGTAAAGCTCATATTAGATGCTTAAACATCTTTATTTTTGTTTTGCATGGTGCGTCATTATTAGCAAGATATCCATATATACCTTTTTCTATTCCTTAAGGGCTGCAAATATTTCAAAGATGTCTCCTGGTGAGTTTTTCATCACGGCGACGCAAACCTGCTTCAGTTTCTTGAGTCTTTCTTTCTTCTGTTTTCTCCATTCGAGTAGCACATGGTATACAAAGTCCACTCTAAAATCAAAGTGGTCTTTTCTTATTCGTTCCATATCAACTTGCTTTAATCCAAGCTCGATGCCTATTAGCCAAATCTCATTGTGTTTTTTCAAGCGTAATGCAATCTTTGATAAGTGTTTATCAGTTGGAACAATATCTAAATCTACACCTTCGAATGACGATTTTGCCGCTTCCCTGTCCTTAAGAACATCGTTGTACCAACACCCCAGATGTTCGTCTGCTTCCATTGTATGTTGGTCAAGCGTCTTATGATCATCACAAGAAATTTCTCCATCTGCAAGTAGGGCATTTACTCGGAAAAGTCCGACGCCTGGTTTATTAATTGTAGGACACTGAACATGTTCTTCGTATGGTGTTGTTTTTGCGAAGTTCTTTGACCTTGGTAAAAGGCCCAGGATCGCCATCAAGCTGTTGTACAAAACACGTCTTACATCCGTACAAACACCATAATCTATTGCTTGTTTCTTAAGCTTCGACATAAACGACATCCTTGCATAGACGATGTGGTCAACGTACCATAGTCTGAGCTGAGCCTGACTGTTCACTCTAAATACGCCAAAGCTATTGTACATCATATTTTTCCTATCCAGTGATGCAATTTTCCAGTGCCTAATGCAAGCAGCTAGTAGCCTGTGGAAAATAGCTGGTGGCATAAAATTGTCGTTGAAAACAAAACAGAGGGCTACAGTGTTTTGCCGATTTGGTGGATTTGTAATTTCCTCAAGAGCATCTGTAGGCTTTACTTTGAGCTGGCAAGGTAAGATATGAAAGTTTGACCCTGAATGGAGAGGCGCACAAATGGGATCTCTGTATTTAGGATCCACACAGCTGGCGTCATCTTGTTGAACTCTTTCTTTATCTTGTTCTTCGTAATCTTCCAAATGTATTGGCTTGGCCATAATGTTTAAGTATTCCATGTATTCAACGACAACATCAGCGTTGGCTTTGATCTGTGGAGCGCTGTGCTTCAAAATCGCCTGCAGCAATTGCTGATCTAATATAGCAGACTCTTTGTAACTTTGCCACTCTCCAATGAGCTTTGGTGGAACATGTTGCTCTTTGTGGTTGATGAAGCATTTGAAGGCTTCAATGATCCATTGTGGGGACAAAATTACATGTTCTTTCAATTTCTCTGTGTCAAAGTAAAGGATGTTCCCATACATGTGCTGAACTTCCAAAAACAACTGAAGCTGGGCTTTTTCCAAAGGTTGTGGGTTCTCTCTGTTTGTAGCTTCAACCTCACGCAGTGTTACCACTTCTTTTCCGTCCCCTCTCATTTGTTCAAAGGTTTTCTCAAGCTGTATCCATTTCAGCGGATGCTTTTCATTCCAATAGGGTTGAACTTCAGCCACCTTCTTAACTTCATTTCTGATTTCATCAAAAACTGGGTCTTTTGCGTCAAGATTGTTTACGAGAAATTTTCTATCATGCACATGCTTTAAAACATTTGTGCCAATAAATGGTCTCAATGCTTCATTAAATAAGGCATTCATGTGTTCTTCTTTTTCTCCATCTGTGCCTTTCATCTGGTCCTTGTGAGTGCCAATCAGGATGACCGTTGGTTTATCTTCGTGTTCTTGATCATGAATTGAGCTGTACATGTGGATGGAATTCAGCCAAAATTTGAAGGCATCCAGACAGGTGAACTCTTCATGAACCAAACCAGCCAATGATTCACTCTCTTCAACAAGATCCTCCAATTTTTTTGTCATATTCATCAACAAAATGTAAATTGACCGCTTATTCAAAAAAAAGTGGTGGGTTGAATAGTACAAATTCTGCCCCGCGAAGTCCCACACTGAAACAAGCGGTGGATTTCCTTGGATGTCTGTTTCATTTATGATTTCTTCATGGGCTGTGGTATGAATAGTTCGATGAATTTCTACTCTTGGTTCTATTTCATCTGGTTCAATCAATTTTTTTAACTTAATCAAGTCAACTGGAACATTAACAGGAGGCTGAACAGTCTCCTTTACGTGTGTATTATCCTCAGTCTGCTCAGATACATCAATATTTTCTTTCTGCGGTTGTTCATGCTCTACAACAGGCGTAATAGAATCAGCAAAGTCCAACTGTACAAAAGCCCGTTCAAATCTACGTTTTACATTTCGTTTCTGCGTCAAGGCCAGCTTTATCCATTTTTCATTTTCAATCTTACACAAGTGTACATCAATGCCTTCAGTACTTGGTGGATATTGCTCATCAACCGGAAGCTGTGTTGGTCTTTTATTCTTTGAGGCGTCAATTAGGTTATTGACAAGGGATGTTTTTCCAACGGAAAACATGCCAACAACCATTGCTCGAATTCTTTTTACTTCTTCATGGCCCTCTTGCAAAGCTCTAGCAAACATGCGAAGTTCTTCGTCTTTCAAAGTTTTAACTTCCATGGGGATCTGCTCATCAACCTCCGGTTCTTCATTAAGGGCTGCAAATATATATAAGATGTCTCCTGGTGAGTTTTTCATCACGGCGACGCAAACCTGCTTCAGTTTCTTGAGTCTTTCTTTCTTCTGTTTTCTCCATTCGAGTAGCACATGGTATACAAAGTCCACTCTAAAATCAAAGTGGTCTTTTCTTATTCGTTCCATATCAACTTGCTTTAATCCAAGCTCGATGCCTATTAGCCAAATCTCATTGTGTTTTTTCAAGCGTAATGCAATCTTTGATAAGTGTTTATCAGTTGGAACAATATCTAAATCTACACCTTCGAATGACGATTTTGCCGCTTCCCTGTCCTTAAGAACATCGTTGTACCAACACCCCAGATGTTCGTCTGCTTCCATTGTATGTTGGTCACGCGTCTTATGATCATCACAAGAAATTTCTCCATCTGCAAGTAGGGCATTTACTCGGAAAAGTCCGACGCCTGGTTTATTAATTGTAGGACACTGAACATGTTCTTCGTATGGTGTTGTTTTTGCGAAGTTCTTTGACCTTGGTAAAAGGCCCAGGATCGCCATCAAGCTGTTGTACAAAACACGTCTTACATCCGTACAAACACCATAATCTATTGCTTGTTTCTTAAGCTTCGACATAAACGACATCCTTGCATAGACGATGTGGTCAACGTACCATAGTCTGAGCTGAGCCTGACTGTTCACTCTAAATACGCCAAAGCTATTGTACATCATATTTTTCCTATCCAGTGATGCAATTTTCCAGTGCCTAATGCAAGCAGCTAGTAGCCTGTGGAAAATAGCTGGTGGCATAAAATTGTCGTTGAAAACAAAACAGAGGGCTACAGTGTTTTGCCGATTTGGTGGATTTGTAATTTCCTCAAGAGCATCTGTAGGCTTTACTTTGAGCTGGCAAGGTAAGATATGAAAGTTTGACCCTGAATGGAGAGGCGCACAAATGGGATCTCTGTATTTAGGATCCACACAGCTGGCGTCATCTTGTTGAACTCTTTCTTTATCTTGTTCTTCGTAATCTTCCAAATGTATTGGCTTGGCCATAATGTTTAAGTATTCCATGTATTCAACGACAACATCAGCGTTGGCTTTGATCTGTGGAGCGCTGTGCTTCAAAATCGCCTGCAGCAATTGCTGATCTAATATAGCAGACTCTTTGTAACTTTGCCACTCTCCAATGAGCTTTGGTGGAACATGTTGCTCTTTGTGGTTGATGAAGCATTTGAAGGCTTCAATGATCCATTGTGGGGACAAAATTACATGTTCTTTCAATTTCTCTGTGTCAAAGTAAAGGATGTTCCCATACATGTGCTGAACTTCCAAAAACAACTGAAGCTGGGCTTTTTCCAAAGGTTGTGGGTTCTTTCTGTTTGTAGCTTCAACCTCACGCAGTGTTACCACTTCTTTTCCGTCCCCTCTCATTTGTTCAAAGGTTTTCTCAAGCTGTCTCCATTTCAGGGGATGCTTTTCATTCCAATAGGGTTGAGCTTCAGCCACATTCTTTACTTCATTTCTGATTTCATCAAAAATTGGGTCTTTTTCATCAAGATTGTTTACGAGAAATTTTCTATCATGCACATGCTTTAAAATATTTGTGCCAATAAATGGTCTCAATGCTTCATTAAATAAGGCATTCATGTGTTCTTCTTTTTCTCCATCTGTGCCTTTCATCTGGTCCTTGTGAGTGCCAATCAGGATGACCGTTGGTTTATCTTCGTGTTCTTGATCATGAATTGAGCTGTACATGTGGATGGAATTCAGCCAAAATTTGAAGGCATCCAGACAGGTGAACTCTTCATGAACCAAACCAGCCAATGATTCACTCTCTTCAACAAGATCCTCCAATTTTTTTGTCATATTCATCAACAAAATGTAAATTGACCGCTTATTCAAAAAGAAGTGGTGGGTTGAATAGTACAAATTCTGCCCCGCGAAGTCCCACACTGAAACAAGCGGTGGATTTCCTTGGATGTCTGTTTCATTTATGATTTCTTCATGGGCTGTGGTATGAATAGTTCGATGAATTTCTACTCTTGGTTCTATTTCATCTGGTTCAATCAATTTTTTTAACTTATTCAAGTCAACTGGAACATTAACAGGAGGCTGAACAGTCTCCTTTACGTGTGTATTATCCTCAGTCTGCTCAGATACATCAATATTTTCTTTCTGCGGTTGTTCATGCTCTACAACAGGCGTAATAGAATCAGCAAAGTCCAACTGTACAAAAGCCCGTTCAAATCTACGTTTTACATTTCGTTTCTGCGTCAAGGCCAGCTTTATCCATTTTTCATTTTCAATCTTACACAAGTGTACATCAATGCCTTCAGTACTTGGTGGATATTGCTCATCAACCGGAAGCTGTGTTGGTCTTTTATTCTTTGAGGCGTCAATTAGGTTATTGACAAGGGATGTTTTTCCAACGGAAAACATGCCAACAACCATTGCTCGAATTCTTTGTACTTCTTCATGGCCCTCTTGCAAAGCTCTAGCAAACATGCGAAGTTCTTCGTCTTTCAAAGCTTTAACTTCCATGGGGATCTGCTCATCAACCTCCGGTTCTTCATTAAGGGCTGCAAATATATCAAAGATGTCTCCTGGTGAATTTTTCATCACGGCGACACAAACTAGCTTCAATGTCTTGAGTGTTTTATTCTTCTGTTTTCTCCATTCGAGTAGCACATGGTATACAAAGTCCACTCTAAAATCAAAGTGGTCTTTTCTTATTCGTTCCATATCAACTTGCCTTAATCCAAGCTCGATGCCTATTAGCCAAATCTCATTGTGTTTTTTCAAGCGTAATGCAATCTTTGATAAGTGTTTATCAGTTGGAACAATATCTAAATCTACACCTTCGACTGACGATTTTGCCGCTTCCCTGTCCTTAAGAACATCGTTGTACCAACACCCCAGATGTTCGTCTGCTTCCATTGCATGTTGGTTACATATCTCGTGATCTTCACAACAAATTTCTCCATCTATAAGTAGGGCATTTACTCGGAAAAGACCGACGCCTGGTTTATTTATTGTAGGACACTGAACATGTTCTTCGAATGGTGTTGTTTTTGCGAAGTTCTTTGACCTTGGTAAAAGGCCCAGGATCGCAATCAAGTTGCGGTACAAAACACGTCTGACATCCGTACAAACACCAGAATCTATTGCTTGTTTCTTATGCTTCGACATAAATGAAATCCTTGCATAGACGACGTGGTCGACGAACCATAGTCTGAGCTTATCCCGACTGTTTACTTTAAATACGCCAATGTTATTGTACATCATATTTTTCCTATCCATTGATGCAATTTTATAGTGCCTAATGCAAGCAGCTAGTAGCCTGTGGAAAATAGCTGGTGGCATAAAATTGTCTTTGAAAACAAAACAGAGGGCTTCAGTGTTTTGCTTTCGTGGATTTGTTATTTCCTCAAGAGCGTCTGTAGGCATTACTTTCAGCTGGCAAGGTAAGATATGAAAGTTTGAACATGAATGGAGAGGCGCACAGATGGGATCTCTGTATTTAGGATCCACACAGCTGGCGTCATCTTGTTGAACTCTTTCTTTATCTTGTTCTTCGTAATCTTCCAAATGTATTGGCTTGGTCATAATGTTTAAGTATTTCATGTATTCAACGACAACATCAGCGTTGGCTTTGATCTGTGGAGCGCTGTGCTTCAAAATCGCCTGCAGCAGTTGCTGATCTAATATAGCAGACTCTTTGTAACTTTGCCACTCTCCAATGAGCTTTGGTGGAACATGTTTCTCTTTGTAGTTGATGAAGCATTTGAAGGCTTCAATGATCCATTGTGGGGACAAAATTACATGTTCTTTCAATTTCTCTGTGTCAAAGTAAAGGATGTTCCCATACATGTGCTGAACTTCCAAAAACAACTGAAGCTGGGCTTTTTCCAAAGGTTGTGGGTTCTCTCTGTTTGTAGCTTCAACCTCACGCAGTGTTACCATTTCTTTTCCGTCCCCTCTCATTTGTTCAAAGGTTTTCTCAAGCTGTATCCATTTCAGGGGATGCTTTTCATTCCAATAGGGTTGAGCTTCAGCCACCTTCTTTACTTCATTTCTGATTTCATCAAAAACTCGGTCTTTTGCATCAAGATTGTTCACGAGAAATTTTCTATCATGCACATGCTTTAAAATATTTGTGCCAATAAATGGTCGCATTGCTTCATTAAAGAAGGCATTCATGTGTTCTTCTTTGTCTTCTTCTGTGCCTTCCATCAAGTCCTTGTGAGTGCCTATTAGGATGACTGTTGGTTTATCTTCGTGTTCTTGATCATGAATTGAGCTGTACATGTGTATGGAATTCAGCCAAAACTTGAAGGCATCCAGACAGGTTAACTCTTCATGAACCAAACCAGCCAATGATTCACTTTTTTCAACAAGATCCTCTAACTTTTTGGTCATATTCATCAACAAAAGGTAAACTGATCGCTTGTTCAAGAAAAAGTGGTGGGTTGAATAGTACAAATTCTTCCCCGCGAAGTCCCACACTGAAACAAGTGGTGGATTTCCTTGAATGTCTGTTTCTTTTATGACTTCTTCATGAGCTGTGGTATGAATAGTTCGAGAAATTTCTTCTCTTGGTTCTATTTCATCTGGTTCAATCAATTTCTTTAACTTATTCAAGTCAACGTTTGGAACATTAACAGAAGGCTGAACAGTCTCCTTTACTTGTGTACTTTCATCAGTCGGTTCAGATACATCCATATTGTCTCCATGATGTTGTTCATGCTCCACAACAGGCGTAATAGAATCAGTATTGTCAAACAGTTCAAAAGCCCGTTCAAATGTACGTTTTACATTTCGTTTCTGCGTCAAGGCCAGCTTTTTCCATTTTTCATTTTCAATCTTACACAAGTGTACATCAATGCCTTCAGTACTTGGTGGATATTGCTCATCAACCGGAAGCTGTGTTGGTCTTTTATTCTTTGAGGCGTCAATTAGGTTATTGACAAGGGATGTTTTTCCAACGGAAAACATGCCGACAACCATTGCTCGAATTCGTTGTACCTCTTCATGGCCCTCTTGTAAAGCTCTAGCAAACATTGCACGTTTTTCGTCATCAGATATTTCAACTTCCATGAGAATCTGTTCATCATCCTCTGGTTCTTCTGGCTCATTCTCATTATAGATCTCTTTCCATATGGTCTCTGCCAATCCTTGCTTGTTCCAGCAAAGAAGGAATATTCGGAGAATTTGCTTTGTTTCTTCAAGGCTTACACCAAGCTTCACAGACACAACATTTTCAAAGTACCTCATTATTTCAGACACATTTCTCCAGCTCAGGTCTCCTCCTTCGATGCATTCTTTGACTACCTGCTTTATCTCATCATCAAGTTGGGCTTTTCCGATTTCAGAGAGGTTAGCCCTTACTTCTTTTAGAATGTTAACCACTTCTTTATTCTGCTCATCATCATTCTGCATCAGGCTCTCTGCTGAGCCTCCGTTGTCAGCCATGATGAATCAGGACCGATTTAGACTGAAAAGAGATTATTACGCATGTTGTGATGTGATGAAGAAGTACTTAGTTTAGGTGGTGGATTACGTTGCTCCGTCAGAGTTGACTTTCAAAATATAATATCTTTCAAATTCTATGAAAATTCGCCAGAATGATTTCAGGTATGTTTCCTCATTTTTGCTAAAATGATGCAAAAAACGCTATTTAACAACATTGTATTTTCTGCACTTTTTTGCTACCTTTGGCGTCGTTCGACTGCCGCTTTTAATCATAAAGTTATGTGACTTGTCGTATCAGCTTTCGATACTCAATGACTTCTCAATGATAATTGTTCTTTATCGTTTTTGAGACTGTGCCAGATAGAGGTGAAGTAAACAAAGCATTCATCTATATTATATATATTTCTGAATTTTGAGAAATGATGAAAGAAGCTTATGTAAAGTTTTGGAATGAAATTACCTAGAAGTGCGAGCCTTAATTTGTATAGCCCCATCAATCAATATACAGTAATTAATCGAAGAAATAAGGGCGATAATTTGCATTATATGCAAAAACAATTCTTTAAATTGTTTATTCAAGTAGGTTTGCTGTTTGGGTTCCGTTGTATGAAATATCAGTATAATACATCAAGTAATAACAGAGATATTAAACTATGAATTTTAAGTTGAAAAATCGCAATAATTCGCATTATATACAATACTGAGTTATCTAACATGCCGCAAGTAGGTTGTATAGTTGGGAAGACATGCGTATAGTTTATTTAAGTACATTTATTTGTTGATATATTGAATAAAACGTTGTAACATGTAAAACCTTAACCAGAATTTCGGAGAATAGATAAATAATCAAGAGCACAAACTTGCATTATACACAACATAGAGTTATATAACTTTAGTAAAATGCATAATTGAGTATCGAGGTAGATACAAAGCATAGTTTGATAGAGAAATTGGCAATGAATACAAATATCAATGTCTTATTATATTGCATTCTTACGGGCCATCCATAATGTCATGTATAGTAAATACAACAGAAAACACTGACATGATTACCCTATGTACTGATACATGCCACTTCCGTTCAATTTCAGCTTATATCTATTTATATTCTCAACTTCTTTCATTGAAACTTTAGTACATCTTCTTATTAGTACTAATGCACCATGGCTCTTTTGTTGACAAAATTAGCACAATGATTCTACACCAACAATATATCGTAAAAAGGGTTGAGTTGCTTAAGCTATATAGCGCTCAATGTAATATAAGCAGTGAGATCTGTGTTGTTCCCTATGGCTAGATTTTGCTGCCTTGTAAACATTGCTAGGTCGATTTTGATTCAGGTTGCTGTGTAGAAAATCTGCATCTTGAATTAACTCAATTATGAACCAAAAGTAATTTAAAAACCCAGTCTGTTGCTTAGATAAGGGTGGACCTGATATTAAACTAAAGGACATAGATGGCCCTAAATGGCTCACCTGATTAAAACGACAAATAAGCAAGTGTTCATTAAAGATGTTGCTGCTTGCTCAGAAGTTAAGTGGTTCCTGAGTAATTTGACGGTCGATAAGGAGGTTGGTCCATTTAAAGGCAAATGAGTAATATTTCTATGTAAGTGAAAACATTGTCAGCTGGTTGTTCCCAGGCAAGAGATATGATGGTAACGAAAATCGACTGTTGCTATGGAACTCAATTGATGCTAAGAAAAATGTTCATATGAATGTAGGTAGTTCATAGGGAAGAAACTGGTTGCTCAGGAAGTCATTGTTTGCTAAGAAGGTCGTTTGTTCTTAAGGAAATCTTTGGATGAAGAATAAGTCATTAGTTGCTATAGATGACGATAATTGCTTATGTAATCATTGGTTGCTCAAAAGTCATTGTTTGCAAATCATTAATTCCAAGGAAGACAATGATTGCTTTTGATGAAGGATGTTGGTAAGGTAGTCCTTGGTTGCTAAGGAAGTTATATATTTTTGGATGTAGGTAGATGGTAAGGAAGCAAGCGGTTGCTAAAAAGGTTAATGGTCACTAAGTTAATTAATGGTTGCCAAGTAGGACATTGGTTGCTAAGGAAGTAAGTCGTTACTAAGCAAATCATTGGTTAGCTGCTAAGGAGGTCAGTGGTAATTTAGGAAGACATTGGTTGGTGAGGAAGTGATTGGTTGCTAAGGAAAGCACTGGTGACGTAGAAAGTGAATGGTTGATAAGGAAGCAATGTGTTGCTATGGAGGTTGTTTGTTACCAAGAAATAAAGTGGCTGCAAAAGAAGCCATTGTTTGCTTAGAACATGTAAAGTAATGTTTATAAAGAAGTCATTGGTTGTGAAGGCTGCCATTGGGTGCTATGGTTATAAGTAGTAACTAACCACAACATCAGGCTACATATCAACTATCAAGGGAATGGGTTTTGAGATATCAGAGAAGATTTGTTTGAGTTTTACAATATAAATTAATAGAAAACCTGCGACACCCGGGGTTGGGCCAGCATTGACTCGATTGGCCATAATTTGAACAATCTTGGTAAAGGTACATACAATATATATATATATATGTATAGGGTCTGAAACTTGCAGTTTCAGAGAAGAAGATTTTCAAAGAATTCACAATATAAGTATATGGTAAACCTGAGACACCTTTGATGGTGCCAGCGGTTTCTGAGGAGAAGATTTTCAATGTTTTCCATAAACATGTAGTAATAAAGTGAAAACTTCACGAGCTTTGACAAACCAACATGGCTGAAAGATTTTGATAAAGGACGCCATTAAAACATTTTCAAGGAAATATTTTGAAATCTGACCAGAATATTTTACGACGATTTTCAAAGATTTTTTTTCCTTTTGGTTACCATGGCAACCAGAGTTTTACATTAAACAGTTTTATTTTTGGGAATAAGGAAGAGGACCTACCAAGGAACAGTCATGTGCAATTGGCCTGATCTGATGTCTAAGTGGTTCAGTAAAATTTGTTTGAAGTTAAAAGTTGACAAAGGACGGACGGACGGATGGCGGACATTCCTCCTATCAAAATAGCTCACGCTCATTACTTTGTGCTCGGGTGAGCTAAAGCTAAGGTGAGCATAAAGGCAATATTAGCCCTTCTGTTTAAAATGTGCCTGAAATTATTTATATACGCAAGTTGTACCATTCATACGAAAAGCTTGTCTGTGGTTTTATGATACACCCCTGACATGTCATTACCATGGTTTCATCATCGCTGTTGTTGTTAAGTGTGATCTGAATGTTGGCCATAATTTATGAACAATATTCACATTGAACTGGATACACTGGGGCAATTTCCAACGAAAGGGCAATGATCAACAATGTATATTTATTTATATTATTTTTTAAACATTCAATTCGGATATTTTTACAATCATACGAGTTACACTGTATTTACAAAAAGACACAATATCAACAAACAATATCATTAATGTTTGTGTCTTACACAAAGCCATTAAATATATATTTACATGGTTCTGTTATCAATTGTGATCAACAATGAGTTTAAAAAGTGAAATATGTTAAGGTTTCCATCTTTTTCAAATTATAAAATGGCTGATATTGTAGCTGAAAAATTGATCCCAATTAAAACTATGGCGATCAGTAAACACCTTCCTATCATTGAATATTTCATTGTTTTTAACATGTCATCACTGACATTATTTCAAAAGCGTAGTTAAAAATAACATTAGATATTTTAATTTCTTTCAAAGAAAAGTCAGTGGCATTTGCACAATGAAGACATTGCTGAAAGTTTGAATGTTCAAAAGTACTGACAAGCATGTGACTGAAATAACATTTTTTTCCAAGGCCTAAAAAAAAATACATTTGGTTCGGGTTACCCGACTCTACCTACGGAATAGGCGCCGACCCTACCGTTTTTATAGTCAGTTTGAAAAATAAATGAAAAACTAAAATAAAAATAAATTGTTTCGGTTTTTTTTTAATTGCTTTTCAATATGTAGTTTAAACCTTAAATCCTTATACTGAAGATAGCTTTAACACCATTCTCCAATGATGAAAATGATATTCGTATATAAAGCCTAATAAAAAAATATATATATAAAGCCTACCTACCCTACCTATTTTTGAAAAGGATGTAACCCTAACCAAACATATTTTTTTTTTAGGCCCAATGCATTGTATTGGAGAAATGTTTTCCATAGTACTGAATCAAGAGTCTAAAAAAACTCTTACCATGTGAAACAAATATTCTACTAGTACTAGATATTGGGCTGACTGATCAGAACTTTGTTAATGTTATCAAGGTTGTTAACTTAGTATTAATTAATTTTCAAATCGTTTCTACTCTCAAAGTTGAATGGATATACTTGTAATCTGTTGTATTTTAACAAGATTTGTGACAAATGTTTTCGGCTTTGCTTGTTTATATTTAAATATGTGAGCCGATCATTAAATAGTTCACGTTTAAAAATTAACAACGATGTCGTAAATCACGTTGTTAACTTAAAACAAAGTTCCGAACAACCGGCCAATTCATTTATATAAATAATCAACACAAAAATAAAACAAACAAGTTTATTGGTCTTCAAAAATGGCAAAACATGTCAATAACGCCTGATTTCAGTTGAAATTACAAGCAAAAACACAAACAGTAATACCTTGATATACGATGTTTTTCAGCCGTTTATTTTTAGAAATTTGTTATCGGCAAGCAGATTAAATTATGGATATATCAGAGAACTAGCTTATCGTTGGTCGGACACCTCAAAGAATAACGATTCATAAAACTATAAGCGATACAAACACATCTGTTTTAGTTTTTGCTAAATTAACTTAAAAAGCAGGCTTATATAATTCAAACTGAAACATACAGACAGCAACTTCGAATTCAGTTATCATTTTAGGATAACAAAGCCCATATTTACAACCAAGCCATGCCGATCTACCATTTGCATGTTATAATAAACAATACATTTCTATATTATTGCTCAAAGATGTCAAGATATTCATATTCTTAAAGAAACACATGTAACAATGCAGTCTGTGACCACAAAACTCGAGCCACATTTGTCAGTTAGTTGTTTCTACAAGACAGCACCCTGAAAATACATTATTCACATAATTAATAAATATATATAACACTTAAAATGGTAAACCGTTTAAATTTATAATCTAAGCTAAATGTGAACTATTTTCTGACATGAACTTGCATGTTAGCCTTAATATTTTTTGTTTTAAAAACTAACCTTAATAGTCACTAATTGTGCCTTGATAAGTAACCTAATTTGGTGCAACATTAAGTCAATATTTGGCCCACATTGAGCACCTGTATCTCCTCTTTCATTCAAATTCCATAATATATAATATTGGTACTTGAACACAAGCACTTGTCTTCCTATATTACCATCCAGATCTCAACGGGAGGGGGGGGGGGGGCAATATATATCATAAACTCGGGGAAAGCTCACATGCTATCAGAATTTGCAATGGTAAACATGACTTAAAAAATATTTTGCAAATACATGTACATGTACTTTATCTAACAAGAGCACCGCGAAACGGAGCATTATACGCCCGAAGAAGATTCGGCTCGAGGTCCTTTTAATGTAGTGATGATTTGTATAAAGTTATTTGAAAAACGCTTTATTAGTTACCAAGTTATGGCCCGGACACGGAATTGCTAACGGACGAGTAACAAAGATGTGGCCCGGACACAGAATTGCTAACGCCCCCCCCCCCCATGGTGATTCTAGTCTTTGAGGTATGGACCTGGAAATTGTGCGCGACACATCCTTTTAATGTAGTGATGATTTGTATAAAGTTATTTGAAAATCGCTTTATTAGTTACCAAGTTATGGCCCGGACACGGAATTGCTAACGGACGAGTTACAAAGATGTGGCCCGGACACAGAATTGCTAACGCCCCCCATGGTGATTCTAGTCTTTGAGTTATGGCCTGGACATGGAATTGCTAACGTCCCCCCCCCCATGGTGATTCTAGACTTTGAGGTATGGACCTGGAAATTGCTTGTGACACATCCTTTTAATGTAGTGATGATTTGTATAAAGTTATTTGAAAATCACTTTATTAGTAACAAAGATGTGGCCCGGACACAGAATTGCTAACGCCCCCCCCCCATGGTGATTCTAGTCTTTGAGGTATGGACCTGGAAATTGCGCGCGACACATCCTTTTAATGTAGTGATGATTTGTATAAAGTTATTTGAAGATCGCTTTATTAGTTACCAAGTTATGGCCCGGACACGGAATTGCTAACGGACGGACAGACGGACAGACAGACGGACAGACGATGGAGGCCATAACATAATACGACCCTTCGGGCGTATAAAAATGACAAACAGACCTGAAATATCTTCCTAAATTCGTAAATTTTACAATGCAAATCGTGTAAGGTCTTTTTCTCAAAATGGACAAAAAAAGCTCTGGCATCATGTAAGTAAACGACCCCATTTCCCCTATGAAAGGCCCTCGCCACCATTTCCTTAAAAAATGGGGAAAACAACACACAACTCATTACCAATTTTAACTTACCATTTTACTCCACTACTTTAACATCAGTCCTCTAGCCATTCCAGATGTTTGCTTAAACTGAAATGCATTAAATATTCACTTCAATGCAAAAACCAAAGCAATGGTGTTCATAAACAAGCAAATCTGTTGAATTGATATCCCCCACCAGATTGGCAAAGTAGATGGCATGAAAAGCATGTGTATGTGAAATATTCCAATAAGAACATGCACTACGGCTGAAAAGGGATGGACTCTTATGAATAAAGGATATGAAATATGATATTGTTTGCAACAGGTTAAATTAAAACTAGAAAGGCCGCAATGCGACGAAACCTGATTTTCAATGATTGACAGAAGGACTTCAACCTTCCTTGTGAGATTCACTTTCAACTGTGTATCTATTTTTATTCACAGTGACCATGACCTTGACCCTCAAGCACCAAATACAATCCCATGAAAGTCCTCCACAAACTCATCCCTCAAACCAAGTTTGTTCACAATATGTCAAGCCTAACTGAAGTTATGGTGAAGTTATTCAGTACCAAGCGGTTATCCATTTTTAGTGTCCATTGCGAAATCACGAGGAACTCCGTAAACTCTTCCTTTATATCAAGGTAGGTCACAATATGGTAAGACTGACTTAAGTTATTTAGTACCAACCGTTTTTTTCTATTTTAGTAACAGATAAAGGTCTCCATAAACTCTTCATATATATGATGTTTGGTCAAGATATGTCAACTCTAAACAAAGTTATTCAGTTTCACCATTTTTTTCTATATTAGTAAGTGACATTGACATTGACACCAGGGCCTCCAAAAGCAATTCAGTGAAATATCTACATAAATTCTTTCTTAATACCAAATTAACTCAATATATGTTAACACTTACTGAAGTTACTCATTTCAACCGTTTTGTTTCTATTCCTAGTGACAGTGACCTTGCCCTTGACCCTAAACGCAATCCCATGAAAGGTCTCTATAAAATCTTCATAATTATCAAATAAGATCAACCCTAACTCGAGTGATTCAGTTTCCATCATTGTTCTATTTTTAGAAACAGTTCCCTTGAACTTCATCAGAGGGGACCCAATTACAATCCCATTGAAGGTCTCCATCAACGTTTCTTTAATATTAAGTTAATTCAAGATATGTCAACCCTAACTAAAGTTTTTAAGTTTCAACAGTTTTTCTATTTTTAGTGACAGTGACCTTGACCCTGACCCAAGGGGTTCCAAACGCAATCGCATGGAAGGTATTTTTAATCTCTTCGTTTATAAAAAGTTTGGTCGAGATATGTCAAACCCAACTAAAGTTATTTAGTTCCATATGTGAGCTTGACGCCGCCCGCCTTGTCGCCCAAACAACGACGTATGTCATTCTAATAATCATGTTTCGATCACGCTGGTTAATTTTTTTTGATCCAACATAACCTATTTTTAAACTAAAAAAATATTTCATCAAGTCCAGATTGGACCAAAAATTAATAGCCTTTTAAGGTTTTTGAAGATATGACATAGTGACCTAGTCTTTGACAGCACATGACCTTATTTCAAACTAAAGATAATCAAGGAAAACATTTAAATAAAGTTTTTATCGATATTTGACTAAATATATATACAATATATCTAACTTGTATTCAAAACGATTCCTAAGATTTGACCCTGTTACCATGTTTTAACCCTATGTGACCCACATTTACAAGTGGTCAATATTTTATCAAGGAAAACATAATGATAAAGTTTAATGAATATAGGACCAGATATATTGCCTCTAGTATGTATCTAAGATTTTTTCTACGATTTGACTTAGTGAAATAGTTTTTGACACCATGTGACCTAGTTTACTATTCCTAGAGTTCATCAAGGAAAACATAATGTTAAAGTTTCATGAATATTAAACCAAATATAATATCTGAAGTCTGTTCAAAAGATTTGACCTAAGTGGCCTAGGTTTTTACCCCAGGTGACACACATTTACACGAGGTCAAGATTATATCAAAGGGGATATTCCGACCTAGTTTGACACATCTGTACTAAGATAAGGTTCCAGACAGAAAAAGATAAGTGAAGGTAATACGGACGGATCGAATAATGGTCAGATGGACAAGGCCAAAACAAAATCCTCCTCCCAAAACCTTCAGTTCGGGTGGAGATTATAATTTCAGGAACATTTGTAAAAAGCTTCATACACAAATTAAACTTCAATAACTGAGGTCATCCTTTACGAAAGGCAAACAAACTTGTGCCATTATCGACTCTGTATTCTAGCTTCTTCATAGACCCTGTTTGTATTGATGACTACATGAGTACAAAATAAAGCAAACACTTTTAAACATTTATTAATATAATATGATACTATGTTTATTGGAAGTATACACGGTGGTTAGTAAACCAGCAATCAAGATACATTGTTTCAAGCTTAACATGCACAAACAATTCTTGACAGGTTCCCTATTAACATTTAAATATTTCTGCATTTTTTATGAACTTTTATATCAACATCAATTTCATTGTTGGGTAATGGTGTAAAAATAATGGCGATTGCTTTACTGTTCCGATATGGGAGTGATTGTGCTGACGAAAACACGGAAACCACTCTCAAACATGGTACAAGTAAAATTGAGAAAATGTACCTTTTTTCATTTCTGTGACTTTTTAAACTATTTTTTACATTAACTTTCAAACTGAAACATAAACATTACCATGTGTTTAAGTTTTATGATGATGATGATGATGATGATGATGATGATGATGATGATGATGATGATGTTGATGATGATAATGATTATGATGATGATTCGGTATGTAACCAGGTCTAAGTTTTAATATTGTGGTTATCTCCCTTTGACCATTCATGATTATTGAAAGTATAATAACCTATGTGACCTTTTGTGATCATCAGGTGTGACCAGTTCTTTGCTTAGTTTTGGAGGGAATTTGAGGTCATTGTTCACCTGACTTCTGTGGTAGCCACTACTGGTAGGCACAGCTGATGTATTTTATATGATGTAACTTTCAAGACATTTCAAGAGGTTAGTCATGGTATTATTTCTAATTCTTTATGATTGCAGTTGAATTGTTGTTTGTATTTAAATTGTAGTTATTGCATTGTTTTACAATTCAACATGGCGGCATATAAATGTATATTGTGTATTCTTGGCATGAAGATACCACATTCTTCTGTGCACTTATCACATTCTTATTTTTACAACCAGACAGACTAACACGGGCACAGTTTGGATGATACAGAACGGAGAGTGAGTTGTAGTAATAGACTACCCGATCCACAATCGGTATGTAAAATGTATTGTTGCTGTGTTAGTTTTGTGCTTTATGTGTTTTATAGTTTTCTATGTATTTTAGCAATGATCACGGCCACTAGATTATCTCAGCTAAATTTGAATAGTTGTTATGACTTATATTTTATTTAGAAGTCATTAATTTATTTCTATTGATAATATGTATGAATTACTATGTATTAATTCTTTATATTATGCTTATGATTGTTATTTCTGTATTTTCAGAGTACGTCATATTATACTACTCGTATTGGATATTATGCTACATTAAAAGTTGAAGTGTGAGCAGCTTTGAGTTTCCTTAGAACTAGGATATATAATGAACCCTTAACTGACGAGCTAGTCCGGAAATATTGGCGCCCAACCATATGGATTATTCTAGTAACATTTAAGTGCCAGTGTTACATCTATATCAGTCTGTTTCTAAACTTTCCTTAAAAATTTATACAACGAAAACATATCTGATTGTTTAAAATTCCTCAGGAGGGAACTTAACTCGCATAAAGAGTAAGACATTTGAGCTGAGGAATAGTTTTCAAGAAGCAAACTTAATAACTTTATGTATGGTTGAGGACACTCATTTTAGTGCTAGGGAGGAACAGTGACGGGCATTTACTCAATATTATATATTGGGAGGACATTTCGGACGTTGGAACATAGGACGCTTTGGTCGTGAGAACTTCGCCGATACGGTCGTTGGAGCCCAGGAACGTTACGGAGCCTAGGACGTTTTCGTTCGTTAGAGTGCATCAGGATACATCAGGATAGGAACCAGGAGGACATGTTTTAAAAGTGAACACTGAACATTGTGTAATATAGTGACATTTTATCTAGTGGCCATATTTACAGTTTTCCTAAACAACAGCGTGTGAGTACCATTGTTTTTAAACAGTATTCAAATATTGCAGTTTCCTTTTCTTTATTTTTTTAAAAAAATCCATTTATTATAACGGTTTTATTCCGAAGTTGACTGCAATGCTTGATATTGTTGATATTTTAATGTGAGATATTGTAGCCTGAATGAAAAGAAAGTCACTTGCATGTTAAAATAATTAATTTCCAGCTAAAAGGTGAAGGCTTAATGGTGAAGGTCTTGTTTTACTAAGTTTCTCATCTATTAAACAGCAACTTTCTCTCTGATAATTCTTTCAAAAAACATTGACATGCTTATGCCGCTATTTTGAATTAGAAACTACTCTATTTATTTCATTTCGAATAACATTTGACTGCAATCATTTAAGGTATTTACCATCCGTGAATTGCTTACATTTTGACTAATTGAACGGAATTTTATGATTTAATTTCATATTGGTAGAGCACCTGGTAGTAGGCCTTAAATATTAATTTTAATCACTGGTGTATTTCTTTGAAATCAAGTGTAATTACTATTTCGGTTGTGTATTGGTTTCATTTGACACATGTAAACAAATCTCTCAGCTGATTGAGGTCACATTCCAGAGTCACATGTTTCTGTTTTGATACTGAATATTCCCTGCATTCTGATTGGCCGGTGAATGTTTTGCTGAATAATTTCTAATTTCTGATTGGCTGTTAATTTTTGTATTGCTTACGTCATAACATAGTTTCTCCTTTACTGCATTGTGATGGGTTGACCTATGACATTGACATTGAACTCTGACACAGACTCTGTTTGTACATTATACTTGACAGTGGAGAACATTTAGGCTGACAGTTGATTGAATAACACAATTATTTGATCATCAATTACTTTGATGAAAAAAAATAGTTTGAATTATTTGTAGTTCGTAGTAGTAGTAGCATATACATTTAGAGAATAGGATAGCTATTTGATAATATTTAAAGAAATATTTATTTTATAATTGTGATAAATAAATACATACACAGCTGGTAGAAATGAAATTTATTTAATTAAATTTCTGTTATACCAGTAGCTGAAGATTAAATAAATCAGTTGGATTACACCGTTGAACCGTGGGAAATGTAACTGGTGTTTACATTCACATTTCTCTTCATTAGATTGAAAGTTGAATTATATCAAATAAAACTTTAGTTAAATTATTGGAAATTCATTGTATTATAAATAAATACTTTGATAATTTATGATTTAGCTTTGAGAAATGTAATTGTAGTAACAATTACTGTTCTTACAGCTGCCAAATAGGATTAATTTCTGAGATTACCTTATCATTGTATGAATATATAACAGTTCGGATTATTGAGGAAATTACTTAACTAATTTGGATTAATTTAGAAATAATTTAATTTATAATTTATAATTCTTTAATTTCTGAACTTTGATTTTTGGAATTTAATAAACACTAGGCATCAATAAGTAATAATTAGATTACTAATTTAAATTGGATTATAAAATTATTTAAATTATTTGATAGTTTTGCATTTTTATTTGTGTTCAATCTTTATTTTTTTACTTTGTTGGAATTAATTTTGCTGGAACACTTTGACTAGATATTTATGTAATGCAACCAATTGACCTGATAATTTTCTGGTGATATTTTGCCTGAAATAACTTTGTGCATTTCATGCAGGGTATTGATTGATGATACTTAGATGATGAATGGGCTATTGATTTAATTTGGTAATTTGAAAACTTGTGTTTTCTACGGGCAGTTATTGTCTCTTATTCTGTTTAGGGAAATTGTCAGGCAAGATTTTATTTTTGTTACATTTTAATGACTGGAGCTGTGTTGGATGCATACATTGGTTATTGTCATTTGTAATAAAAGAGGGTCATTTTGATAATTAGGAATTATGTCAGAGGTTGATGAACTTGTTGATCCTGAGGATGGAAAGTTGAATGAGGCAACTGGGTTTACAGTAAATGATGTAAAAATGTTGCAGGCATTGCATTTGTTAGGCATTAAGCCCAAGGTTGATGATGCGGATGATATCGTGAAATTAATGCAAGCATTTGGAGGGAAGGTTGACTCAGAGGATAAGAAAGATGGAATTGGGGCAATGAAAGGATCTACATATCACTATCCGAAATTATCCACCTTTTATGGAGAAGAGGGAAAGGGTGAGGTTACATGGGCTACATTTAGATATGAAGTTGAAGGTCTAATGAATTCAAGTGGGTTTACTGAAGATCAGGTACTCTTAGGAATTAGACGTGCGCTTAAGGGCGAAGCGGGTGATCAAATTAGAAGGTTAGGCCCAGGAGCAAATTTACATTTTGTGCTAAAAGAGTTAGAAAACGAGTATGGCACTCTAGAATCTAGAGAGAGTATTATACGGAAATTATATTCTTGTGAACAGAAAGAAAGTGAAACAATTCATTCATTCGCCACTCATTTAGAAGATTTGTTTGATAAGGCTGTAAATTTAAATGCTATGAAGAGGTCTGACAAGAACTTGTTGAAAGAATTACTGTATTCTGGCCTCAAGCAGGACATTAAACATTTATTAGTGTACCAGAGGGAACGTATGACATCATATGAAGACTTCAAGAAAGCAGCAAGAAAACTGGAGTCAGAATTGAGGGGAACCAAGAGCCCTGAGCATAGAAAGCCCTGCAAGCCGGCAGTATACACTGAGAAGAGGTCCAAAGAGGCTGAAGAATTGGCGGAAGTGAAACAGCTGCTCCTTAAACTTAGCCAGAGAATGGATGAGAGAGATAAGAAGGATGAGAAGAAGGAAGAAGACCATAGGACATGGGAACCAAACTATAGCCAAAGAGGTGCTGGTTATGGTGGATATAGGGGTAATGGTGGAGGCAGAGGCAGAGGAAACTACAAGATAAAGACCCCTATAGCTGCAAAGAACTTTCAACCAACCTGCTATATATGCAATGAGAAGGGACATGTGCAAAGAAATTGCCCAACTATATTGCAACAGATGGTTTGTGGACTGTGCAGGAAGAAGGGCCACTTTGGTAAAGATTGCCCAAAAGCCTAAGTGCTCAGGCTGTGGGATCGACCCTGGGTACGTCTTCTGTAGGTCTCAAATTAGTAGGTGAAACCAATGAAGTATCAGTCCTTCTTAATGGTGTTGAAGTTAAGGCTCTTTTAGACACAGGTAGTTGTGTGAGTGTTGTTGCAGAAACTTTTTACAAGAATAACTTAGCACATGTAACTATTAACCCTATAGGTGATATACTGCACATTGAGTGTGCAGATGGCAACAACCTTCCATATGTTGGTTATATTGAGGTTGAACTGGAAATTAGTGCTGGGTTTCCAAAAGCAACACCACAGTTTTGTCTTTTATTAGTTACTCCTGACACTTCTTACTCCTCAAGCACCCCAGTCATATTAGGTACAAATATTTTGCAAGAGTTATTACATGAATGTGAAGAAAACTTTGGGGCACAGTATTTACAAAGAGCTAAATTACATAGTCCATGGTATCTTAGCTTCAGGAGTATGGCCATCCGTGCTAAGCGGTTAGAGCAAAATAAGGGTAGGATCGCGGTGGTCAAATGTGCCTCTTCACAAAAGATAACTTTAAGGCCAAATCAATGCATTGATGTGATAGGTTACTTAGATAAAGAACTTGATTATCCGACCACAACTGCTATGTTGCACGAAACTAAGGAAAGTACATTGCATCCTTTCATAGACGTTACACCATCATTGATATGTTATAATTACAAGCATAATGGTGAAGTCAAAGTAAGTTTAAGTAACATGTCAACACAGACAGTTACCATTCAGCCAAGAACTTTACTTTGTGAATTACAACCTGTGTCTGTGGCGGATGAAGTTTTAGATAGGCAACCTACCAAAAGCAACACTGTACCTTTGGATACATTGAACATTGATGAGGATAAGATGCTGGATGAGGGTCAGAGAGATAGGTTAAGGAAACTTTTACAATCACATGTTGAAATGTTTGCTACTAGTGATATTGATATAGGGATGTGTAATTTTATTAAACATAGAATAGACTTAGCAGATCCAACACCATTTAAACAGCGTCATAGGAGGATTCCACCTGCCATGATGCAAGAAGTTCGACAACATATAGAACAATTATTGGCATGTGATATCATCAGACCTTCTAAGTCACCATGGACTTCCAATGTTGTTTTAGTCCGGAAGAAAACGGGTAAGTTAAGATTATGTGTCGACTATAGAATGTTGAATGATCGCACTATTAAGGATTCATTTGCACTCCCTAGAATTGAGGAAATATTTGATAATTTGCATGGTGCTAGATATTTTTCAACATTGGACATGAAATCTGGATATCATCAAGTTGAAATTGAAGAAGAGCATAAGCCTAGAACAGCATTTACTGTTGGAACAGTGGGGTTCTACGAGTACAATCGTATGCCGTTTGGTTTAACAAATGCACCAGCAACCTATCAGCGTCTAATCCAGGAATGCTTAGGAAGCTTAAATGGCACCATATGTCTTGTTTACCTTGATGATGTAATCATTTTTAGTGAAAATTTTGATCAACATTTAGAAAGATTAGACATTGTTCTGCAAAGACTTCAATCTTGCAATTTGAAGCTTGTCCCTGAAAAATGTCACTTCTTTAAGCCAAAGATAAACTTTCTAGGCCACATTGTTGGGAGTGAGGGCATTGAAACTGACCCTGAGAAAATTGATAAAGTGAAGAGTTGGCCCATTCCATCAAACCATGATGAGTTGCGTTCGTTTCTTGCTTTTGCCGGTTATTACCGAAGATTTATTCAAGATTACAGCAAAATCACAAGGCCAATTTCAGAATTATTACCCCCAACATCGACGAAGAAGGGTACCAAGAAGGTAGCACCGGTTTGGAAGTGGACGCAAGTCGAACAGGAGGTCTTTGATAAGGTTAAGAGTATTCTCTCCTCTCCACCTATTCTGGCATATCCAGATTTTTCATGTCCTTTCGAGCTCCACACAGATGCATCGACCAAGGCTCTTGGGGCTGTTTTATACCAGGAAAGCCAGGGGGTGAAACGAGTTATCTCATATGCCAGTAGAGCACTTAACAAATCTGAGAGGAATTACAGTGCTTTTAAGCTGGAGTATTTAGCCTTGAAGTGGGCTGTCACTGAAAAGTTTGCTGACTATTTAACAGCCAACCACTTCACTGTCCTAACAGACAACAACCCCCTTACACATATTTTATCAAGTGCAAAGCTCGACGCCACAGGGCAGCGCTGGGCATCTGCCCTAGGTCATTATTCCTTTGATATTGTGTATAGGGCTGGTCATAAGAACGGAGATGCTGATGGCATGAGTCGTTTTCCCTATGAGAAGCTTGACAGTCAAACATATCCAGATCTTGTGAGAATTAGGGATACTACTGTTAAGGCTATTTGCTCTGCCATGCATATTACGACCCCATACATTGAAACTTTGACAGCTCTCAACATCAACCTCGTTGACATACTTGAAGAACAGGGTCAAGTTTTAGCACAGAAAGAGGTGAGGGAGATCAGAGCTTTGCAAAGGCAAGATCCAACAATTGAACTGTGGAGGAGAGCAGTAATTGACAATGTAGTTCAAACAAAGAATTTGACAAAACCAGACATGATTATGAGAAAACAGTTCAAGTATCTGTTCATGAAAAGAGGAATCTTATTTAGGAAGATACAAGAGGACAACGAAACTATTGAACAGTTAGTCATACCTGAAGTATGTAGAGAAGAGATATTGAGAGGTTTGCATAACGACGTGGGACACCCGGGAGTAGAGAGGACATTAAGACTTCTCCGGGAACGTTTTTATTGGCCTGGAATGACTACTGATGTAGAGCATTGGGTAAAGCAGTGTGACAGGTGTCTGAGACGCAAAGATAAGAACATGCAAAGAGCACCCCTCATTAGTGTAACCACTACATATCCCCTTGAGTTGGTTTGTATGGACTACCTTACTTTGGAGCCTGCAAAAGGGGTTGGGAATATTTTGATCATTACAGATCACTATACCAAGTTTGCTCTTGCTATTCCAACAAGAAATCAAAATGCCAAGACAGTGGCAGAAGCTCTCTATAATGAGTTTATTGTGCACTATGGCATACCAACTCGGCTTCACTCGGACCAAGGTGCAAATTTTGAGAGTGAGCTCATTAAAGGGTTATGCCACACAATGAACATTAAGAAGAGTCATACGACTCCATACCATCCGCAAGGTAATGCTGGTCCTGAAAGATTTAACCGAACTTTGCTGAACATGTTAGGGACACTTGAAACAAGCCAGAAATCTGATTGGAAGAAGTATGTAAACTCACTTGTATTTGCATATAATTGCACACCTCATGAATCCATACAATTCTCTCCGTTTCAGCTGATGTTCGGCAGAAGACCACGCTTGCCCATTGATGCTGTGTATGATAAAGCCAGAGAAGAGCCTGAGGCCAAGAAAAAGCAGTCAGACTATGTAGATGATCTCAAGGAACGCATGGAGATGACAAGGGCCATTGTTGACAGGCATTTGATTGCTACAAAGGCAAAACAGCAGAAATTTTACAACAGGAAAGCAAAGGTAGTGAAGATTTCTGTTGGAGACAAAGTCCTTGTGAAGAGAGTGTCTTTCGATGGGAAACACAAGATTGTGGACCGTTATGAGGAAGACATTTACCTCGTTGAAGAACAGCCTCGAGATGAGATACCCGTGTATCGTGTGAGATGTGGGGACAAAGTGAAGACCCTTCATAGAAATCTTCTTTTCTTGTTGCCCAACCAAGATATTGATGAAGGTGAAGAGGTCATTGACAGTATTGGCATGGAAAGTATTGAAAAGGATGGATCCATCATAGAAGATAAGGAGAAGAGTGACGTCACTAAGGAAGAGGACTCGGATAGTGAAGATGGAGAAGGACTCGTATGGATTACGGGCCTTGATGGGGACGCTCATCCTCCTGACACAGACCGAAGTCTAGTAAATGATTATGGTAATCAACAAGGAGCTGATGTTAGTGAACCTGACACGGATCAAGTAACGTTGATTAAATCAGATGATAGTGTTGCCAAGGAAGATGAGGATGTTGATAAAGATCAGGGTGTACCTGCTACCATTGAAGTAGTGGAAGAGCCTACAGCTGAAGAAGACACTGCAGCTGATGCTGGAGAACCACCTGATGAAGTGGAAGAACAACAACACCCTGATATCGAGGAAGCTGCTGAGAACATCAACGAAGGTAGAACTGTTGAAAGACATGATAGTGTGAGAGATATTGATCAACCACCAGAAGAACAGACATCACAAGAAAAGGGTAAAGATTCACTTGAAGAAAATTCTGAGAGGGATAAAGATATTCCTGTACCACAACCAAGACGCTCAACTAGAGAGCGAAGACCACCAACACGATTGGGGGACTACCATATTAACCAGATGGTGCCCATGGATGACAAGGTCCAAGCAGTTAATGTGCTAGTTGAATCTGGTATACTCAATAAAGTGAATAGTAGTATTGCTCATAAACTACTTGATGCAATTTTAAAAAGTAGCTGACCTATTTATTATTTACCATGTACTTTGACATGTGTTTTTTTAGAAAAAATGTCATTGCAATGTTTTACATTTCCTTTTACTATGTAACATATCAACATTTGATGCAGAAATGTGTGATTGAATACATTGGCAATGCGAAGACGCATTCCTTTTTTTTAGACGGGGAAGGAGTGTTTATAGATAATACTGAAGTATTTCTAATAAAAACAAAGGGTTTGTTCTTTGTGCAGAATGACCTAGTTGAGGTGGTAGTAGTCTACAAAATGTAGTATACTTTAGTTATAGAAGTAGTGTATAAGTAGAAAGGTAGTAATTGAGTAAGCACAATGATGATATGTTCATTCTTATTTTTTTATTTTTTTGACAAAAGTTTGACATGACTATACCTTGACATTTACGTCACTGTCACACATATAAGGATTAATGACGAGACGTCATTTTTGACTGTGGGGGAGTGTGTAACCAGGTCTAAGTTTTAATATTGTGGTTATCTCCCTTTGACCATTCATGATTATTGAAAGTATAATAACCTATGTGACCTTTTGTGGTCATCAGGTGTGACCAGTTCTTTGCTTAGTTTTGGAGGGAATTTGAGGTCATTGTTCACCTGACTTCTGTGGTAGCCACTACTGGTAGGCACAGCTGATGTATTTTATATGATGTAACTTTCAAGACATTTCAAGAGGTTAGTCATGGTATTATTTCTAATTCTTTATGATTGCAGTTGAATTGTTGTTTGTATTTAAATTGTAGTTATTGCATTGTTTTACAATTCAACATGGCGGCATATAAATGTATATTGTGTATTCTTGGCATGAAGATACCACATTCTTCTGTGCACTTATCACATTCTTATTTTTACAACCAGACAGACTAACACGGGCACAGTTTGGATGATACAGAACGGAGAGTGAGTTGTAGTAATAGACTACCCGATACACAAACGGTATGTAAAATGTATTGTTGCTGTGTTAGTTTTGTGCTTTATGTGTTTTATAGTTTTCTATGTATTTTAGCAATGATCACGGCCACTAGATTATCTCAGCTAAACTATTCAATTGAGTTGAATAGTTGTTATGACTTATATTTTATTTAGAAGTCATTAATTTATTTCTATTGATAATATGTATGAATTACTATGTATTAATTCTTTATATTATGCTTATGATTGTTATTTCTGTATTTTCAGAGTACGTCATATTATACTACTCGTATTGGATATTATGCTACATTAAAAGTTGAAGTGTGAGCAGCTTTGAGTTTCCTTAGAACTAGGATATATAATGAACCCTTAACTGACGAGCTAGTCCGGAAATAGTTACGTGACTACCTATTATCTATTAACTTTACTGCATTATATCGTTAGCACTATGTTTGAATAATTATAGCACAATTCATATAAACATGTACAGTTTCACTGCATCATGATGAATTGACATACATGTATAAATGAAATAAAATACAAAAAAGCTATGTTTAATTGTCACCACTTACATGTACTTTCCTTGAAAACAAAATTGTGGTTTAAGTCTTAAAGTGTTTCATATTCATTTGACAAACATGTATAAATGAAATAAAACACAAATAAACATGATATTAATCACCACTTACATGTAGCTTGCTTAAACGCAATTTTGCGGCTTAAGTCTTTCAGCTTTTTCATTGTCTATTTTGCCAAGTGACAACCGGAAGGAAACTACACTTATGCTATAAAGAAACAATATGCAAATGATAATTGAACAAAGTAAACAACAACATGTTAAATAATGAAAATGGTATAAATTAAAAATATATAAACATTTCATGACTGGTTTACACATTAACTTTTCAAATTTAAGTAATATGTAACGAAATTAACATACCTTTCAAACAGCGAGCTGATATTTTAGTAAGTCGTCCCTGGTTATAGCAGAAAAATCTACGCATGAACAAGTCAGGCAAATAAGATCGGACATAAATTTTAACCATATAGTTAATTGTGCATGTAAGATTTGAGACAGCATTTAAAGGCACAAAACAAATATTTCCCAACTTATGGTAGTAGTATATATGCATGATGGCCTTCGGATAGAATACTTGCTGATAGTATTTTTTACTTTTTGATGAATAAAAGCCACACTCTCACAGATTGACAGTTAAGACTTTTTTTGGTTTTTGTCTCGGACGGATTCAGCTGGTGATTCACACTAGAACAGATCTCAATTATTTTGAAAACTGCCGAAAATTCATTTTCTTAAAGTCTTAGTGACGCTTTTATCCATAAATAACAATTTTCCAACGTAAATATGAAAAACTGCGATTTGATCTTTGTCAGCAGTCTTGTATCACTGGTTTTCAGACATTTAAGCGAATAGGCTCATTCCAAGACAAAAAATAAAAATAAACTTGTTAAAACGGTTAATCTGTGAGAGTGCAGCTTTAACAGTTTTAGATTTTTTTCTAGATATGTTTGCTTTATTTCCCCACACATGTATATCTATGATGTTTTTGCTCAAAAAGTATGCTTTACACTAATTTACAAATCATTCTCATTCATTAATGCTAATTATCTCTGTGAATGAAAAAACTGATGTCTGCAATAATCAAATAATGTACACCGCCATGTACATGTAGTACTGTATCCTTTGCCAAAAAGTTGTTTTACCAAAGGTCAACATTTGTTTATTTTCCTATTGGGGTCACTGGAGTGTTTCCTTAAGAAAACCATACATTTTAACAATGTAAGAACTTGTTCTTGCTGCAATCTGCTGATGTTATCCTTAGTACTTTGGAGCAATATAAACCAGCTCTTGTACAATGTAAAAGTTATCGTCTGACTTTTGTCTGCAGCACTGAACCATATAAAAAGCCGCTTCAGAGTCTTTAACAATTTTTGTTTTGGTTTTGTTATGGGATAAAGAGGAACATATGGTCCAAATGTTAAAAAAGTTTAATTAAAGCGGCACTCTAACAGATCTATCGTTTTTCCAACTCTTTTATTTTTTTGTCTTGGAATTAGCAAATATTTGCGTAAATATCTGAAAACCAGTAATGTAAGACTGTTGACAAAAGATCAGATCGCAGATTTTCATATTTTCATTCCAAATTTAGGAGAGGAAATATAAACATCTGCGTTCTGATCTTTTGTCATCAGTCCTTTTTCACTGATATTTACGCAAAAAAACTGTGTTCTAAGACAAAAAATAAAGAAGGTGTCAAAACGTTCAATCTGTGAGAGTGCAGCTTTAAATCGCATTATTGTGGCTACATGTAGCACTTATGCACCAGTCAATTGTAACCACGGCCCCCCTTGGTCGGGGGTATACCGGGGATAGCCGGGGAAATGGGCCGTGTTTTTGCCTTTCAGGTGGCCCCGCAGTGCCCGGTGAATGCGGTGGTTCTGTCTTTACAAAAATATAGCCGGGATTAGGCATAACCTAGGGTCCCTGGGGTTTGGGGGCATTTGGCGGGGATTTTATCATCTGTTCGTCCAGGCAGGGTTGAGATCTTACCCAGGGTTGGCTGGACCGAAAGTCAAAGTCCCCGCTATTCCCCAGACTTGGGGGGGGGGCGTGGTTACAATTGACTGGTGCATTACCACAGTGAAAAACTAAAGTAAGATCCACAGTGAAAAACTCAAGTAAGATTTTCGTTTCCTGTACAGACTGAAAACGAGTGATATCTTGCAAACAATAAAAATAATATTAAAAAGCGTTAAACAAGCACGAAATTATTATCTTACCGTCTGATCTGGTGAGTAGATACTATTATTTCATTTCTACTTTCTTTTTCGCCATCCTTAAAACGTCCTTAAAAGCGTCCTTAAAAATGCCCCGAAAACATTTGGAAAACCCATACCTCAATGTAGAAGGTTACGCACTACTATTTTTTCAGTTTGTAATCACGTACCAAACAATAACTGGGGGGAGTTCTAAAACGCGGTCCTTTCAGCGGACGATATAAAAAGCGTTGAATTGTGCGGACGACATAAACATAGAAGGGTTTTGATAACTGCGGCAAATATAGATAAAGAAGAAATTTTATTTCATTAGGTTTTAAAGAAATTAGATGCATTATTTGGATATGTTTTATTCAAATGGAGCTAAAAAAATAATTCTGGTATTCAAACGCACTGTTCGTTTTCAAATTTTTTTTTTTTTTAAATAGTAATTTCACAATGAATTTAAATTTAGTTGGCAAATTTAAAATGTTTTTACGATATAAAAAAATTGAAATTGATAAAAAAGGTTAGTTAGAGTTGAGCTTATTATTACAATCAAGCGGACGATATTAAAATCGTTGAATAGTGCGGACGACATAAATAAAGAAGGGTTTCGAAAACTGCGGCCAATTTAGATCAAGAAGAAATTTATTCCATTAGCCCAAAGCAACCATGCTGTATTTACTGTTGCTTTTATTTATTTTCAATTAATGATGTTATTGTTTTTAATACTTAAATAGACATAATGAATCTGTAGCGTAGGTATTACACCCCCCCCCCCTCTCGATAAGGTTTTAAAGAAATTAGATGCATTATTTCGATATGTTTTCATTCATTTGAATGGAGCTCAAAATAATTTCTGCAATTATTAGGCACTGTTCGGTTTCAGAAAAGTTTTTTTTTTTTTGAAAATTAGTAATTTCACAATGAATTTGTTCTTTTAATAATTTGGATTTATTCAACAATATGTATGCATTTTACATAAATCATTACATAATACAAATCTTACAATCATGATATACGAAAACAATTAATTTAAGTACCAGTAAGAATTGATATGCCCCCTTTTGAAAAAAGTGGGGTATATTGTTTTGCACATGTCGGTCGGTCGGTCGGTCGGTCGGTCGGTCGGTCTGTCGGTCGGTCGGTCGGAATACCAAATGGTTTCCGATCAATAACTTGAGAACGCTTTGACCGAGGGACCTCATACTTGGTATGTGTATTGGTCATCACCAGCAGATGAACCCTATTGATTTTGAGGTCAGTGGGTCAAAGGTCAAGGTCAGTGTGACCTTTACATGAAAAACGGTTTCCGATCAATAACTTGAGAACGCTTTGACCCAGGAACCTCATACTTGGTAGGTGTATTGGTCATGACCAGCAGATGAACCCTATTGATTCTGAGGTCAGTGGGTCAAAGGTCAAGGTCAGTGTGACCTTAACATGAAAAACGGTTTCCGATCAATAACTTGAGAACGCTTTGACCCAGGGACCTCATACTAGGTAGGCTTATTGGTCATGACCAGCAGATGAACCCTATTGATTTTGAGGTCAGTGGGTCAAAGGTCAAGGTCAGTGTGACCTTTACATGAAAAACGGTTTCCGATCAATAACTTGAGAACGCTTTGACCCAGGAACCTCATACTTGGTAGGTGTATTGGTCATGACCAGCAGATGAACCCTATTGATTTTGAGGTCAAAGGTCAAGGTCAGTGTGACCTTAACATGAAAAACGGTTTCCGATCAATAACTTGAGAACGCTTTGACCCAGGGACCTCATACTAGGTAGGCTTATTGGTCATGACCAGCAGATGAACCCTATTGATTTTGAGGTCAGTGGGTCAAAGGTCAAGGTCAGTGTGACTGTAAGCTGAAAAAAGGTTTTCTGATTGTCCATATTTTATTTTCTTATATAGTAGACAGTAGAAATTTATATGTCACTAAATGCATGAGTTGAAGTATCAGTTTTCAGTGAACATCTAGTCCATATTGGGTCACCAAACTTATATCGTACCGAAATGGCATCTATTTTCCGATTCCAATGAATATATGTAACAGGATGTCAAAGTGATATATATTTTAAAGGGTTAGTAGGTGACCCGATATGGGATATACGGGGAGCAGGAAACCATATTAGGGTTCGAGCTTTACTCTCACCTGATATGGTTTCCTTTGCCCCATATATCCCATATCCGGACCCTACTAACCCCATAACTTATAATGCTAACACTAATGAAGGCCATATTGCCACATGTAAGCAATAATAAAGATAATAATGTCACATGTTAGCAATAATTTAGATTGTAATGTCACATGCTGGCAATAATATAGGTCAATATGTCACATGTAAGCAATAATATAGGTTATAATGTCACATGTAAGAAATAGTATAGGTCATAATGTCACATGGAAGCTATAATATAGGTCATAATATCACATATAAGCAATTATGTAGGCCATACTATCAAATGTTAGCAATAATATAGGCCATATTATCAAATGTTAGCAATAATGTAGGCCATATTATCAAATGTAAGCAATAATGTAGGCCATACTATCAAATGTTAGCAATAATGTAGGCCATATTATCAAATGTTAGCAATAATGTAGGTAATACTATCTAATGTTAGCAATAATGTAGGCCATACTATCAAATGTTAGCAATATTGTAGGCCATACTATTAAATGGTAGCAATAATGTAGGTAATACTATCTAATGTTAGCAATAATGTAGGCCATACTGTCATTGGAAGCAATAATGTAGGCAATACTACGAAATGGTAGCAAAAATTTAGGCAATACTATCAAATGTTAGCAATAATGTAGGCCATACTATCAAATGTTAGCAATTATGTAGGCCATACTATCAAATTGTAGCAATAATGTAGGCCATATTATCAAATGTTAGCAATAATGTAGGTAATACTATCTAATGTTAGCAATAATGTAGGCCATACTATCAAATGTTAGCAATATTGTAGGCCATACTATTAAATGGTAGCAATAATGTAGGCCATACTTTCAAATGTAAGCAATAATGTAGGCCATACTGTCATTGGAAGCAATAATGTAGGCCATACTATCAAATGGTAGCAATAATGTAGGCAATACTACGAAATGGTAGCAAAAATTTAGGCAATACTATCAAATGTTAGCAATAATGTAGGCCATACTATCAAATGTTAGCAATTATGTAGGCCATATTATCAAATGTTAGCAATAATGTAGGCCATATTATCAAATGTTAGCAATAATGTAGGTAATACTATCTAATGTTAGCAATAATGTAGGCCATACTATCAAATGTTAGCAATATTGTAGGCCATACTATTAAATGGTAGCAATAATGTAGGCCATACTTTCAAATGTAAGCAATAATGTAGGCCATACTGTCATTGGAAGCAATAATGTAGGCCATACTACGAAATGGTAGCAAAAATTTAGGCAATACTATCAAATGTTAGCAATAATGTAGGCCATACTATCAAATGTTAGCAATAATGTTGGCCATACTATCAAATTGTAGCAAAAATGTAGGCCATCCTATCAAATTGTAGCAAAAATGTAGGCCATACTGTCATTGGTAGCAATAATGTAGGCAATACTATCAAATGGTAGCAATAATGTAGGCCATACTATCAAATGTTAGCAATAATGTAGGCCATACTATCAAATGTAAGCAATAATGTAGGCCATACTATCAAATGTAAACAAAAATGTAGGCCATACTATCAAATGTTAGCAATAATGTAGGCCATACTATCAAATGTTAGCAATAATGTAGGCCATACTATCAAATGTAAGCAAAAATGTAGGCCATACTATCAAATGTAAACAAAAATGTAGGCCATACTATCAAATGTTAGCAATAATGTAGGCCATACTATCAAATGTTAGCAATAATGTAGGCCATACTATCAAATGGTAGCTATAATGTAGGCCATACTATCAAATGGTAGCTATAATGTAGGCCATACTATCAAATGGTAGCAATAATGTAGGCCATACTATCAAATGTTAGCAATAATGTAGGCCATACTATCAAATGTTAGCAATAATGTAAGCCATACTATCAAATGTTAGCAATATTGTAGGCCATACTATTAAATGTAAGCAATAATGTAGGCCATACTATCAAATGTTAGCAATATTGTAGGCCATACTATTAAATGTAAGCAATAATCTAGGCCATACTATCAAATGTTAGCAATATTGTAGGCCATACTATTAAATGTAAGCAATAATGTAGGCCATACTATCAAATGTTAGCTATAATGTAAGCCATACTATCAAATGGTAGAAATAATGTAGGCCATACTATTAAATGTAAGCAATAATGTAAGCCATACTATCAAATGTTAGCAATATTGTAGGCCATACTATTAAATGTAAGCAATAATGTAGGCCATACTATCAAATGTTAGCAATTATGTAGGCCATACTGTCAAATGGTAGCAATAATGTAGGCCATACTGTCAAATGTTAGCAATAATGTAGGCCATACTATCAAATGGTAGCAATAATGTAAGCCATACTGTCAAATGGTAGCAATTATGTAGGCCATACTATCAAATGGTAGCTATAATGTAAGCCATACTATCAAATGGTAGCTATAATGTAAGCCATACTATCAAATGGTAGCTATAATGTAGGCCATACTATCAAATGTTAGCAATAATGTAGGCCATACTATCAAATGTTAGCAATTATGTAGGCCATACTATCAAATGTTAGCAATAATGTAAGCCATACTATCAAATGGTAGCAATAATGTAGGCCATACTATCAAATGTAAGCAAAAATGTAGGCCATACTGTCATTGGTAGCAATAATGTAGGCAATACTATCAAATGGTAGCAATAATGTAGGCAATACTATCAAATGTTAGCAATAATGTAGGCCATACTATCAAATGGTAGCAATAATGTAGGCCATACTATCAAATGGTAGCAATAATGTAGGCCATACTATTAAATGGTAGCAATAATGTAGGCCATACTATCAAATGTTAGCAATAATGTAGGCCATACTGTCAAATGGTAGCAATAATGTAAGCAATACTATCTGATAATAGCAATAATGTAGGCCATACTATCAAATGTTAGCAATATTGTAGGCCATACTATTAAATGGTAGCAATACTGTAGGCCATACTATCAAATGTTAGCAATAATGTAGGCCATACTATCAAATGTTAGCAATAATGTAGGCCATACTATCAAATGTTAGCAATAATGTAGGCCATACTATCAAATGTTAGCAATATTGTAGGCCATACTATTAAATGGTAGCAATACTTTAGGCCATACTATCAAATGTTAGCAATAATGTAGGCCATACTATCAAATGTTAGCAATAATGTAGGCCATACTATCAAATGTTAGCAATATTGTAGGCCATACTATTAAATGGTAGCAATAATGTAGGCCATACTATCAAATGTTAGCAATATTGTAGGCCATACTATTAAATGGTAGCAATTATGTAGGCCATACTGTCAAATGTTAGCAATAATGTAGGCAATACTATCTGATAATAGCAATAATGTAGGCCATACTATCAAATGTTAGCAATATTGTAGGCCATACTATTAAATGGTAGCAATACTGTAGGCCATATTTTCAAATGTAAGCAATAATGTAGGCCATACTGTCATTGGTAGCAATAATGTAGGCCATACTATCAAATGTTAGAAATTATGTAGGCCATACTATCAAATGGTAGCAATAATGTTGGCCATACTGTCATTGGTAGCAATAATGTAGGCAATACTACGAAATGGTAGCAAAAATGTAGGCCAGACTACCAAATGGTAGCAATACTGTAGGCCATACTTTCAAATGTAAGCAATAATGTAGGCCATACTGTCATTGGTAGCAATAATGTAGGCCATACTATCAAATGTTAGCAATTATGTAGGCCATACTATCAAATGGTAGCAATAATGTAGGCCATACTACGAAATGGTAGCAAAAATGTAGGCCAGACTACCAAATGGTAGCAATAATGTAGGTAATACTATCAAATGTTAGCAATACTGTAGGCAATACTATCAAATGTTAGCAATACTGTAGGCCATACTTTCAAATGTAAGCAATAATGTAGGCCATACTGTCAAATGTTAGCAATATTGTAGGCCATACTATCAAATGTTAGCAATATTGTAGGCCATACTATTAAATGGTAGCAATTATGTAGGCCATACTGTCAAATGTTAGCAATAATGTAGGCAATACTATCTGATAATAGCAATAATGTAGGCCATACTATCAAATGTTAGCAATATTGTAGGCCATACTATTAAATGGTAGCAATACTGTAGGCCATACTTTCAAATGTAAGCAATAATGTAGGCCATACTGTCATTGGTAGCAATAATGTAGGCCATACTATCAAATGGTAGCAATAATGTAGGCCATACTATCAAATGGTAGCAATAATGTAGGCCATACTGTCATTGGTAGCAATAATGTAGGCAATACTACGAAATGGTAGCAAAAATGTAGGCCAGACTACCAAATGGTAGCAATACTGTAGGCCATACTTTCAAATGTAAGCAATAATGTAGGCCATACTGTCATTGGTAGCAATAATGTAGGCCATACTATCAAATGTTAGCAATTATGTAGGCCATACTATCAAATGGTAGCAATAATGTAGGCCATACTACGAAATGGTAGCAAAAATGTAGGCCAGACTACCAAATGGTAGCAATAATGTAGGTAATACTATCAAATGTTAGCAATACTGTAGGCAATACTATCAAATGTTAGCAATACTGTAGGCCATACTTTCAAATGTAAGCAATAATGTAGGCCATACTGTCATTGGTAGCAATTATGTAGGCCATACTATCAAATGTTAGCAATTATGTAGGCCATACTATCAAATGGTAGCAATAATGTAGGGCATACTATCAAATGGTAGCAATAATGTAGGCCATACTATCAAATGTTAGCAATTATGTAGGCCATACTATCAAATGGTAGCAATAATGTAGGCCATACTGTCATTGGTAGCAATAATGTAGGCAATACTACGAAATGGTAGCAAAAATGTAGGCCAGACTACCAAATGGTAGCAATAATGTAGGTAATACTATCAAATGTTAGCAATACTGTAGGCAATACTATCAAATGTTAGCAATTATGTAGGCCATACTATCAAATGTTAGCAATAATGAAGGCAATACTATCTAATGTTAGCAATAATGTAGGCCATACTATCAAATGTTAGCAATAATGTAGGCCATACTTTCAAATGTAAGCAATAATGTAGGCCATACTGTCATTGGTAGCAATTATGTAGGCCATACTATCAAATGTAAGCAATAATGTAGGCCATACTATCAAATGGTAGCAATAATGTAGGCCATACTGTCATTGGTAGCAATAATGTAGGCAATACTACGAAATGGTAGCAAAAATGTAGGCCAGACTACCAAATGGTAGCAATAATGTAGGTAATACTATCAAATGTTAGCAATACTGTAGGCAATACTATCAAATGTTAGCAATTATGTAGGCCATACTATCAAATGTTAGCAATAATGAAGGCAATACTATCTAATGTTAGCAATAATGTAGGCCATACTATCAAATGTTAGCAATATTGTAGGCCATACTATTAAATGGTAGCAATAATGTAGGCCATACTATCAAATTGTAGCAATAATGTAGGCCATACTGTCATTGGTAGCAATAATGTAGGCAATACTACGAAATGGTAGCAAAAATGTAGGCCAGACTACCAAATGGTAGCAATAATGTAGGTAATACTATCAAATGTTAGCAATAATGTAGGCAATACTATCAAATGTTAGCAATAATGAAGGCAATACTATCTAATGTTAGCAATAATGTAGGCCATACTATCAAATGTTAGCAATATTGTAGGCCATACTATTAAATGGTAGCAATAATGTAGGCCATACTTTCAAATGTAAGCAATAATGTAGGCCATACTGTTATTGGTAGCAATAATGTAGGCCATACTATCAAATGGTAGCAATAATGTAGGCCATACTGTCATTGGTAGCAATAATGTAGGCAATACTACGAAATGGTAGCAAAAATGTAAGCCAGACTACCAAATGGTAGCAATAATGTAGGTAATACTATCAAATGTTAGCAATAACCTAGGCCATACTATCAAATGTTAGCAATTATGTAGGCCATACTATCAAATTGTAGCAATAATGTAGGCCATACTGTCATTGGTAGCAATAATGTAGGCAATACTACGAAATGGTAGCAAAAATAGAGGCCAGACTACCAAATGGTAGCAATAATGTAGGTAATACTATCAAATGTTAGCAATAATGTAGGCAATACTATCAAATGTTAGCAATAATGTAGGTAATACTATCAAATGATAGCAATAATGTAGGCAATACTATCAAATTGTAGCAATAATGTAGGCCATACTACCAAATGTGAGCAATAATGTAAGCCATACTATCAAATGGTAGCAATAATGTAGGCCATACTATCAAATGTAAGCAATAATGTAGGCCATACTATCAAATGTAAGCAATTATGTAGGCCATACTATCAAATTGTAGCAATAATGAAGGCAATACTACGAAATGGTAGCAAAAATGTAGGCCAGACTACCAAATGGTAGCAATAATGTAGGTGATACTATCAAATGTTAGCAATAATGTAGGCAATACTATCAAATGTTAGCAATTATGTAGGCAATACTATCAAATTGTAGCAATAATGTAGGCCATCCTATCAAATTGTAGCAATAATGTAGGCAATACTATCAAATTGTAGCAATAATGTAAGCCATACTATCAAAAGTAAGCAATAATGTAGGCCATCCTATTAAATGGTGGCAATAATGTAGGCAATACTACGAAATGGTAGCAATAATGTAGGCCATACTATCAAATGGTAGCAATAATGTAGGCCATACTATCAAATGTAGCAATAATGTAGGCAATACTATCAAATGTAAGCAATAATGTAGGACATACTATCAAATATAAGCAATAATGTAGGACATACTATCAAATGTTAGCAATAATGTAGACCATACTATTAAATGTTAGCAATAATGTAGGCCAGATTACCAAATGTTAGCAATAATGTAGGCCATACTATCAAATGGTAGCAATAATGTAGGCAATACTATCAAATGTGAGCAATAATGTAGGGCATACTATCAAATGGTAGCAATAATGTAGGCCATACTTACAAATGGTAGCAATAATGTAAGCCAGACTACCAAATGTGAGCAATAATGTAGGCCATACTATCAAATGTAAGCAATAATGTAGGCAATACTATCAAATGGTAACAATAATGTAGGCAATACTACGAAATGGTAGCAATAATGTAGGCCAGACTACCAAATGTAAGCAATAATGTAGGCCATACTATCAAATGGTAGCAATAATGTAGTCCAGACTACCAAATGTTAGCAATAATGTAGGCCATACTCTCAAATGGTAGCAATAATGTAGGCCAGACATCCAAATGTTAGCAATAATGTAGGCCATACTATCAAATGTTAGCAATAATATTGGCAAAACTATCAAATGTAAGCAATAATGTATGCAATACTATCAAATGTTAACAATAATGGAAGCCATACTGTCAAATGTAAGCAATAATGTAGGCAATACTAACAAATGTTAACAATAATGGAAGCCATACTGTCAAATGTAAGCAATAATGTAGGCAATACTAACAAATGTTAACAATAATGTAGGCCATACTATTAAATGTTAGCAATAATGCAGGCCATACTATCAAATGGTAGCAATAATGTAAGCCATACTATCAAATGTACGCAATAATGTAGGACATACTAGTAAATGTAAGCAATAATGTAGGCAATACTATCAAATGGTAACAATAATGTAGGCAATACTACGAAATGGTAGCAATAATGTAGGCCAGACTACCAAATGTAAGCAATAATGTAGGTAATACTATCAAATGGTAGCAATAATGTAGGCAATACTATCAAATGTAAACAATAATGTAGGTAATACTATCAAATGTAAGCAATAATGTAGGCAATACTAACAAATGTTAACAATAATGTAGGCCATACTATTAAATGTTAGCAATAATGTAGGCCATACTATCAAATGTTAGCAATATTGTAGGCAATACTATCAAATGTTAGCATTATTATAGGCAAAACTATCAAATGTAAGCAATAATGTATGCAATACTATCAAATGTTAACAATAATGGAAGCCATACTGTCAAATGTAAGCAATAATGTAGGCTATACCATCAAATGTTTGCAATAATGTAGGCCATACTATCAAATGGTAGCAATAATGTATGCCATACTAACGAATGGTAGCAATAATGTAGGCCATACTATCAAATGGTAGCAATAATGTAGGCCATACAAACAAATGGTAGCAATAATGTAGGCCATACTATCAAATGGTAGCAATAATGTAAGCCATACTATCAAATGTTAGCAATAATGTAGGCCATACTATCAAATGGTAGCAATAATGTAGGCAATACTATCAAATGTTAGCAATAATGTAAGCCATACTATCAAATGGTAGCAATAATGTAGGCCATACTATCAAATGGTGGCAATAATGTAGGCCAGACTACGAAATGGTAGCAATAATGTAGGCCAGACTACGAAATGGTAGCAATAATGTAGGCCAGACTACGAAATGGTAGCAATAATGTAGGCTATACCATCAAATGTTTGCAATAATGTAGGCCATACTATCAAATGGTAGCAATAATGTATGCCATACTAACGAATGGTAGCAATAATGTAGGCCATACTATCAAATGGTAGCAATAATGTAGGCCATACAAACAAATGGTAGCAATAATGTAGGCCATACTATCAAATGGTAGCAATAATGTAAGCCATACTATCAAATGTTAGCAATAATGTAGGCCATACTATCAAATGGTAGCAATAATGTAGGCAATACTATCAAATGTTAGCAATAATGTAAGCCATACTATCAAATGGTAGCAATAATGTAGGCCATACTATCAAATGGTGGCAATAATGTAGGCCAGACTACGAAATGGTAGCAATAATGTAGGCCAGACTACGAAATGGTAGCAATAATGTAGGCCAGACTACGAAATGGTAGCAATAATATAGGCCATACTATCAAATGTTAGCAATAATGTAAGCCATACTATCAAATGGTATCAATAATGTAAGCCATACTATCAAATGGTAGCAATAATGTAGGCCATGGTAGCAATAATGTAGGCCATACTATCAAATGGTAGCAATAATGTAAGCCATACTATCAAATGGTAGCAATAATTAAGCCATACTATCAAATGGTAGCAATAATGTAGGCCAGACTACGAAATGGTAGCAATAATGTAAGCCATACTATCAAATGGTAGCAATAATGTAGGACATACTATCAAATGTTAGCAATAATGTAGGACATACTATCAAATGTTAGCAATAATGTAAGCCATACTATCAAATGGTAGCAATAATGTAGGCCATACTATCAAATGGTAGCAATAATGTAAGCCATACTATCAAATGGTAGCAATAATGTAGGACATACTATCAAATGGTAGCAATAATGTAGGACATACTATCAAATGGTAGCAATAATGTAAGCCATACTATCAAATGGTAGCAATAATGTAGGACATACTATCAAATGGTAGCAATAATGTAAGCCATACTATCAAATGGTAGCAATAATGTAGGCCATACTATCAAATGTTAGCAATAATGTAGGACATACTATCAAATGGTAGCAATAATGTAGGCCATAATATCAAATGGTAGCAATAATGTAGGCCATACTATCAAATGGTAGCTATAATGTAGGCCATACTATCAAATGGTAGCAATAATTAAGCCATACTATCAAATGGTAGCAATAATTAAGCCATACTATCAAATGGTAGCAATAATGTAGGACATACTATCAAATGTTAGCAATAATGTAGGACATACTATCAAATGTTAGCAATAATGTAAGCCATACTATCAAATGGTAGCAATAATGTAGGCCATACTATCAAATGGTAGCAATAATGTAAGCCATACTATCAAATGGTAGCAATAATGTAGGACATACTATCAAATGGTAGCAATAATGTAGGACATACTATCAAATGGTAGCAATAATGTAAGCCATACTATCAAATGGTAGCAATAATGTAGGACATACTATCAAATGGTAGCAATAATGTAAGCCATACTATCAAATGGTAGCAATAATGTAGGCCATACTATCAAATGTTAGCAATAATGTAGGACATACTATCAAATGGTAGCAATAATGTAGGCCATAATATCAAATGGTAGCAATAATGTAGGCCATACTATCAAATGGTAGCTATAATGTAGGCCATACTATCAAATGTTAGCAATAATTAAGCCATACTATCAAATGGTAGCAATAATTAAGCCATACTATCAAATGGTAGCAATAATGTAGGCCAGACTACGAAATGGTAGCAATAATGTAGGCAATACTACGTAATGGTAGCAATAATGTAGGCCATACTATCAAATGTTAGCAATAATGTAAGCCATACTATCAAATGGTAGCAATAATGTAAGCCATGGTAGCAATAATGTAGGCCATACTATCAAATGGTAGCAATAATGTAGGCCAGACTACGAAATGATAGCAATAATGTAGGCCAGACTACGAAATGGTAGCAATAATATAGGCCATACTATCAAATGTTAGCAATAATGTGAGCCATACTATCAAATGATATCAATAATGTAAGCCATACTATCAAATGGTAGCAATAATGTAGGCCAGACTACGAAATGGTAGCAATAATGTAAGCCATACTATCAAATGGTAGCAATAATGTAGGCCATGGTAGCAATAATGTAGGCCATACTATCAAATGGTAGCAATAATGTAAGCCATACTATCAAATGGTAGCAATAATGTAGGCCATACTATCAAATGGTAGCAATAATGTAAGCCATACTATCAAATGGTAGCAATAATGTGAGCCATACTATCAAATGATATCAATAATGTAGGCCATACTACGTAATGGTAGCAATAATGTAGGCCATACTATCAAATGGTAGCAATAATGTAAGCAATACTACGTAATGGTAGCAATAATGTAGGCCATACTATCAAATGGTAGCAATAATGTAAGCCATACTATCAAATGGTAGCAATAATTAAGCCATACTATCAAATTTTAGCAATAATGTAGGCCAGACTACGAAATGGTAGCAATAATGTAAGCCATACTATCAAATGGTAGCAATAATGTAGGCCATACTATCAAATGGTAGCAATAATTAAGCCATACTATCAAATGGTAGCAATAATGTAGGCAATACTACGTAATGGTAGCAATAATGTAGGCCATACTATCAAATGGTAGCAATAATGTAAGCCATACTATCAAATGGTAGCAATAATTAAGCCATACTATCAAATGGTAGCAATAATTAAGCCATACTATCAAATGGTAGCAATAATGTAGGCCAGACTACGAAATGGTAGCAATAATTAAGCCATACTATCAAATGGTAGCAATAATGTAAGCCATACTATCAAATGGTAGCAATAATTAAGCCATACTATCAAATGGTAGCAATAATTAAGCCATACTATCAAATGGTAGCAATAATGTAGGCCAGACTACGAAATGGTAGCAATAATGTAGGCCATACTATCAAATGGTAGCAATAATGTAAGCCATACTATCAAATGGTAGCAATAATGTAAGCCATACTATCAAATGGTAGCAATAATGTAAGCCATACTATCAAATGGTAGCAATAATGTAAGCCATACTATCAAATGGTAGCAATAATGTAGGCCAGACTACGAAATGGTAGCAATAATGTAGGCCATACAAACAAATGGTAGCAATAATGTAGGCCATACTATCAAATGGTAGCAATAATGTAAGCCATACTATCAAATGGTAGCAATAATTAAGCCATACTATCAAATGGTAGCAATAATGTAGGCCAGACTACGAAATGGTAGCAATAATGTAAGCCATACTATCAAATGGTAGCAATAATGTAGGCCATACTATCAAATGGTAGCAATAATGTAGGCCATACTATCAAATGGTAGCAATAATGTAGGCCATACTATCAAATGGTAGCAATAATGTAGGCAATACTATCAAATGTTAGCAATAATGTAGGTCATACTATCAAATGGTAGCTATAATGTAGGCCATACTATCAAATGGTAGCAATAATGTAGGCCATACTATCAAATGGTAGCAATAATGTAGGCCATACTATCAAATGGTAGCAATAATGTAGGCAATACTATCAAATGTTAGCAATAATGTAGGTCATACTATCAAATGGTAGCAATAATGTAGGCCATATTATCAAATGGTAGCAATAATGTAGGCCATACTATCAAATGGTAGCAATAATGTAGGCCAGACTACGAAATGGTAGCAATAATGTAAGCAATACTACCAAGTGGTGGCAATAATGTAGGCCATACTATCAAATGGTAGCTATAATGTAGGCCATAATATCAAATGGTAGCTATAATGTAAGCCATACTATCAAATGGAAGCTATAATGTAGGCCATACTATCAAATGTTAGCAACAATGTAGGCCATACTATCAAATGTTAGCAATAATGTAGGCCATACTATCAAATGGTAGCAATAATGTAGGCAATACTACGAAATGGTAACAATAATGTAGGCCAGACTACCAAATGTTAGCAATAATGTAGGCCATACTATCAAATGTTAGCAATAATGTAGGCCATACTATCAAATGGTAGCTATAATGTAGGCCATACTATCAAATGGTAGCTATAATGTAGGCCATACTATCAAATGGTAGCTATAATGTAGGCCATACTATCAAATGGTAGCTATAATGTAGGCCAGACTATCAAATGGTAGCTATAATGTAGGCCATACTATCAAATGGTAGCTATAATGTAGGCCATACTATCAAATGGTAGCTATAATGTAAGCCATACTATCAAATGGTAGCAATAATGTAAGCCATACTATCAAATGGTAGCAATAATGTAGGCCATACTATCAAATGGTAGCAATAATGTAGGACATACTATCAAATGGTAGCAATAATGTAGGCCATACTATCAAATGGTAGCAATAATGTAGGTAATACTGTCAAATGGTAGCTATAATGTAGGCCATACTATCAAATGGTAGCAATAATGTAGGACATACTATCAAATGGTAGCTATAATGTAGGCCATACTATCAAATGGTAGCAATAATGTAGGCCATACTATCAAATGGTAGCAATAATGTAGGCCATACTATCAAATGGTAGCAATAATGTAGGCCATACTATCAAATGGTAGCTATAATGTAGGCCATACTATCAAATGGTAGCAATAATGTAGGCCATACTATCAAATGGTAGCTATAATGTAGGCCATACTATCAAATGGTAGCTATAATGTAGGCCATACTATCAAATGGTAGCAATAATGTAAGCCATACTATCAAATGGTAGCAATAATGTAGGCAATACTATCAAATGGTAGCAATAATGTAGGCCATACCATCAAATTGTAGCAATAATGTAGGCAATACTACGAAATGGTAGCAATAATGTAGGCCATACTATCAAATGGTAGCAATAATGTAGGCCATACTATCAAATGGTAGCAATAATGTAGGCCATACTATCAAATGGTAGCAATAATGTAGGCAATACTATCAAATGGTAGCAATAATGTAGGCCAGACTACCAAATGTTAGCAATAATGTAGGCCATACTATCAAATGGTAGCAATAATTTAGGCCAGACTACCAAATGTTAGCAATAATGTAGGCCATACTATCAAATGTTAGCAATTATGTAGGCCATTGCCAGATGTTAGCAATAATGCTGGTCATATTGCCCCCTGATAGCAATAATGTATACCATAATGTGACAGGTTTGACACATGCTAGAATTATTCAGATAGTTCTACTGATGTCGGTAAAAGCCTGTTTAATCTTGTTGAAAGACGCAAGCGTAAACATACTACCATCTGTGTCAGTCCAGAAAGTACATACAAGTATGTGCGTGAAGTTAGCACCGTAGCACCGTATCCCCATATCACCGCGGTGATGCGGTGCTAGCACCATATCACCATCAAAATCTATACAATAAGAGGACATGCAATATTCTCGAAGAAACATGTAAGGCTCGTTCTCGCAGAAACGAGCAAGGGGACCATAGGGGCCTATGTCACTGTGTAGGCGAGACCTGGCCCTAGGTGATGGCACATGTGAATACCCTAGGATTTTAGGCAGGCTATGCGGGATAGGGACATGAACTCGATCCCCCATGCCAATTTGGCCCATATTCAGACACTGTTATGGTGCGGATGCCTTAAAAACGAGCAAGGGGACCAATGACACTGTATCCAAGGGTTACCTGGCGGTGTGATACATTCGGGGAAACTGTTAATACTACGAGGATTTTAGTCTGGCCCCGTCCTTAGCCCAACATTGTGCGTATATGGGCAATATAAGCCCTACTGACCCCTACCATACATGTAAGGCTCGTTCTCGCAGAAACGAGCAAGGGGACCATAGGGGCCTATGTCACTGTGTAGGCGAGACCTGGCCCTAGGTGATGGCACATGTGAATACCCTAGGATTTTAGGCAGGCTATGCGGGATAGGGACATGAACTCGATCCCCAATGCCAATTTGGCCCATATTCAGACACTGTTATGGTGCGGATGCCTTAAAAACGAGCAAGGGGACCAATGGCACTGTATCCAAGGGTTACCTGGCGGTGTGATACATTCGGGGAAACTGTTAATACTACGAGGATTTTAGTCTGGCCCCGTCCTTAGCCCAACATTGTGCGTATATGGGCAATATAAGCCCTACTGACCCCTACCATACATGTAAGGCTCGTTCTCGCAGAAACGAGCAAGGGGACCATAGGGGCCTATGTCACTGTGTAGGCGAGACCTGGCCCTAGGTGATGGCACATGTGAATACCCTAGGATTTTAGGCAGGCTATGCGGGATAGGGACATGAACTCGATCCCCCATGCCAATTTGGCCCATATTCAGACACTGTTATGGTGCGGATGCCTTAAAAACGAGCAAGGGGACCAATGGCACTGTATCCAAGGGTTACCTGGCGGTGTGATACATTCGGGGAAACTGTTAATTCTACGAGGATTTTAGTCTGGCCCCGTCCTTAGCCCAACATTGTGCGTATGTTGGCAATATAAGCCCTACTGACCCCTACCATACATGTAAGGCTCGTTCTCGCAGAAACGAGCAAGGGGACCATAGGGGCCTATGTCACTGTGTAGGCGAGACCTGGCCCTAGGAGATGGCACATGTGAATACCCTAGGATTTTAGGCAGGCTATGCGGGATAGGGACATGAACTCGATCCCCAATGCCAATTTGGCCCATATTCAGACACTGTTATGGTGCGGATGCCTTAAAAACGAGCAAGGGGACCAATGGCACTGTATCCAAGGGTTACCTGGCGGTGTGATACATTCGGGGAAACTGTTAATACTACGAGGATTTTAGTCTGGCCCCGTCCTTAGCCCAACATTGTGCGTATATGGGCAATATAAGCCCTACTGACCCCTACCATACATGTAAGGCTCGTTCTCGCAGAAACGAGCAAGGGGACCATAGGGGCCTATGTCACTGTGTAGCCGAGACCTGGCCCTAGGTGATGGCACATGTGAATACCCTAGGATTTTAGGCAGGCTATGCGGGATAGGGACATGAACTCGATCCCCAATGCCAATTTGGCCCATATTCAGACACTGTTATGGTGCGGATGCCTTAAAAACGAGCAAGGGGACCAATGGCACTGTATCCAAGGGTTACCTGGCGGTGTGATACATTCGGGGAAACTGTTAATACTACGAGGATTTTAGTCTGGCCCCGTCCTTAGCCCAACATTGTGCGTATATGGGCAATATAAGCCCTACTGACCCCTACCATACATGTAAGGCTCGTTCTCGCAGAAACGAGCAAGGGGACCATAGGGGCCTATGTCACTGTGTAGGCGAGACCTGGCCCTAGGTGATGGCACATGTGAATACCCTAGGATTTTAGGCAGGCTATGCGGGATAGGGACATGAACTCGATCCCCAATGCCAATTTGGCCCATATTCAGACACTGTTATGGTGCGGATGCCTTAAAAACGAGCAAGGGGACCAATGGCACTGTATCCAAGGGTTACCTGGCGGTGTGATACATTCGGGGAAACTGTTAATACTACGAGGATTTTAGTCTGGCCCCGTCCTTAGCCCAACATTGTGCGTATATGGGCAATATAAGCCCTACTGACCCCTACCATACATGTAAGGCTCGTTCTCGCAGAAACGAGCAAGGGGACCATAGGGGCCTATGTCACTGTGTAGGCGAGACCTGGCCCTAGGTGATGGCACATGTGAATACCCTAGGATTTTAGGCAGGCTATGCGGGATAGGGACATGAACTCGATCCCCCATGCCAATTTGGCCCATATTCAGACACTGTTATGGTGCGGATGCCTTAAAAACGAGCAAGGGGACCAATGGCACTGTATCCAAGGGTTACCTGGCGGTGTGATACATTCGGGGAAACTGTTAATACTACGAGGATTTTAGTCTGGCCCCGTCCTTAGCCCAACATTGTGCGTATATGGGCAATATAAGCCCTACTGACCCCTACCATACATGTAAGGCTCGTTCTCGCAGAAACGAGCAAGGGGACCATAGGGGCCTATGTCACTGTGTAGCGAGACCTGGCCCTAGGTGATGGCACATGTGAATACCCTAGGATTTTAGGCAGGCTATGCGGGATAGGGACATGAACTCGATCCCCCAATGCCAATTTGGCCCATATTCAGACACTGTTATGGTGCGGATGCCTTAAAAACGAGCAAGGGGACCAATGGCACTGTATCCAAGGGTTACCTGGCGGTGTGATACATTCGGGGAAACTGTTAATACTACGAGGATTTTAGTCTGGCCCCGTCCTTAGCCCAACCATTGTGCGTATATGGGCAATATAAGCCCTACTGACCCTACCATACATGTAAGGCTCGTTCGCTCGAAGAAACGAGCAAGGGACCATAGG